>NC_041394.2:274821063-275166063 GCF_900747795.2 Erpetoichthys calabaricus | reverse complement strand
ACTAGCTTACTTGTACAAAAACTCTAAAAATGTTGCTGTTACATTATCACAAAAGCCAGTGGACTTGAAGCAAGCTCTTTTTTTTGCTCAGCTATTTAAAGTTTAAAAAGGAGAGCTGTCACAAATGATAATCTCAAATACTTTCAAAAATAAGAAAAATTAATTTGGCACTTGGATGTAAGGATTTAAAAGTAGAGATATACGGATTCCCCAGATCAACTAAATATCATTTTCTACTTCTAAAATTTCACCAGCGAGTATATAAATTATAGTCCCAAATAAAAGATTTCATCACAGATAGTATTTCATATTTCTGAATTGCTCACTTTGTTACAAAAGTGCTGATTTTAGATGTCATTCTTTCTGGAACGTTGCACTGGCCACTGTGTACATTTATTGATTGGCTTCTATTGGTACAATTAAACTCCCCAGGTCTGCATAAAGTTCATATTATCTTCTCTTCTACTTCCCAGCTGGGGAGTACTGCAAATGGCACACTTGCACACAGAAAAACACTTTTCCAGAATTCACATCATAAAAAAGTTTTTTTTTATCTCAACTAAAAGGGTTTTCTGCCTCTCAGGAGGGCTGCAAAGGAATAAATATTTAAATGAAAGAGTGCTATAGCCTAATGTAAATGTAAATCTTCACCTTGGTAAAAAAAATGATTCTATATTCACGTTGGAATTTATATGTATAAAGTATTTCACACTGATCATCCACAACATTAAAATCACGTGCCTAATACTGTGTGGGTCCCCCTTGTGCCATTTAAACAGCTCTGACCCATCAAGGCATAGACACCAGGAGACCTCTGAAAGTGTCCTGTGGTATCTGGCACCAAGACATTAGCAGGAGATGCTAGCGGGTCCTTCCAGGGAGCCTCTTAAACCCACCACCGCTGTGCCTGGAAAATGATGACACAACACACAAACATAACAAGCGGTAGGTGCAAAATACCTCAGTGCTTTTATTAAAACAATCCCAAAGTGTTCCAAAATGGTGCAGTGCTCCAAAAATGATCAATAAATTAATAATCCATTAAAATCACGATGCTGGTGAGGTTAAACTCTCACAGGCAGGAAACTGTCCTTTACTATTCTGAGCCTTGGTGCCTTCCTTTTAAAACTGACGTCTCTCTGTCTTACCCTGATCAGGCTCTGCAGCACAGAGAGACATCCATTCAATAGGCACAGACAATCTTTTATTCCAGCCGGTGTTCTCTCCACCAATCCCACAGCGTTCCACAGGGAGCTGCAGAGCCTTGCTCCACTCACACCGCTGCCGATACTTGGCACCCCAGCAAGAGTACACCCTGTGCACAATGGTTGCTCCTCCATAGTCACTCAACAGTAGCGACTCCACAACCCCCTCCTGAGCGCCAGCCACACGCTCCTTCCTGTGGATCATTTCCCATCCGCCTGCTTCCACCTTTCTTGCACTGGCACTCGCTCATTGCTACCTTTCTCTCTCCTTCCTTTAATATCTGATCTTTTTTCTTTCATTTTCCTGTTTCCTCTTTTCCTTGTGATGGCTCCACCTTATATGCCTCCATGGCACACCAATGAAGCAAATGAGACAGACTGCACCATCACGTGCAGGTGCATCTCTCCCCAATTACCTCACCAACCTCTATCAGTTGCGCAAGGATGCACACCCACGGAGATCGAACACGCCATTCAATTATTTATTTTTCTAAAACAGACTTGTCATTGTTAAGCTGCAAAACCACTATACCACAAAGTTCTGTAAGTTGCAATGTGGGGCCTCCATTGATCGGTTTTGCTTTATCCAACATATTCCAGAGATACTTGAGTGGATTGATATCTGGAGAATTTTGGGGGGGTTTGGGGTGCATATCAACACCTCGAGCTGTTTGTTATGTTCCTCAAACCATTCAATTTTGTGGCAGGGTGCATTATCCTGCTGAAAGAGGCCCCTGCCATGAAGCAGTGTACATAATCTGCAACAATCTTTAGGTGGGTGGTACATGTCAAAGTAACATCCACATGAATGCCAGAAAACAAAATTTTTCAGCACAACATCAACCAGAGTATTACACTGCTTGCCTTCTTCCCATAGTGCATCCTGCTGCCATCTCTTCCCCAGGTAAATAACACATGCGCAGCTGGCTGTCCACATGATTTAGAGGAAAATGTGATTCATCAGACCAGGCCACCTTCTTCTATTGCTCCATGGTCCAGTTTAGACATTCAGTTGCCCATTGCAGGTGCTTTCGGCTATGGTCAGGTGTCGGTGAGCATGGGCACTTTGCCCAGTCGGCAGCCCCATACTCACAGACAGACTGAGGAGATCGTTCCTCCCCCAAACTATGGGACTCTTCAATTCCCCCCAGTTCGGGTTGGGGTTGGGTTGGTTGTGTGTGGAGTAAATGTTAACACTATTGAAAGTTATTGTCTGTTTTTACCTGCATTTGTATTACTCTTTAATTTAATACTTTTTTTTGTATCAGTATGCTGCTGCTGGAGTATGTGAATTTCCCCTTGGGATTAATAAAGTATCTATCTATCTATCTATCTATCTATCTATCTATCTATCTATCTATCTATCTATCTATCTATCATACACAGCCAGCTATGATGCTATTTTACTATTGTTGTAGCTGATTGGTGTATATACAGTTCATTGGGATATTTATTATATTTGTGTTCTATTCCTGCTTCTGCAATAGGCAAGCTGCTAAACCAGCATACTATACTGTATATTAATTGGAAGAACACAGTCAGAACGTATGAACAAGGCAGTCAGCTTTTTGATTGATTGTAATTCATGTTAAGTACTGTATTTCATACTCATTTTTTAATAATGAAAAAGAGAATGACATAGAAAGCATGTAAACTCTGCGACCCCTTAATAATTTTCCATTATTCCATAGTTTCTTTGCATATTAGAAAAGTATTAGGTTGCACAGGATTTATATAATCTTTAAAATTTCAAAAGCATTTTTTGTTATAATTACTGATTCAGTTCAATATAATTTAATGCATTTTTGTATAGAGCTCTTTACTGAGTATAATTTCAGAGTGCTTATATATATATATATATATATATATATATATATATATATATATATATATATATATGTATATATATGTATATATATATATATATATATATATATATATATATATATATATATATATATATATATATATATATATTTACAACTGTCATGCACAAACAGCAAATTATTAAATTGTACAACATTAATATCAGTAAGCCTGTGGTGGGTTGGCACCCTGCCCAGGATTGGTTCCTGCCTTGTGCCCTGTGTTGGCTGGGATTGGCTCCAGCAGACCCCCGTGACCCTGTGTTCGGATTCAGCGGGTTGGAAAATGGATGGATGGATAATATCAGTAAGCACACAAATTATGTTACACATACAGTAAAATTAAATTCTGTACATTTCAATTGATTAAAATACACAAAGAGGCTAATATAAACTAAAACTCCAGTCAAAAACATTCCTGGAGAAAGTATTCCTTTGATGGCTCCATAATCAAATATAACAAAAAAGCCACAATTCTGCTGACCTAGGGCAACTAGGGGAATTCTACAATTTCATAAAAATATTCTGGATAATCTAATAAGAAGTAGATTCAGTCCCTTTATGGCCAAATCCCAAGACACTTTCCATAAATAACTATGTAAATGGAAGAAGCTAGAATATTCACAGAAAACCCACAAACTACAAAGAAAACAATCAAGATGGGATCTCTGCAGTTATTTAAATATATGTTTTTTGTCTGACACTTTGTTTAGTGTTGTAAAGGCATTTATTATAAAGATGCAACTGTGCTGTAAAAATGTAGAAAATTATTTCAGTTGTTATTGATGTAAAGTATCCACAGTTATTAAACTTTACTTTTACAGTTTGCTTTGGATGTTTTTTTCTGTGGACAGTCCCTTTACATCTTTATTGATATCCTGAGAGAATTGATATGTGCAAAAAACTGCTGAAACAAGCATTGCACTTCAGTGAACTACTGTCACGGAGAAAGTGTACTGCCAGAGCAAGAAAGTCCATAGTGTCTCAAAAAGTAACACAGTGGTAGAACTCGATCAACAATCCTATTGCAATCAAAAGTGTTAAACGTTTCATAATCATTTGTTTTTTTAGTTCCCTATGAATCCTTGTGCTTTTAATTGGCTTTCAAGACATGGAAATAGAAACCACACCATTTTGCTGTGGTATAGTATATAGTATAGTTTATAGTATAGTATAAAGTATCTATCTATCTATCTATCTATCTATCTATCTATCTATCTATCTATCTATCTATCTATCTATCTATCTATCTATCTATCTATCTATCTATCTATCTATCTATCTATCTATCTATCTATCTATCTATCTATAGGAGCAGTCATACTGAAGAAAGTTATGCCAGCTCTTTCATTTTAAAGTATATCATGTTGACCATCTATTCTGTTCCATATGAAGACAATCTAAGCTGTAAACATGACTTTATCTCCTCTAGTGAGTTTTGCAAATGATCCTTTCCAAATTTTGCAAGATATCTGGGGATCCCCAGCATTCATAAAATCTATAATGGCAGAGACAGCATAAACCTGAATAAAGCGCACTAAATGTGCCAGTAGAATCATAGTCACATATTATAAACCCAATTGAAACAGACTGCATACTATAAGGTAAATTGTACTGGACATGCTAACACATACAGTACCTCTCAAAATGCTACAAATCCTTCAGCAAATTATTGTACAAATCAATTGATATGTTATTCAATACATATTCAAATAAGAAGTATGATTTTGAGATTTAAAGCCATACTTAAGTGAAAACATTTCAAGAATTTTAAATAAGATGAAAAGTCAACATTATATGACCCTAAGTAAACATTTTGAGATACTAACCTGAAAGTTTGTTATTAAGTCAAAGTAGTAAGTGTAACTATTTTCCTGCCCATATGGGAATACAGAAAAGAACAGTGCCTAAAACTAGTCATGTAACAAGTCTGTTTAATTTGTGCTCAGTTCGAAAGTCATACAATTTTTAGCAACGAGTCTTCCAAACAGCACCACTTCAGATAGTGCGTCACAGCTTTGTGATAGTAATTAAAACATTTTAAGATATTATCATGAAGGTTTGAGATACTGTATCAAAACAGCAATGTTATTCTACTGTCCTTATGGGATCAAAATATAAGGGACATAGGAAGGGCCATTGCCCAGTTCCAGAAATGGAACAGGGCTGCCTACTTCTTCCATAGTTCCAAGTCTTAAACTTGGAAAAAGATCTTTAGCAACCAATGTGACTCTGCCCACCAACAGCACTTTAAAAACTACCGCCATACTTTATGGAGCAGTCTGTCAACTTGGGAGGAAGCAGAGAAACACTTACAAAGGCACGGATATCTTGTTTCATTCAATTCAAAAGAATTATTAAATGAGAATACCAGCGGCATCCTCAGATCTTTTATTTTTAATACAGTATTCATTTGAACAGGCTAGTGAGTAAAAGATTCAAGATGGTAATGAGTTGTACTTTCCAGATAATATTTGATGAAACTGAGAAAAAAAGTACGTCAACCATGGAAATATGCTTTAACTGTACATAGTTTTTCTCTTTAAATAGTCAGAGCTTTGATTTGCATGTTAAATTAACTTTTCTGTTCAATCAGTAACTCAGCAGGAATGATGCAGATTAAAACATATCCCCCCTTTTACAGAATACCAGCGATGTAATGGATGGCAGTGCTTATATTGTTCTCACAAGATAAGAGTTTAAAACCAAAAGGTAATATAAGGTCAGTTAAATCCCTGGGACTGTACATGTGAATTCTACCTTTATTATGCCCACTTCTCTAAAGGCTAACATAAGAAGGCATGTAGACTTAAATACTATGTGGTAGTATCCCCACCATGTCCCTTGGGCGTGAAGAGCTGTATTTTATTAAAGAAGAGCATTGCTAGTTAATAAAAAGAAGGCAGGCATTAACTTCTGTTTAAACTTATAAGTCAGACAACATTTTACAATTCTGATCTCACGTAATCTGTACATATTCTAAGGAGCGAACCTCTGAAAATTCAATTAGCCCATTAAAGAAAATTTGTAATAAGACAATAACAAGTACTGAACTGATCTAAACATTTATCAGTGTAGTTCAATAACAGATTCAGAAAATCAAGTTGATCTAAACATATTTAAGCCAACTTTATTCTAGTTTTTTGATTGATTATAAGCAAGCCTAAGGTAACAAAAGTAAGGGAACATCCAGTACAGATTCAACCAGATGGGCAATATGTTTATTTTAATCTGATCTTTCTGCAAATTGTAAGTTTTAGTCATCTGAAACATCTATTGAATGCCAACCTGTTTTACTCAAAATGCCCAAACAACTGAAAAAATTGGAATGCAGTGGGTCTTAGAAATAACTAAAGCTGAATAGTTTAAATTTCACTGTTTAAACTAGAAAAGCTCTACGAAAACATAAATTTAGGACTTAATAAGTCTTCTCGCAAAACTATTTTACGTCCTAAAATGAATCTCTAGATAATTAATGACACCTAGGCCTGCAAAGGTATTGCAAAAGGGCTACTGAACCATGGCTAATAGACAAAAAAACATTAGTAGTTTACAATTAAATATTACTAGAAAGAATATCAGTTACATCAACAAATGACAAATGTTATTAATATTTTATATAACACCTTGAAGAATGTCCTTAAGCATCAAGAGCCATGTTTTATCAAAAAGGCATTGAAGCTGGATTTACAGGTAAAGTGTGGTAAAAAAAAATCCAATACTTACAATAACAAAAAGACAATGTGGGAATAGAACAAACAGAGATCTAATTAACATTACATTTCAGATGTTGCATTCAAATATTAAACAAGATTGAAGTTGCCTCTCAAACAGACATGTGATATTTATATAAATATTACAAAATAAAACAAAAAGGGAAGTAAAAAGCATAACAACACTGTGAATGCCAGTTAATCCAAGCAATAAGATATATATTTAGGAATAATTTCTGGAGTTTTATCCAAGCTGATTTTTTATTCAGTCTTTTACCACTTGGATGATTCCTCTTCAGAGCTTAATGCAGTATTGTAAATTAACAGGCAAAAAGAAAGAGAATTTAAAGAAGTGATTGGTGGCCATTCTACCAATGTGTGACAGCTGACCTTGTTATATACAGTAAACATGAGACTGGGAATTTAGCAGTGATATAATGCAGTCCTAAGAGAGATTGCTGTGTTAGGAGAATCACAATGTTGCATCATGTATTCTGCATTTTAATAAAACCTATTTTTACTTGATGTTTATGGGAAAAAAACAAAGAAAGTCCATGTGTCGAAGGTAGAGAAGTAAGAGACAACAGTGGAAACATTGTGTCCCATGGCATCCACTAAGATTTTAAGGATGACAAATGGAAGGGCAATGTTATTTGGTTGTAATAGGACAGTCAGTGTATAACAATTGAAAATGAATGTTTTGGAATCTGTAAAGAATTATGAGCATTTTACAAAAAAAAGGATTTTCTTAGTTATCGATGGATCTTATAGGAGTTGTAGTTACATCATTTACTCCACCAATCTCTGCTTAAATCAGTAATCATCCCACTCAAAAATCTATAGATCAATAATAGAGACCATTGGAGCACTTACAAATCAAGAAAGAAATACCCATAGTACATTTAGCATCTAACATATAATCACCAAAAGAATTATAAATGCTGCATTAAGTAGCCAAGTGTGGTTTTTCATGCTGAAATGTCAACAAACTTGGTGAAAACACTCACACAAACAAACATTATACTAAAAATGAGCCTACCAAACTATAATAAGATGCTGAACGTTACAGGGCTGTACAGTATTTGGTTATCTTGCTTTACTTTTGATAACATGACATACTATATTTTTTGTACTTTTATGATTAACAGTTATAGTCTGAAAGTATTGTTAAGATTGTATTCTTTTAAATGCCTCCATCCACTCCTGTATTTTCAGAAACACAGCCAGGGAGTGTCAGTGCCTATCAACTCTGGACAATCCATTCATGTTTATACCCCCACACACATTCACAAACCAAAACCCCATTACGTAGGGCCTATTTGGTGTCATAAATCAACAAGCTTATCTTGGAATGTTGGACGAAACCCAGGTGAACACTGAGAGAGCATGTGTACTTCATGTACAAAAGACATCACACCATAGAAAGTTGACAAAAATTGAAAATGACATTTTTTCCTTATAAGATGACAATTTGGCCATCATAGTAAATGTATTTAGTTTGAATTTCTAGTTGGATTGTTTACTTGCTGGCTCATTTAGATTCATAGCAAAAAACAAAGAATATTTACTATATATTGTTATTACCAAGCACATTATAGATTTTCTATTCGATGAAAGCAAATAGTAGTTTTACTTAATTCAAACAAACACTATGTAATACTTTTAAAAAATCTATCCATTTATCCATTTCCTAACTTTCTCCATTTTAGTGCCTACTCCACAGTACTGGGCATGATTGGAGGCCCCAGTGCACTGCAGGACACCCTCACACTCACTCACATAAAGACAAATTAGAGATAACTCAACCTGCACGTTTTTGGAAAGTGAGAATAAAGTCATACAACCTAGAAAATATCAACACAGGAATGGCAAGAACGTGCAAATTCTGCACAGAGAGTGATCAGACACAGAAAACAAATACAGCATTGAGACTGGAGTGCAAAACCGCAGCACCAATGTACCATCCTACTTATACTGTAAATATTACACACAACACCTCAGTTCATAAATTTCTTTTCAAAATTCCTTCATTTTCCAGTCTAAGTAGCACAAAAAATGGATAAAACCATAATGGGTAATTTTCCATTTCAGCAGAGTAGCCATATAAGTAAGCTGAATGTGACACAGAAAGAAAAGGCACCCACAACTGCAGGCGGCCAGTATGAATCAGTTGTCTATTTTTCATTGAGCTTTGCCTATTCACTTGCAATTAGCAGCTCCTTTTACAACTAAAAACAGTTTTTGAAGTGACAAAGCTCAAAAATATTGTAGCTATGGTTTAAGATCTTAGAGTATGACATTCATATTGACAACTATTACACCGCAGCAGTGATTTTTGAAGTTAAAGGTTTGTCTTCTGCAGGTTTGACTCAGCTAAAAGGGATATGTGAGCAGCCTATTAGACTAACTACTAGCCACATCACAAGAAGCATGTCAGTGTGATGAATGGGGGTTTTAAGTAAAACGGAGGGATTCTTTATATAGATGGCTTAAGGGATTTTTAACCAGGAGAGGGGGCAATAACCTTCAGAAAAGCACATTTCAGCACTGAATACGTTTTGCCAACAGAAAATTTTTAGTAGGACATGCAGGAGAAAAGAGTCAAACAGCACAACCTTTGGGAATTAAAGGCTAATTTATAAACCATGCCTGGCCCTGCCTGCATTTTCTCAGCATGATGTACACACAAATATGTATAAAATTTGAATTTTTCCAACCATTTCATAATAACCTGAATTATTAATGACAATACTGTTTGAAATGAATTCTTTTAATCAACATATACATGACATATAATTGATCTTAGATAATTGTGATTGCTTAATAAAAATAATAATAATAATACAAAATGAAAGCTAAAGAATGCAAATGTAATAAGAAATCAAAACATAATAAGGACTACACTTTGCCAGAATTTAAAATTATTCTGCTGCAGCTGTGAGACATTGTTGAGTGTACAGTATGCAATACATGCTGGTAAAACCATTGAAGCACATCTTCATATTGAGCAGAGTTTCCATACGGCTAAGCAGAATGTGATGCAAGAAGATAAGAAAGATAAGAGCCACACAACTGCAGACACACTAACAACTACTCCACCATGTTACCCAAACTAAACAGGTTTTATTTAATGAAAATCCAGACATCACCAAAAAATACCATTTTGTATTCTAAAATGATGAGTAAAATTTATAAGGCAAAGCAGAAGTCAGAAATCAAACCAAAGATTCATCCATGTTTAAGTGAAAAGAATGTGACAAAATAGGAGGTTGTGTTTTAGAATAGCTTATATAATTTTGCTCAAGCACTAGTATATTAAAAGAAAAAACAAAACAGCGTGAAAGAAAGATACTGCATCAAGCTCATTTTGTTAGTTAGCAGCTGACTTGTCTCTGTTTAATTATATTTCCAAGCACTGTCCAGTTTTTAATATTTTCCAGAGATTTCACAGTTCTTTTTGCTGTTAATCGATGAAAAATTAACAGTTCTAGCGTAACTCTCTAAGGAATTCAATTGATGGCTTTAACTATGGTGAAACCTTTTTTATTGATATTCTTTATTTTCTGCCAATTAATCAGTTTATTATCCAATTTTGTAAGATAACACCAATATCAAGGCTCGAAATTTCATGATATATTTGCATGGAATTACGCCTACTACTGTAAATCATAAATCCATGTTGGCTCTGTTAACAGTTTTTTATTTTCTTCTTTTTTCAATACAGATATTCTGTAATTACTGAGGCCATATTTGTTTTCCTTATTTCTGAGTTGCTACTTTCCAGATGTCAGGTGGTTCTCACAAGTGAACTGAATAGGGCAGTAATTTTATTACCAGCTCAGAAATATTTTCTTTATTTTTTGGCACAACTGGTGAAACGGCATAAGGCATCAGAGTTTAATTTATGATTAATGCACCTAATGGCTAAAAAATATTTGACAGTTACAAAGTAAAATTCTAAACATGGTAAGCTTAATTTTAGATATTGTATCTAATTCATCTTTTTGAAAAGAACCTGTAAAAAGTTTTGACTTGATTTCTTGCCCTGTTAAAATACTGAAATTGCCCCTTTTCATTTTTTGAGTATTACTGAAAGAAATTCTTGATTGTTTCTTCAGTTCCTTTTCAATGCTATACTCGTTTATTTTTCTGACATTTTTTAAAGCTTTCTTCATTTTTCAGGTCATAATTCACAATTTTCTCTTTATTTACTCAGTTGGTTCAAAATAATCAATGGGCTACATTTTCCAAGTATCGACTGAACAAAGAAAAGAACAACTTTCTTGTGTAGCTTTGGCCTTATACTCTAGTTGCCTTCTCTAAGTTCCAGATCTTTAAAACAGAGATGGTTATTTGCTGTCTACAGTCTGTTGTAGAAATATTTTCCTGCTACTTCAGAACAGAAACAAACACATTATACAATACGGGCACAGATATACTTGGGAACATGGAGAGACAGCCTTTGCACACAGTTTTGCACCATACATAGTACTGTGTATTACTGAATCTTGGAGCATTTTGTTCCATTGCAGCAATCAACATTAGGGTGAGTCTCCTAAATGGATTTCACTATGTTTCCCTGATTGGTTAGATGTGCAATGCAACTTAAAATTATAATAATCGTCTTCATAGCCCCTAAAATTATATCCTAATTAACCTACTCCTTTTATGTGTGAATTTACAGTGACAGATTTTTAAATGAGGTTAATAACTCTTACTGCATAAAGGCAGAGGCCATATACACCAAGCTACATGCATGATGTGTGACTTCAATATCACTCACCCCAGAATTAGTATTGCAAAACCAAAGAATGTGTTTGCATGTACAGTCGAAATCATTTTTACAATTTGGCACATTTAACCCTTCATTGTGTTCAGCCTGATTTTCCGGATTTGGATGAAAAATATTCAGTCCAAAAATGTTACAACAGTAATTATGTATGATTCAATAAAAATACCTTTAAACCTTTGAATACTTTAATTGACCCTGTGTGTACTTTAAGAAATGTGAATACTACTTCACAACTACAAAAAAAGAATGCATTTATTTATTTATTTTATGTTTAAACTTTGCCATGGTGGTTAGCACTACAGCCTCACAGTTCCAGTGTACTCGACTCATATCCTGGCCCAGTTAATGGCTATGTGAAGTTTGCTTGCTCTCTCTCTCTCTATGGATTCTTGAACTCCAGTTTTTGTTCCGCATTTAAAGACTTATTTGCTATGAAGATTAGCAACCTTATGTGTTCCCATCATGAGTGAGTGCAGCTGTGTGGGCTGCTGTGTTCTTAAGGGTGGATTATTGGTTTACACCTGATTTGGCTGTATAAACTCAGATTTGTCCTTGTGTAACTACTAATATATTCCCCATCTCACATATTAAAACACAACTTTTAGCAGTCTTGCTTCATGTACATTGCAGACGTTTTTATACTGTAGTTTGTAACTTTACACATGCTCAAATAAAAATGGAAATTTCAGCCTACTTAATAATTGTTTAACTTAGCTTTTAAAAATTCTGGTTAACTTCAGCCAAAAGCTGGAGGTAAAATCAAAATCCAGAGCTAGCAAATGGATAGAGTGAAAGCAAAAAAATGGTTAGTAAGTTATTGCCTTATACCTGTTCCACTGCTGGGATTTCTCAGAAAAAATACTATGAAACGGTTATATTTTTGAGAATGTGTTCTCCTTCATTTTTCACATTTACAATATTTTTTTAAACTGTGCTGTTTTACTTATAGCCACTATGTGGCCCATGTGTATCGTAAGGGCCACACAAATGTACTAGTCAGTAATAGTATGTACACAGCACAATTATTGCTTGTATTAGGTGCATTCTGATATAATGCAAAAAGCACCTCCTGTCATCTGTAGGTATGACTCTCTGTCTGTCTATCTACATGAAACAACTCGGCTCACTGTATGCCAATTGTGTTGAAATTTGGTAGAAAACCACAATTTAAATTGTGTCGTGCAAAGTAAACTCCCCCAGAAAAACAATGGTGAATTTGTCAACTCATCTTTCTTAAAACACAGACATATTTGATGTGACTTGAACTATGGATTAGTATACTCATATTTCAAATTTACTTTGACAGAGGTTACTTCAACTTATAAATGGTGGATAGTTTCCTCTTTTACACTCTTCACGGCAAAACACATCCCCCCGTGCAAGTTAGTTAAATTCTGGGGAAGGTACAAGCGCAAGTCACACCAGCTGCTTGATTCATGCTAACCACAAAAGTAAAAAAAAAAATAGAATAAAGTTAAAACAGATGCAATTTATGTGGAAATGTAAGAGGAAAGAATGAACAAGTATGCACCCCGTCTTCATAGTACGTCACACTAAAAACAACATTATGACTGCTTAATCAGTACATTTTAATTAGCCAGTATTTCTCTGACACTACAGTACAATTGTCAGCAAAGCTCGAGATCTGCTGTCCAACATGGACTGTAGCAGTCGACAATGTTACCTCAAGACTTAAACAGATTTAAACTCCTCTTCGAGTACATATTTCAAAGTTGTTATGATATTCCAATTATAGTTAGTCATAGACCCTCTACAACCAACAATTAACACCAGGGCATCAATTGATTTTTACATCACTTCAACTGGAATCTGCACTCAATGAAAGCCATTGAAACACCACAAGCATATTTGGACTACATTTTTAACTACATTATACTGTAAAGGACTGTTAAAAAGCATAAACTCAAAGTGGTCTATTAAATCATGTACAGTAACTGCATTCTATTAACACTGTTATTTTTGAATATGACTCACTGTTACAAAAATATTTAATATACAAAAATGTGTAACTAAAAAATGTGAAATGTTGCAACTTTCAAATCAGTTAACTAAGCCCCGAATGTACCAGAATGTTACGCCAGGCATACATACATGTTTTTGATATGTGTGCTATGTTGCTTTGATTCTTTGTCAAGTTTTGGGGAGATTTTGCTATGTAAAATTTGTGAATTTCCCCTTGGGATTAATTAAGTATCTATCTATCTATCTATCTATCTATCTATCTATCTATCTATCTATCTATCTATCTATCTATCTATCTATCTATCTATCTATCTATCTATCTATCTAAAATATTTTGTTATTATTCAGGATCTTGCCTCAGCTATCAGTGTTCAATAATTGATGAATATAATGCTTCTGTCTTTCATTATAATTTGGGTGCCATTTGTTTAACATGTTAGGCTTCATGGTTTTGTAGAACAAGCGTATTTTAACTAGTTTCACACTCTGAAGTGTGTTACCTGAGGGAACCTTGGTCTCAATTTAGAGTTTAGATAAAGTTTATTGAAGAAACCCTAAGTTTTTGTATTAAATAATCAGTGAAATCTGTCTAAAACAGAATCAAATATCAGTTTTTGGGATGAATTTTGAATAGGTTTTCCAACTATAAAGTGAGATATTTACACAACAGGTAATAGATATGCATGTGTGTAGTTGACATTTTAGCTTGTGTAAAGGGGATTTGTAAAAACAAAGGCACTGATGCAAGACTTCAAAGTCCTTAAATGGTATTGTTACAAATCATCAAGCATGGATAGATAGATAGATAGATAGATAGATAGATAGATAGATAGATAGATAGATAGATAGATAGATAGATAGATAGATAGATAGATAGATAGATAGATAGATAGATAGATAGATAGATAGATAGATAGATAGATAGATAGATAGATAGATAGATAGATAGATAGATAGATAGATAGATAGATAGATAGATAGATCAACATACTTGTTTTTGTCACAGTTTCCTAAAGGGCAATCCAAATGAAGTATGTTCCCTATGAAAACCTATGTGTTCAATGTATTTGTTGATACACAAAGCATTACTGATAAAGTTAAAACTGTTTCACTATTTGTATGTTAAATATCACAATGGAGTCCTGTTTTTTTCTCTCTTTTCTTTCATATGTAAGTAATCATGCATAGTTTAACAACTAGCGATTTAACTTCACTATTGCACAAAAGCATTTTTTACACATGTTGCACTGACTACCAAATATAAGTCTGCTTACTGTTATCTGTATAAGATAAACACCTATGCTGAATCCAAATGAGCACCTGTGTGATTTTTGATTAAAAACTCCCAAGTACATATTAATTTATTCCATTTTTGCATACCAAATAAACAGGTTTTCAGCTGTTGTAATTTCACTTTAAGCAGACTAAAAATTTCCTTCAATATTTCCTGCTTGCTCATAGTCTTTAGCCTGAAAATATATCTGTTGGTTCTTCTCTGGCATTTCTATACTAAAAATACATGGAAAAGTTTGGGAGCATCTTTATAAAATATAAGTATATTATTTTACTCTTCTTCGAAACTAAAGCACAGAACAAAACATGCCAAATCTGACTTTTGCACCAAGGTAGCATGCTGCTTGCTTATGACTTTATCTGATATCACAACTTGAGGTGTACAGGGAAAAACAAAAGTAAGAACACAGAAAAGAGTGACAGTTTTATTTGCCTCTCCCGTCGACTATTACCCATAACCTCTGTGCTTAAAAAAAAAAAAAAATCACAACTGAAAAAGTATTTGAGATGTGTGGCAGTTCTGAGGTATCTGGTAAGGACAGACAACAACCTCACGTCCCATGTGAAAATAAATCAAAATTTAATTTGAGATGTAATAAGGTGTATTTGAATATTTTTCATTAGACTTCTGGGCATTTTTGTTTTAGCATTAGAAGAACACTTGATTCTGACTGCCATTTCAACTCTGTACCATTTTCTTTGAACCATTCACCCATATCTGAACCTGCTTAATGCATTTGCAGGATCATGAGAGCAGGAGTCAATCCCAGTAACATGAGCCAAAAAGCAGATACCAACTATGGATGGGACACCCGTCTATCACAAGTCACACTCACTTAACCAGGCAAGTTTATATTCCCAAATTAAATAACACATACATCTTAAGGATGTTTCATTGAACCATTGCACCAAAGGAAAAAAGATATGCTGATGTGGTTGAAAGTGAAAATTCTACCAAGACTATATCTAATAATTGTGAATAGGCTGGGGTGCAGGTTAGTTTCTTAGTGCTGTGAGAAAGCAGTACAAACCACTGTGCCACCATGCCTCCCAGCCCTGACTATTCAAAATTTTTACAGTGTAGGAATGGAGATGCTAATTCAATTTGTATCACTCAAGAGTTAGTAAAGCAAAACGGATATTAATCACGTTATTTACTTCTAAATGAGTGTATTTTATTCTGCAGGAAGAAACAAGGATAAATAAGTCATCATTACTGAGATTGACACGCCTAGCCTTTGTGACTGACTGATGGTCTATTTTGAGCTGAATGACCTGTTATGTTCAATACTTTTCTAAAGTATGTAAGTACTTATGTTCTGATAAACACTGAAAACCATTTTAAAGTTTAAAAGAAGTAGTTTAATGAATGTAATTTCCACCAGTTTAAAAACTCAATCATGGCACCAGCAGGAAATAATTCAGCAATTTCTCCCTCACATAATGAAGCAGGAGAAGCTGATTGCACTATGGATTGTTTCATTTGCACATGTTCTGATCCAAATGATGGTTTAAGTCACAGCAGCAGACTGTTCTGTGATATTTGTGATGGGAGGTTGCATAATAAGGTCTCCTGCAACTCTTACAGTATGTGACTGCAGTCCATGTCTACTCTACAAGAAGATTAATATTTTTCTCTGCTGTGAAGTCAGCCAGACAGTTAGATATTATTATTACACCAGAGCTCTCATCTATGACTACCAGCTTCCACTGTCATTGAGAATACATTTCTCAATAAGTCACAATAGTTAAAAATTGTTATTACGTTACTCTGCAAGCCAAAGTAGCATTTGCAGTAGATCAAGAAATTGCATGTTTTAATGGGGACTTTAATGAACTTTCATTAAAGTTTGGCTCTGGTGCATTCAAACATACAATGTGCTTAAATAAACTTCCCAATAAATTACGAAGTTACCAGATGGCAACAAATCGGATTCTAGCAACAACAGAGAGCATAAAATCATTGAAGTACTGGCGGCTCAGTATATTTTAAAATATTTATTGCAGAGCTGTAGTTACATAAGGGAAACGGGATGTTTAGTGTGCTATCAGAGTGTAATTGAATGTGTGAGCATGTAAAGGTGTGTGTGTGTGTAAAAGGAGAAACCAACCATTTACCAGAAATACGTTTTTAAATTTATTCTGCTGATTGTAATCCTGCTACTCAGCCTGCCCAATGCACTACAGCATGTAGTCAATATTTTAGTGCTGCATTCATTAGCAAGCAAGCCATTCTTGTTAAAAGGCCTTTATTTCTCACCAGGTCCTTAACATGGACTTTAATTTGGCCATATATTCACTTTTTACTTTAATTCCACCATTACAGTCTGTAGGCACCCTGATGCACCATTCAAATACTTGACGTAATAACCACAGCCGCAGGTTTTGAAAAAGAAACAAAGAAGCAGGAAACAACAATCTAAAATCTACCACACGCGTGTTCTAAGTACATGAAGCTTTTTTCCCTAAAAACCCTTCACACACCGAATTTCAACACAACTGATATGCAGTCTTTAACTCTTTAAATCCACTTATGTTACACAAGTCCAACACCAAAGGTGTTTTTTTTTTTTTTTTTCAGAACGCTGCAGTGATATTCCGCTTCAGCAAATGCAAATGGAAGGACTTTGATTCAAGTGTTTCTTAAAAAGACAAGCTTTTGAAACACTTCTTGTAGGCATTTCAGACTTCAGTTCTCATCCTTCAGTTCCCATATTGTTACGGCACACCATTCGTTCCCACAGCATCGAACACAGTTATTGAGTTTCAGCTCTTGAGGAGTTAAAACAGCAGGACCTAGGAGAGACACTTTCTCTTGAAAGAAACAGCATTTAAAAACAATGCTCTGTAATTCCCCAGTCCAGGGCACCCTTTACTTGTCAAAAGCAGCTGCAGTTTAAATGAAAGGCAGGGATTTATTAGAGGGGGAGTGAGAGTGTGTGTGTGAGAGAGAGAGAGGCAGAGAGAGAGAGAGAGCACGAGCGAGAGAGAGAGGGAGAGAGAAACAGAGAGGGACACACACATGCACACACACACACACAGAAGAGTATGGGGATTACTCACGGTTTGCTGCAGGTCTGGGATCCCTATGCGGATGACGATACCATTGGCTTGGGGTTCCTCCATGGGGCTGGTAGGGGGTTTCTCAGCGGTGGCCCGGATTGTGTCGTAGATGGTGTCTTCTCTGGAGCTGTCCGAGTCCCCCTGGTTGCCGTTGGTAGCACACTGCTGCACCTCCTCTTGCTGCTGATCGGATGGCTCATGTTTGCTGGCTGCCGGACTCAGAGGCATGCTCTGTTAGTGTGTTTTGTCTGTGTGCACTTCAGAGTACTCACATCACATCACTGGAAGGGAAACAGAGGAAAAGGGTGAGGGGGGAGTGCAGAGAAAACCTAAGGACAGTAAAAGGAAAAGAATTAGGAGGAAGGATTCGGAATAGGAAATCAGATAAAGGATGCAACAGAGGGACAGAAGAGAATTAAAGGAAATAAATTACAGAAGAACAGGGGCACACAGAGTGTATTTGAATACTGCTTGTCGTTTTAATAGATACAAAGTTTGCTGTGTTCTTTATTTAAACTCAAAAACGAAAGGCTAAAGGAACTTTCACATGATGGTAAAGGAAAGAGGTAGATAAAAAGAAGAAAGAAATGGCAGGATTCCAAATTATAAAATATAGACTCTTTATTTCATTTATTTTATACTTATGAATTTGAAAGTTTTTGATTAAATAGAAATGCATGTGGCATTTAGAATGTTAAAAAAAACATTTAAAATGACAGGCATTAAAGGAAACATGTCTTTCTAGAGTTGTCATTTTTAAATTAGCATTACATTTTATTTAACAAAATAATAATAATTGCTATTATTATTCAGGCACCAGAATATAGCATATTAACACAATTCAGACTATCATACTTCAGAAAGATATTGCTCCTTACATGCAACATGCGCCTATCACACTGACACAATCATTTAAAAATCTCATTAGATGGAACATTAGACCATATTCAAAATACTAGTGGAGAATTGTTTAAACTTGTTAATGCTATGGACATTGCTGCTCAATATCGGTTCCTTTATTTTCACAAGTTTTCATATTTGTTTGCAGTTTTCCCTGATAACTTACATAACACAGAATGATATGACAACTGAGGGCAGAGACTATCCTGGAAACACCAGGTGCAAGGCAGGAAAAAGAGGCACTCCAATGCAGAGCCCACTCAAAGCGGGCCAATTTGGAGCCACCAGTTAACGTACCCTGCATGTCTCTGAGAATGCCGGAGGAAAGCACCCTGTAGCAGCTGTGGCGGATGGCCGGAACCCATGCCCGGCTGGGACGCCCCTTTGTCACTAGATACGGGGGAGCAGCCACGGGAGCCACGCTATGTCCCTCAGAACCTTTGTTGGCAGCTCATCTTGGTTGGGCTCCGTGGCCTCTGCCAAGGGGAGCTGCATAGAGCTGCACAGCTTTACGAGCCCGTTGGGGCGGGAGTGCAGCCACACCTGGAAGTGCAGCCAGAAGTAGGTCAACAAGCACCTGCAGCACTTCCGGGTGGACTATAAGAGGAGCCTGTGGCCACTACTCAGGGCGCCAGAGTCGGGAGGAGAAGGACGAAGCTGCCTGGGAGAAGTAGTGGAGGAAGACAAAGAGTGTGATTTGGCGTGATTTTTCTTTGTGTGTTTTGGGGACTGTGTAGGGCCTGTGGGACACGGGGAAGACGTGCCCCACGGCTGAAGAAAAAATAAATCTTTTTTGTTTATTTTACCCATGCCTCTGGTGACAGTCTGTGTCGGGTCGGTGCCAACCAAACACCAATACCACATAGCACATATTAAGTTCAAACCATTGATCCTTGCCTACAGAGTAGTCAGCAGGTCGGCACCTATATTTGGAGGCACATGTGAGGTTCTGTACTCATTTTCATCCATGCAAGTCTGCTGATGAATGGTATCTAGTAATTCCACCTCTGTGTGGTATCAGATCTCAATTCAGACTTATTTCTTATGTAGCTTCTACTAGTGGAATGAGTGACGCACCTCCATTTAAACATCTGGCTACCTTAATGTGTTTGAGAAGCATTTCAAGACTCTCTTGCTCTATGAATTTCTGTCTAATTGATTATGCAATTGTCAGTGTTTGTAACCAATGAACTGTAAATAGTTTGCATTTTGTTCTTAGCTGTTCACTTGTTATGATGAATTTTGTAATGTCCTGGAACACTTGTTCCTTAATAGTCTCATGTTTTTTTCGATTATGTTGACCTGTCTTTTAAGTCACATTGGATAAAAAGCATCTCTTAAGCAAATAAATGTAACGGTACCCAGAGGAAAACCCACACAGACACATTGAGAATGCACAAAATCCACACTGACACCCACCAGCCCTGAGGGATCTGTGAGATGGCAGTGCTACCCACTGTTCCATTCACCCTGTTATTGTTGAAAAAGAAACAAATATCTACATGAAGTTTGATTTGTGATCCTTCAGCTTGTATTTTATAAAAAACTTTCATCAAAATCACAGATGTGAGATGCATTCAATGAAAATTATAAGTTTATGAACGTGAATACCCCAAGATGTATTGCAGATGTCTAAATCTGGAAATGTCATTCACTGATTCATGTTCTTAATTATTCATTCAGATGAGGATCGCAAGAAGTAGGATGCTAAATAGTAACTAACCCTGAATGGCACTCCATTTCATTTTATTGGACACTGACTCAAGGATACATACAAGACCAGTGTACATTCACTCAAGGACACGTAGAAAATCAGTTTAGAAGTGCAAATTAAACTAATGGGCACATTCTGGCAGAGAAAACCTAGTTTTCAGACACCAAAAAAACAAAAAAACATACAAGTAGAAGAACATACACATTTCCACACAGACAGGGCTTGGACAGAGCAACAGTGCTAACCACTGTGTAAAAAATGATCTATGGTAATTTCAGTAAAAGATATTTTCCAGGGATATAAAATAAATAGATTAACTTTAAACTTTAACTTTAGCTTGAGCAGTAAAATATTTAAAACTATTTTCTTATAAACAAGTCTTATATTTAATATTTTGCATGCATTTGTAGCTGTATGGAAAATATGAGATTGGTTTATATAAACATTTCCTTTTCCCCGTTCTATGCCAGTTGGTGACATTGAACATTACAAGCCTCAGGCAACTTTCTATCAGTGCTGTTCCACTCAAAATCAATAGTAGTTTAGTCCTCTCATCAAAAGGACATTAGGAGAAAATAGTTAGCAATTTGTTGTTCATGTTTAGTAACTGAATGATTAAAATGTTACTAACATGATACCAAACTTAATGATGATGATTACAAAAATAAAACAATAAACTGAGGCAAGTGTGTACATGGCCGACAGATGGTGAATCGCTTTTATGCTGCAATAAAAAAAAAAACTTTTTTACTTGACAGATTCAAGATGAAATATGCAGTGTTGGTGTTAAAATCCCTTTGAGGCTCTGAAGGACTTGAAGGACAAATGACGTACATCTATTTTCTGGATCTGAAAAAAAAACTGGACTAAAAACTAAAACTAAAACTTAAAACTGAACTGAACTTAACTAAATAACATGAAATCATCAACAAATAAATGTTCAAAAAAATATAAAAGTAAACAATATAATAAAGTGTATAACACCATAGGTAGTGTTTTGATGTTGCAAAGTTTTAGTTTTAGCAATCCTCTGTCAAATTTTAAGTTGCATGTATGTAGGCAATTGTAGTGGTGAAGACTAGCACCCTATAGAGCAGTGGTGACAGTGGAGTGCAGGTTTCCGATTTAATAACCAATTAATGCAGATAATAGAACTTGCTCCTTTTGCTTTGATCTTAATTGAATTGATTTTCAAGATTCAGAACCCCTAATTGTTTATTGTTTTCCTTAGCCAAACAATAACGAGATGCAAAGCAAGCCAACAAATAACAAGATAATTTGATCCCATTTGTACCTGTGTGTCCTCTATTGTCTAAAGATGAATCTGATTTCACATCTGGGCCAAATATAACTGATGCTTAATAGTGACAAGTGTAAACTCTAATGTACAGAAAGTAAAAATACAAGTGTCTGTGGCTGAATATGATGGCTTATGAAAAACACTTGGGAACCGGGATGGACTCTTTACATCCTACAACTAGACAGTGCATAGACAAGATGAAGAGACTAATAGGATGTTGGGTTATGATTAATTTATGTTATGCCCATGAGAGACTGCTGTACTGTAGGCAATTTCTAAGAAGGCCAGCACTAGGGGAATGTCTAGAGAAGAGCTACTACATTTATTTCAGGACTAGAGAGACTGCAGGAGGTAAATATTTTAAGATTAAGAGATGCCATGTTTGATGTGTTAACTGTTAGGACTTTTCATGTAGAGCAGCAAATATGTAGACAAGTGAAAAAATTCATCCAAAGAATAGTCAGACTAGTGTAGGTCAGTAACTTAAATCAGTCATATAATAACACCAGTGTCAAGTATCAAAAAATAAAACCAAGTGTCCCTAAATTCTTTTTGGAATAAAGTTGATTTTTTTTGCAAAAGGCTTTTCTCATGAAATAAAGTTAGGACATTTAGAATGTTAGGACATGCACCAGCATCTTAACATGGCCAAACATGATGATGTCCATAGAAACACCAACAAAGTGGCAGTGCCCACAAGAAAATAGAAAACAAAATGTCCCTGTAAAGATATCACAAATGGAAAGGTAAAATAAATAGTTAAAATGAAAATAAATTGTGCATAACAATTATACCATATAATTAAGTAAAGTTCATAACAGTTGACGATTATGAAGCTTGTAAGTATGTATGGTAGATGCCAGACAGTATTCTAACATTAGTTGGAATCTGGTTAAGGGCATTTTTGCTTTAGAAATATTTGATGGTATTTCTTGATACATTGAAGACACATAAGACAAATTACAATGTAGTGTTGCAGGTGGTATTAGATTTCTACTCAGTATTATTTTGGGCACATTGATATGAATAGACAAGCAAGACTCTACAAAGTGGTTACTTTGTTGTCAACAAAATATTTTAAGTATTAGAGAGTTTACTGATTGTTTTAGGAGTAATGTAAGATATCTAATGTCTCTAACAGGTGTATTTATTCCAGTTAAAAACAAAAAAATAGTTTTCATAAATGATGTAGATAGCTATGTATCCTTATGTACAGTGCATCCCTGTGGCACAGTGAAAAGCACTGGCCTGATTCTCAACTATATTGTCTGTGTGGAGTTTGAACATTCTCAGTGTCCATTTGCTCCACATATAATAGCTCCAGTCCACATCCTTTCATGTATCCACTGTTGTTCAGATAAATATGACTCCTCACAATCCTATTCTTGGAAAATTATATTCAGAAAATGGGTGAATTTTTGCACAGATGATTTTTTTATTGCATCACAAAGTTTTTTACAAATGGAACAATACATTACAAAATATGAATTCAGGGGAAAATGCATAATAAGAGAGAAAGAGGTTAGGAGCATGCACTGATACAGCACGTTGCTGGACCCACCACATGACAAACCACCTGAAGATCCCAGATTAGGACCCAAGGGAGCCATGCGACGGGTGCCACCTCAACACCACACTAGTTCAGAAGGAATGGAACAGTGTGAGGTTTTTTTATGGTGGTTGGACTGCCAATTCCTGCCACTAACCCCCAGTTTTTTTTTTCCTCTGGAAAATAATTTCTAACATCTGTTGAAAAACAACAAAACTGGTCCAGATTATATTTTGTTTCCATCTCATGACTGAAATTAGAAATTAAACAAATTGTAGTCAGGTTTGGTCCAAGTTTTTCCTAAAATGTCGCTGATTCCTCTGATACACCTTGCCATCCAAACATCCCTTCACCTGTTTGCTGAACTTGTTTAATTTTTAAGGTGTCACAAAGTATGAATCAACCCATGACAGGGCACCAGGCCCTAACAGAGTAAACACAAACACACTCATGTTAATTGAGTCACCAAATAACCTCAACTGGATGCCTTTGGGCAATGATAGGAAACAGTAAAACCTGGAGAAAACTACTAAAGCCACAAGGAAATAGTGCAGACTCTACATCATACCCATGCTATGCCATGTGTTCTACAAATCATCCAAAAGAAAATAGCATAACTGTTTAGGACTGGCATGCAGACATCACTTTTTCCCTTTTAAACTGAATTTACTAAAGGGACTTTGCTTCCTCCGACAGTTCAAAGACACCAAAACTTGGACTGTGATTATGTGACTAAAGAAAAGAAATGTATGATAGGATGAAAAAGAGCATATCTCTGTAACGATTCTTTCAGCTCCACATGCTCACAGAGATATAAGCTTTCAAGCAAAAAGAGATGTGTATGCTGCAACAGAGAGCTTGCCCAGTTTCTTTGCAGGTTTCCTACAAATACCTGTCTCTTTTTCTATCAGTCTCTTTTTTCTGTCTAACAGGTTATTGTCCTTTTTACTGTACATTCCTGGCAAAGAACAGTCATTGCACTTCATCCTGGGGACTGAGCTGACTTTGAAACAAGAATAGCTTTCCAGTTTTCACGACTGAGGGTTAGACTATCCATACTATATCTGTTAACGCATTGTGAACTCCAGTAGTCTCTGTCAGTCCAGGAGTTGTTGCTGCAATTGTGCTGAGGTAGAGAACAAACTGGTGCTTGTCTGTTGGTAGGATATGCCTACCTATGTTCCTCTGCATAGGGGTTTGGCATGAAAATCTTCTTTCCCACAAACACTGAGACTTTCACAAATTGCACCCCCATTGAGCTCTTTTTTTTACCAAATATACAGTTTTCAATTATTAACAGCAACTCACTTATGACATACATGTCTTAGTGTGTCAAGTAACTGGTGTGACATTGATGCTCTACCAGCGCTTAACCTGACACAGACAGACGCAGGAGGCACACTTATAAAAACAAATAAATGTTTTTATTTTTATTTTTTCTTTACCTGTGAGCAATCTCTTCTCTATTTTCAACAGGCACACAACACAGTCCCGAACACAAGCACAATCCCAATACTTTACTTTGTCTTCCTCTTTCTCCTCTCTTTCTCCTCCAGTCCTCTCCGGCAAGCTTTGTCTCCCTCCTTCCGACTCTGGCTCCCAGAGTGGTGTCTACTGGCTCTTTTTATAACGCCCCCAGAAGTGCTCCAGGTGCTCGATGACCTACTTCCAGCAGCACTTCCAGGTGTGGCGGAAAACCCATCCAAGAGGGCTCAGCAGCTGTTGCAGGACCCCCTGGCAGTACCCCCGGATCCCAACAGGGCTGTAGATAACTCCAACTCCCATGAAGCCCTGCGAGAATCCGAGGCATCACTGCAACCCATGGGGGCTGCCATCTAACATCCCGGGGGAGGTACAGTGCTGCCCATGCTTACTTCCCCGGTCCTCTCAGTGAAGAGGCGTCCCAGCTGGGCAAGGACCCCAGCTGTCTGTGATACTGGGAAGCATATCCCCTGGACTGACACTTTTTAATTTGGTGGGAATTCTTAATTCTGACTAAAACACAAATCTCTGTGTTCTAGACATGCCATTCTGGAGTCAAATAAAACATTTATTATTAGTTTATAAAACATTTAAAAGTAGTGTGCAAAAAAAAAAATATATCATTAATATGCCTACCCATATCCAGTGCATAAAACACATTTGAATACTGCAAATAAGGCATTTTGTATTAAACATGAAGAGATCGATATGATTAGCAAATTTGTATTAGTTTTTCCTCATTTTTTTAATTATTTCTCAAAGAGGGATGTAAATATCACAGTCACAGCAAAAGGATTGAGCAGCACCTGTCAGATCCCTGAGGTAACACTCAGAAAGCTAATTTTAAATCACTCAATAGAGTACCTTAAGAATTATTATTTTCAGTTCATTTTACTGTTACATAACACACTTCACATTGACAGATGGCATGGTGGTACAGAGTTTAGCACTGCTGCCTCATAACTGCAAAATTTTGGGAACAGATCCCTAATCCAGTCTATGTGCTGACTGAATGAGTTTTTCTCTCAGATCCCAAAGATGTGCCAGTTATGTCAAATAGCAGATTCAAATTGTCTCAGCATGATTGAGTCTGGGTGTGTAAGTGCTGTAAATGTGCTTTGTGACTGACTACTACCCTGTACTCAAGGCTCCCCAAAGCACAATATTGGAATTAAATCACTGAATGAACTTCCAACTCACAATCTCATGGGGTTTCCTCTATGAGTTATCTATTATAGAGAATACAGTGCTTAATTCAGTTCAGGCTTACAGGGATCAGAGCCTATTCTGGTAAAATGAGTCCCCAAGTCAGGAACTAGTCATGGATGGAGCACAAATAGGTGACTAGTTCAATATAAGTTATACTCACTCATAAAAGGGCAATTCAGAATATATGTCTTTGAGAGGTGGAAGCAAAAAAGCTTGCAAACAAATGGAGAATATGTCAGCTCCACACATGTAGCATCCAAAATATAATAAAACTAAAATTAAACAGCAAATAACCTTCAATAAAAAAGCAATGTAAAATCTTTTGACTTTTTATAATATTAGGGTTATATACTGTAGGTTTTGATAATACCAAGATCTTGGCCTTTAGTCTTCTGTACTAATACAATTAACTAGCTGTGATACCACAGCTAGTTAACAGTCTATGTAATCGAAGTAGACCTCCACATTAATGTTTGCAATACAACCTCTATTGGATTGTATTTTGTAGTGCATTTAATAATGAAATGTATTGCGTTTTCCATTCCAACAGATGGTGCATCACAATCATTTATAGTAAAAAAATACATTACTACAATGTTTGTGATGCACCATATGTTGGAATTGCAAATACAATGCATACACCTTTGTATACCATTTGGTATGGGATTCGTAAAAGCAACATTAATGTATGTGATGCATCATCTGCTGCAATGACAAATGCATGCATTTTATTACTACAGATGTTGTGTTGACAAAGGGATAGCAACCAGACGGACACGCAGACACTTATATTTTTATTAAGGTGGATATGTCTAAATGATTTTGTATTAAATTGGTGGTTTGGGTGTTTTTAAAAAGATAAACGGAAATGTATTAGTATATTCATTTCAGCATTAGGCAGACATGTCTGTAGTATAGTCAAATATGCACAAGGTCTGTACATCCATTCCTATTTACATTGCCCATCTTTCTTTGTGAATACAAATTGTACTTGTATTATTTTGTTTTTAACTGGCTGTTTTACTTCCTAAAACTCCAAACTGAATATTTTCACAAGCTACATGCCTAAATGTAGATTCACAAAACAAGATAACAAAGTATCCCTTTAGAAGAGCAGGGAATACAGCAATCGTAAGTAATATATCAATTTCTTTAAGGAATCAAAGTGAAGAAAGTAGCCACTGAGTGGCACAATCATTCAAGTGGCAAAGCTTCTAATATTTCTCAGCCAGCAGTTTTGTCATGTTAGTACTGACAGCAGAAAGAGAACTTCATAAAGTAGACAGATTTTCATCTGTTCTGGTACAGTGTGCTCAGAGCATCCAGTCTGTGTCAAAACTCTCAGGAAATGTGCAACATGTTTTTTTAATGATAAATATGTAAGAAGAGTGTGCTAGTTTTGTGAAAGCTTTATAAAGGAATGAGAGCTTTGAATATGAACCTACAGTATATAAAAATGAGGTTATTTTTTTCTTCTGTCTATAAGGTGCCTAATGTGTCAACCAAGTAAAAGTTAAGCTTTCTGCAAATAAAACTGAATTAGGAAGTCACATAAAGTAAAAGAACATGCTGTCCTCCTGATTAACAAAATGTCTTAGTACTACAGCAAAGGTCCTGCTGAGTTATGTTATTAACTGCAATAAAAATTACAACTGGTAGGCGTATTTTAGAAATTCCTAACAGTCAAAATCTGTTAGACACTCACATAATGTCAGAGGCATCCATTTGGCTCACGTAGGCAGCCCATATTTATTATTTAAAGTTATTGGACAGGAACAAAAAATAAGAGGTGCAGTTACTTCCTAACTCAAGGAGACTCGCATCTGTTCACAGACTGCCTATGTTGTGTCTGCATGCACCCCCCATGTCCAGGTACTCCGCTTTACTTTCATGTGCATGTTTGGCTAGCTGGTAGCTGTAAATGTACCCAGCATTTATATGAGTATACCCTATAATGTACCCACTGCTGTTTAAATAGGCCCCTTCAAATTAACCCAGAACAGCAGTTATACAAGTGGATAGATGGAGGTAAAGTGAAACTGGCAGTAATGATAGGTGGTATTGCAGCCTGAAAATCATTGACAAACAATTCTGTTGGAATTATGCATTTTTGAATGTTTTTAACTCACTTCATAAACATGAATTGTGACATTTTGACAGTCTGTCCAGAAGTATTTTCTTGTAGCTTAGGCACTTTGCTTATTAGAAAGCAAATGAAATTAAATGATCCCACTCAGATTTTAATCTGTACAAACTGTTTTGAAAAGAACAGTCCATTTACCCCAGGCTTCAGTAGTCAATACCTGGGTAAGGTTCAGCCCAAGTTGGAGCAACAAAAAATGAAAAGAAACTGTTTAGTTCACATTTCACTCATTTGACTTCCTGATTTTAAATTTATTTATTTTTATTTTGCATTCACTACAAAACTTCATGACTGGGCACACTATTCCAGACTCCTACTACCTTTTCTGTAAGGAAGTGCTTACTGTTCTCTATTTCAAATGAACTTCCTCTCTGTTTCCTGTTCCATAGGAAAGTTCACAGGAAATGGGTTACAGGAAATGAGTACTCTGATCCTTTTACAAAATCTAAGAATTGTTTTAAGAGATCAGTCAGTTAGTAGTGAAAACTTGCTTTTTACTGATTTACATGTCACATTTCCTTTCTTGTTTCTTTTTACGTTTAACTCTTCCTTATGAGACAGGTTTAGCCTCGTATTTAATAAGAACTTCTGGTGAAACTTTAAGTGAGATCTCCCTAATTAAAACCATTGTGCTTATACTTTAATTCCTATTTTATTATCCATATAGCTACATTTTTACCACATACTGTTCTTCAGTAGTCACCTCATAACTGTTAACATAAATGTATACATAAAATAAAACTGAAAAAGGAATACTTGCAGATTGCAGGGACACAGAGCCTATTCCAGTAGTATAATCAGACATAATTAGATTAAATAAATCCAGCAAATGAAGTAAGCTATATTATACTATGTTCTCCATCAATGATCTTTAAACAAGTATGATAAAATATATGAAAATTATGCTGATGTGTCCATGTGTGCTGCTCAAAGCAAAGAAGTGTACACTGAACACATATTCCCATTTAAATTTCCTGTACCTGCTTATACAGTTTAGGGTCCCAGGGAGTTGGAATTGGAACTCTTGAAACAGCATTGGCCACAAAACAGAAAGCACCCTATTACAGGGCACACTCCTTGAAGAATCTAAAATATTTTTAATTAAAGTTAAAATATATGTACTGTATGTATATATGTTTGTATATATATATACAGGTATATATACTGTATATGTATATATATATACTAAAAATACATATTAGCTGCATTGCATTAACCTATTTAGTCCTGTCTGTGATGCTAATCTCTTCAAGTGTCAGATTCTAACATGTACCCTAACATGTACCCTAACATTGTGCCCTACAATTTATCATTAAAGATTTCCCTTCTCTTACAGTACATAAGCCTTTTAACAGTCTGCCCTCACAAGTGACCACATGAACTGTTAGAAGTCTTTCTCTGTCCCATTTCTACTTCACAAATGTAAGTGAGCTCAGTCGTCAGTGTACTCTGTCCTTCCTGCAGGTTGTAAAACTTTTTTTAATGTAATGAAGAGGTTACAGTTTCTCTGCTAAAATATAATCTTACAGATTACCATACAGTTCAATTCATTCATTTAGGCATGAAGAACAGAGTGAACATACAGTAGATATGACACTTTATAGTGTATGGTGTAATTTCTGGCAAAATATTAATAAATAAATATGCAGTCTTTAATGATTGTTGTTTTGTGAGTATTTGTAGTATGGCATAAAATTTTTGAACAAATCACTCTTCTAATATACTGCATTCACAAATGATAACCAAATACTGATTGCTAAAATATGTTTTTGTTATTTTTTGTTTAAAAAGTAACTAATGCAAAAACGCTTTATCATGACACATTGTGCAGTGGTTCAAATCATGCAATACTGCATTTAGGCATTTTTCAGTTATTGTCTTTACATGCAGTGCTATTCGTTCCAGGTATTGTCATAAAAACAACAGTATAAATCAATAGATGACATAAAAACTGGATCTGACAATGCAAAGAAATACTGGTTACCTGTTCAGAATTGTGGCTGCTTGTTTAGGTTACAAACAGATAAACTTCTGTTTCATTTTTGCAAAAAACATCATGGATTACCACCAAAATGTGTCTTATGATGCCTTAAGTGTCATTTTGCTACCAATAAGGACATAATAAATGTTCTAGCAAAATATTAACTGGCCAAGAAACATTTGGGAAAGTTTAAATGTACTTTGGTATCTTATCAGTATATAATACCATGAAATGAACATATAACAATTTAATTGTTACAAAGGATATAAACCTTTTATTTTGTCCTGGTTCCCATTAAACATTTTCTTAAAAGATGGTTACATTAACTTTTTTTCTGTCCAGAGCCTTCTAAATTTAAACTAAAATGTATGTATTTATATGCATAATTGCATTGTACTTAACAGGTAACTACTCTTAAAAAAAATGGGGATCTAAAGTGAAATGCATCTGCATTTTTACTGAAACACATAGAAAAGTAATGTGCTACTTTAATACTTACAAGCTATGCTTTTAAAGATTAATTATAAAATGATAATAAAATAGCACACAATATCATATGGTCTTGACTGTACATATAATGTGTTTGACCATAGCAATATAATTATAGCTAGACTTCAGGTTTTATGTAAGATGATTTTCCATTGGCTTTCTTCAATTTTCATGCTATCTCTAAACTTTGTTTCATTTTTTATTTAATCATGCCAGTTTAAATTTCTGTCTCAGCCCATAAAGAAAATGTTGTGCTAAGGAGTAAAATATAGCATGAGAACAGAATGGATCAGAGAAAAGACATAATCAGAAGGCAAGCAAAGGTCATAACCGGGAATTCAATACAATGAGCCCCAACACCAGTCAAAAGGAAAGCAAAAGGTCTTTAACAAAGTGCAAAACAAAAGTAAGTTTTTCAGCTACAAAGAGTTTTAGCATTATCATCTGACTCAGACAGAGACGTGTTCTAATTAGCAATCTTTTATCCCCATTGGCATCGTGAGTTGTCACTGGGGCAGCGGTAAACAGATGGCACTACCCATACCACAAACAAAAATGGTGATGAAACAAAATTTAATAAATAAAAAAACAACATTCATTACATGATGTTGTAACCAGAAATCAACATTCTATCTATATATTGTGGTGGACGGCCGGGTCCCATGCCTGGCCAGGACGCCCCTTCTGTACTTGGTCCGGGGGAACAGCCATGGGCTGCACAGTACCTCCCTCGGAACGCTGAGTGGCAGCCCCCCTGGTTGACAGCGGTGCTTCAAATACCCGCAGGGCTCTCTGGGAGATGGAGTTCTCTACAGCCCTGCTGGGATCCAGGGTGGTCGCCAGGGAACGCTGCAGGGGTTCCTGAGCCCGTCTGGGTTCTTCTTCAGCCACACCCAGGAGTACAACCAGAAACGGGTGAACAAGGACCTGGAGCACTTCCGGGTGGACTATAAAAGGTGCCAGCAGCCACCACTCGGGGAACCAAAGTCAAGAGGAGGGAGACAAAGCTGCCAGAGAGGTGTGGAGGATTTAGAAGAAGAGAGATTTGTGTTCGTGTGTGCTTAGTGTGGGACTGTGTTGTGCCTGAGGGACACGGGGAAGACGTCACACAGCTTATCTATCTATCTATCTATCTATCTATCTATCTATCTATCTATCTATCTATCTATCTATCTATCTATCTATCTATCTATCTATCTATCTATCTATCTATCTATCTATCTATCTATCTACCTATCTATCTATCTATCTATCTATAATACAATGACTTATCTATCTATCTATCTATCTATCTTAGTCAGTTTTTTTAACTATTTTTTGTGCATTACCTATATACAGTGCATCCGGAAAGTATTCACAGCGCATCACTTTTTCCACATTTTGTTATGCTACAGCCTTATTCCAAAATGGATTAAATTCATTTTTTTCCTCAAAATTCTACACAAAAACACCCCATAACGACAACGTGAAAAAAGTTTACTTGAGGTTTTTGCAAATTTATTAAGAATAAAAAAACTGAGAAAGCACATGTACATAAGTATTCACAGCCTTTGCCATGAAGCTCGAAACTGAGCTCAGGTGCATCCTGTTTCCCCTGATCATCCTTGAGATGTTTCTGCAGCTTAATTGGAGTCCACCTGTGGTAAATTCAGTTGACTGGACATGATTTGGAAAGTCACACACCTGTCTATATAAGGTCCCACAGTTGACAGTTCATGTCAGAGCACAAACCAAGCATGAAGTCAAAGGAATTGTCTGTAGAACTCCGAGACAGGATTGTCTCAAGGCACAAATCTGGGGAAGGTTACAGAAAAATTTCTGCTGCTTTGAAGGTCCCAATGAGCACAGTGGCCTCCATCATCCATAAGTGGAAGAAGTTCGAAGCCACCAGGACTCTTCCTAGAGCTGGCCGGCCATCTAAACTGAGCGATCAGGTGAGAAGGGCCTTAGTCAGGGAGGTGACCAAGAACCCGATGGTCACTCTGTCAGAGCTCCAGAGGTCCTCTGTGGAGAGAGAAGAACCTTCCAGAAGGACAACCATGTCTGCAGCAATCCACCAATCAGGCCTGTATGGTAGAGTAGCCAGACTGAAGCCACTCCTTAGTAAAAGACACATGGCAGCCCACCTGGAGTTTGCCAAAAGGCACCTGAAGGACTCTCAGACCATGAGAAAGAAAATTCTCTGGTCTGATGAGACAAAGATTGAACTCTTTGGTGTGAATGCCAGGCGTCACGTTTGGAGGAAACCTGGCACCATCCCTACAGTGAAGCATGGTGGTGGCAGCATCATGCTGTGCGGATGTTTTTCAGCGGCAGGAACTGGGAGACTAGTCAGGATAAAGGGAAAGATGACTGCAGCAATGTACAGAGACATCCTGGATGAAAACCTGCTCCAGAGCGCTCTTGACCTCAGACTGGGGCAACGGTTCATCTTTCAGCAGGACAACGACCCTAAGCACACAGCCAAGATATCAAAGGAGTGGCTTCAGGACAACTCTGTGAATGTCCTTGAGTGGCCCAGCCAGAGCCCAGACTTGAATCCAACTGAACATCTCTAGAGAGATCTTAAAATGGCTGTGCACCGACGCTTCCCATCCAACCTGATGGAACTTGAGAAATGCTGCAAAGAGGAATGGGCAAAACTGGCCAAGGATAGGTGTGCCAAGCTTGTGGCATCATATTCAAAAAGACTTGAGGCTGTAATTGCTGCCAAAGGTGCATCGACAAAGTATTGAGCAAAGGCTGTGAATACTTATGTACATGGGATTTCTCAGTTTTTTTAATTTTAATAAATTTGCAAAAACCTCAAGTAAACTTTTTTCATGTTGTCATTATGGGGTGTTGTGTGTAGAATTCTGACGAAAAAAATTAATTTAATCCATTTTGGAATAAGGCTGTAACATAACAAAATGTGGTAAAAGTGATACGCTGTGAATACTTTCTGGATGCACTGTATGTATTCATTGTTTGTTACATCATAATTATCTAAACTCAGAATGACTGGAGAAAGGTATTCCTTTATTTAATATGTTATTCACTAAAGGTTTCTTAATTATTTGAAAATTTGACTGTTCTCAAATAATAAGCATGGGAGCAGAATGTTTTATTTAGTATAGTAGGTCATCAGAACATGTCTTCTTCGAATGTATTTTAAACACACAAACAAATTATAACAAAATATTTTTTTTCATCAATAGCAACTGATTAAATCTTGGGTCATTATAACAGTAATTTAACATTATCATGCAAATAGACTCTTATGATGGAGCTATTGTAAGCATATTGTCTACTCTTGCCACATCTACTTGAGCCTAATCATGACTTTGAATAGATCTTTGTGAGTTGTATTCCTAGGTGTTTGCATAAATTTGCATAGCACATTGCACAGAACTCCTTTGCATAGCAGGGAGGAGTTCATTGGTAGATGAAGAAAATAATTTGAAGGTGATTACAAACAATAACTGACAGAGCCCTTCACAACAGTGTTTTAGTTCAGCCCTTTGTCTGCTGTAGTTCACCTCAATATATGGATAAAGTGTTGAGCCAGACCAAATTTACTCCACTTTTGTAGACAGTGCCTAGGGTCAACACTTATGTAAATTCTGGATTGACTCTTTTTGTTACGTAATGACAAGTTATGCCTAAAAGACAAGGAAATACAATAAGCACACAATGAAGAAAATCAGTGCAGCAGATAATGGTTCTAGCCAGAAGCAACAAGGACATTTGACTTTTAAAAAAAAGCTTTTGATAAGTTAGCCCCATGAGGAGCTTATCATCAATCTGCAGGAAGCAGGGATTCAGGGCATGGTGTGCAGAGGAGCAAAGAGCTAGATTAAGGACTAAAAAGAGTAAGTTATTATTCTGGGTGATGTTAAAACTGGGGAACCTGTAAAGGCTGGTGTTGGAGTTTATTTTCTGCATAATTTATATCTAATGTAGCAAAATGTATGTGAGACAACACCATGTGAATCAGAAAAAACCCTAGAATCATCGAACCACTACAGATAAATTGTGACAAAATTCTCACCTTGAGCATGGTAAAGGAGCTATATAAATAAAATTTGTTATTATTATTATTACATCTTGCCACACACTTGACAAATGAAGTTTAATGACACTGTAAATACACATGCATAAATTAATTTTCAAAACCCACTAACTCCAATTCAGATCCCACACAAGAATATGAACCAGCACTCAGGGCCTGGCAGGTAACAATAAAACACTGTGTTACTATGTCATCTAGGTATTGCCAGCGAAAAGGGATACATTAGTGTCAAAGACCAGATAGAGCAAATGTAAGATTACAAAGCCTTTTTTTAAATGGAATTTTGCATTATATAGCACATTCTCTGCAGAATAAACCCAGAGAACTATTATAAAAGAGCTTAACACATTTGTTTGACCCCATCCACAACCCCACATGCAGTTTAAGTCTTCATATTGTATGATAAAATTTGTAGCACTAGAATGAGTCCAGGGAAGAGCTACTACACTGATTTCAGGTCTGTGGAATATGAGCTTTGAAGAAATATTGAATCATGGCAGCTTAAACAAAGGAAGATTAAAAGATGACATGATGGTTGCATTTAAAATTATATAAAGACTAGAAGCAGCACCCAGCTTTGCCCAAGTACATACTTTTATAGAAGAACTATCTAATTTCTATAACTGGTGTTTCTTAAAGTGTACCCTCCTAGAGACAAATTAAATTATTTTAATGTATTTCAGGGCTCCAAATCTGGAAAAAGACACTGTCCTTGCAACTCACTGTAGTAAAAAGGAAAATGACTTCTTCCAGCTTGACCATCAGGGTCAAAAATTTGGGTTCCAAACTAATCTAGTGTCTCTTCCTCCCTGACAAAGTAAAATATGTATGCCAAATTTGTTGAGATTGGACTAAGGTGTGGAATTTTATAAAGAACAAACACACACACACATTGATTTAGATTCAAAGGGATGAATTCCAGCATATACCTTAAAATGAAATTCTTAATCAGAATATGGGGGCGCAGGTGGAATCAAGAAAAGGATGAATTTTGCAAAAATGTAAGTAAAGCATTTACTCACAATCTGGAGATACGGGCCACGGAACACGTTACTAAATATGGTAGTGAAAAGTAGCATTTTATAAATGTTCAATGAGGCTGTGTTGGGATGGATTGTGTGTACTTATTAATGATTTTCTAATGTTTGTGAAATATGACAATATTTTCCTCACCATCTACATCATCCCTTTATCTGCAAAATAAATTACTTTTAATGTGGGAGCTAAAGATATTGTTTAAAGAAGGGTTTAGTGGGCAACATGCCTAAGTTCAGTAGACTACTCCATGATTTGAGCGATCACTGACATGACTGTTCATGTTTAAGAAGAATGCTGAATTATATTTTTGAATATAAAGTAATGACAGTAAAAAAAAGAATGCACATTTCTACTTCTATTTCTACTACTATATCTGTACCTGATATTAGATATTAGGTCTTGCTTAAAGCTAGCTTTCATATTTGGCAAAATAGATTTATTGCTCAAAGTTATTTAAGGTAATTATAATTATTAGCCAGGGCAGCATATTGGTGTAGTTGTTCGTGTTACTAGCTCATTGGATGCACCATCTTGGCCTTGAATCCTGCATCCAGACATTGTCTGTGTAGAGGCCAATTTGCTCTCAACCCCGTTATTTACCTCCAGGTATACCAGATTTCCTCCCACAATGCCCAAAAATGCGCAAGTACAGATAACTGGCAATTTCGAGTTGGCCAGTGTGATGTGTGAATGTGATGGTGCCCTGCTTAGGGCTGACTTCTGCTTTGCTGTAATGGTGCCAGGATAGGCTTTGGCCCCACACCACTCTGAGCTGGATTGGGCAGGTCTATAATAATAATAATAATAATACATTTTTAAATAGCATTTCCCATGCTCAAGGTGATGAAAATGATATGTTATTTTATGTTATGTTACTATGAAAGATGCATTTCTGCTGCCACAGTCATTCACAAGGCACAGGCTAATAGTTTCTTTATCGTTGATTGTATCAATATCATCATCAGGCAGGTACAAATGCACAAGTACAATATTATTGCATTGCATAATTGCATGCGAAGTATCTAGTTTACAGCAAGGGGGAATTATATTCTGTTATCATATAAGGATAATGTTTTTATAATAAATTATCTTTGGAACAGAAAAGAAAAACAGTGATCATTACAAAGTGTACAGGCACATGCTGCCTTAAAGTACAGTAAACACTGGGGATTCTGATAATAGCCTTCTTATCTCTACAAAGCCAGTCCCCTGTGAGTATTCTTTCCAAACAAATCTTTGATTTGTGTTACTAACAGGTTACCCATTGAATTACAAGATGCACAGTTATTGAGAATTCGAATAGTTTCAATATAAAGCCTAGAATATGATATTGTGGGTTTGTAAAACGATACAAAATGTGTTACTGAAATAAAATTGCTATGTTTATAAGCTTTTAAATTGAAACCTGTTTCTTCCCTTTGCCCACTGCTGAATACAGCAACCCAGGGCAATATTAAAGGGTAAAAAATGGACATATAGCATGCACACATAAACACAACTACCTTGCATAATAACTAACACACTTATTATCTAAACATACAATGTAAGAGTCATTTTTAACATGAACAAACCATTTTGCTCAAGTCCCATTCCAAATTGTGGTCACATCAAGAAAAAAGTAAAAAAAAAAACACTTAGAGACACAGTAGATATAAGCAAAATACATTTCTGCAGTTGATCCTGAATGAGAACAATGGGCATTCTTCATCTGTGCCTCTACTGCATTTCAAGTGCAACTAAACTAAAGAGAAAGACAAAAGTGAATAAAGAGGTATAATAAGTATAGTGCACCTAAGTGTGGCCACAAAAGCCTCTCTCTAGTTGTTGTGTTCTCAAAAAAATAAATTCAACTTTCGAGATGTATACTCATAGACAGTGTACCACAGACAGTTTAGAAAATTAAATTGTACCTATTAGTTATTTCCTGCTATATAACAAGACCTTAATAAAGGTTTTGTTTGTGTTACATACTGATATCTGTCTAAGAGATACATAACAACGAAACCATAAAGATTTTAAAGGTTTCTCACTTTTCTATGCTCTTACCCTTCCCTGTTCCCCCCTAGTCTTAATTACACCAGTTGCAGTTATCAATTAAACAAGAAACTGTGCATAAACTTTAAAAAAGTAAAAGTTCTGCATTTAAAAGATAAATAAAGTATTTTTAATTACAGACACAGTTAAATTAGCTTATTGTGCTTACACCCATTGGTGTGGTGTCCTTAAATTCACCAAGTATGCACTTGAGCACATGGTTATGTTCTACACCCAGACCTTCCATCAGCATTGTTTAGAGTCTGTTGTAACCTTTGTTCACCTCATGATTGGTCGCCTTTTCTATATTTATCCATCTCTTTCTCAAGGATCCAACTACTGTTCAGTAACTGTACTCTATACAAAGTAATAAATAGACATCATTTTCATTTCTTTTAAGAGTAACTAGTGATGGAGTTTGCTTCACCATGAGTTTGGTGAAATCATGGAACTGTTCAGCAACTTTTTGGAACTCTGCAAAAAACATTGAAGTCAATAGTAAAGGAGGACCTAAATTAATTTTGAATGGATTATAATGGAGCTGTAGCCTTTCAAGTGTCCCAGAGGACTATGGAAGCATCTGCCAATACTACTTGATTGATTATTGTGGCCGAAAATGCAACCTGAGCTATGAGACGGCAGTTTTAACCACTCCACCACCGTGCCTCAGACAACAAAAGACAAGGATGAAATAACAACCACAAACAACAAACTAGCAATAAGTTAAAATATATATATGTCATTGCGCTCACAGAGTTCCAACTTGGAGAACACATTTGTGATAAACCTGCAGAATGGGACTGGCTCATTCCATTGTTTGAAGTCTAGACTCTAGGTGCAGTTGGAACACAAATTTTTGTTTTTGATTTATCTGGGCAGATACTTTGCATTTTTTTCCACCAAGAGCATAGAAATGCTGTGTAAATCATAATAAATCTTTCATTATTTCTTATTTCACAGGGTCTCATTCTGACTTGGTTTTTCAGGGCTACTTTATGGTTTGCTTTGACTCACAATTGTGGACATGACTAATTATTATTATTTATGTTTTTTAATCATAAGTAGAGTGCAAGTCCGGCTGGATCAGGTCATGACATCATGCATGCATGAAGCAGATTGGGTAGCAATCTTACAGTATGCATGTTTGAAAGTGCTACAAATGGCTGCTACAGCTCTGTGATTTCATTCTTCAATCACAAAGCAATATGGAGCACTGGGCCAAAATGTCGAAGATGGCTGCAGGGCAAATTTCCATGAAAATATTCAGCAAACACAGTATATTCGTGACAAAAAGGACTTTGACAAATTTTGCCAATCAGCATTACATGTGACACATTAACACATTTACATCTATTATAATTAAAAGCCTGGGACGAGACAAGACTTTTTAGCCTGGACGAGACGTGACTTTTTCAAAGAGATACTTTCACATCCTGGGAGACAGGCTTTGTGCCAAGAGATTTAAACACGCCCGGGGCCAGAAATACAAAGACAAAGAGTAGATGACAAAGTAGAACGTCGTAAAGTGGTTCAAAAACGTTGGCGCAATACACATGCAGAGCAGGTTAGAGATAATGAGAGTACTAAAATTTGCAAGTCTCAAAAAAATGATAGTAAATTAGCGCAAACCAACGGAAATTATTACTCGGTGGAATAAAGAAACAGCGAAAGAGATTTAAACTTTAAGTCGGAGACTTGTAGATCGTCTAATTCGTGTTGCCATCAGGGAAAAGTAGTGTTTCTTCCCAATGAAGAGGCGAATCCACGAGAAATAAAAGATTTGTTGTTTAGTGAAAGTGAAATCCACATACGTGAGCAGCAGAGATGCGAATTGGCTGGCGCGTAGCGCAGGCTGTGGGGAGTCAGCAAGCGAAGCGAGCAGGGGGCAAAGCCCCATAGTGTCAAAAAAAAGATCAGTATTTGTGTCTGTGGCACTCCTGGTATTAGTAGTAAGTATTCATATTGTCACATATAGGGAAATAAAATGGAATTTTTACATGCATGTTCAACCAACATGCAATATATTACCAATCTACGGTGGGATCCACTGTACTAATTCTTTTCATAATTTTAAGCGCGTCAATCATATCACCTCTTAATCTCCATTTGATTGAACTAAAAAGGTTCAACTCCTTCAATCTCTCCTCGTAACTCCTATGTCTTAGTATAGTACCAGAATCAGCCTAGTCACTCTTCTCTGGACTTTCTCTAGCACTGCTATATCTTTTTTGTAATCTGGAGACCAAAACTATACACAGTACTCCAACTGAGGCCTCATTAGTGTATTATATAACTTAAGCCTAAGTTCCCTTCACTTGTATTTCCAAACATTGTGATACTGTATATAACCTAACCTCCTATTAGCCTTCTTGATCACATCTGCATGCTGTCTTAATGTAGATTGTGACTTGTCCACAATGACTCCTAAGTTCTTCTCATAAGGTGTACTTCCTAGTTTCAAACTTTCCATCGAGTACTCAAGTCTAATATTACCTCATAATAGACATATACTTCAATAATCAGTGTTAAAGAGCAAACAAGACACAGCTCACAAGATCATATTAAAACTAGGCAGATGTATTCAATATAAATATTTACTTGAAGAAATATTTGATGGCACAGTTGAAAGGAACTGGGGGTGACTATAAGTTATGATACCTGCAGTAGCTATGAAAAATTAAAAGGCAATAAAAATGCAGTTTATTGCTTGCACTTTGTCATGGAGATCATTACATTCCACTACTGACATAAACACAATAGCATATGCCTAGGGTATTATTAATTTGCAATGCTGGGTATTTTAGATCATTGCCATTATTGACATGAGGTTCACATGCACGTAGCATGCAAGTGTACTGTAACTATTACCAATAGCACAAAGGATTGAATCCACAATGAAAAGAATATTGTAGTCTTAGAAACAGCAGAGAAAGAAGTAGAACATGTTTTTTATATTTATGTATCAAATTAAAATCTGTGATAGTCAATATCAATCAAAGAAGTACACTTTTCTAAATATGCCCTAAATTAAGCTTTAACAAAATTTATCTGAGTAGTGCTTTCTTAAATTTGCAGAAGCCCATCTATTGGTAAAAGTATTTGAAACATTTTACACATAAAAAGAGATAGTGCTATGCTCAGGTGGTTCCAATGCAGGATGAATTCCCATTGTATCTTAAAGTGGGTTCTTGGCTTGGTACAGTTAAAGTTCCTGCGTTGTGCTGCAGTTTGTTGAGCACCTGGCGTAGTTGAAAGTAGGGGAGCAGATACACAAGGAAAGAGATGCAGATGCTGAAGCTACCTTCAGAGCCAGAAACAAGCCATTTTTGTCTTTCACTTAATGATACACACCTGTGTTTATGTCAGATTTGCAAAATTAAGTGTTTCATTAATTAAAAGCAAAAATGGGCAGATGCTCTGTGCAAGTTTTGATTTTACTGGATTCAGCTAAATTTTGTGATTTACAGGAAAAGTGTAACCTGTAGTTTTCCAAAATCCCTACCTTTATGTTTCACTGGTCAACCTCTGAGCTAGAATGCAATTCCTGTTTGACTAATGTTTTGAATTCCATTACGCTGTAGAAAATGTTAAACTTTAAAAAGCAAAGAGCAATGAGAAAAAATAAAAACTGCTGTCAGTATCAAGCAGACTGATAGAAAAAGGAAACACATTATCGCCTCATCAAAAAAGTCTGAAGCGGTAAGCAGACATACTGTAGTATAATGCTAAAACCAAAATAAAATTATAAAGCCTCTTCAGCTAAAAAAAATGACTGTATCAAAGTTAGACAAAAAAGAAAATCTTTTTTAATCATTAGCCAAGTCATATTATGGAAAAAGATGATCCTGTGGCAACCCTTAACAGGAGCAGCTGAAAGAAGAAGAGGAAGCCAGGTTTCCATATGAAATATTGTATGTAACAAATGTTTTAATGCTTTGAAACGTTTGTTAATGTAGGTGACTGACAGAAACAGTAATTGAAGGTAGTATTTTACAAATATCAATACAACTTTCTTCTATTCAGTTTTAATGGATAGTTTGTCAGTACTTGAAATGATGCTAAAATCTATGACTTGAACAGGACTTTTTGAACTTTTAAAATGACAGCTTCAAATTAGAGTGCAGAATAACTGCATAATGAACTACACTGGAAATGTGTTGCACCAAAGCATCCTTGATTACCACAACCTCTGCAAGTTTAGGTCTTTGTATCATAAGTTAGCTTGTTGTAGTTAATTCTGGCCCTCATTGCACGTCTGGTCCATGTAGTACAGGGGTGGCAAACTCCAGTCCTGGAGTGCCGCAGTGGCTGCAGGTTTTCATTCTAACCATTTTCTTCATTAGTTTTTGCTGCTAATTAACTTATTTTGCCTTAATTTTAATTAAATTAAGGGTTAGAATGAAAACCTGCAGCCACTGTAGCCCTCCAGGACTGGAGTTTGCCACCCCTGATGTAGTATAAATCATTGCCCCTCCATCTCAGAAAAGTTGTGAACTACAGAATAAGCTGCCTCAACTGTGGGTATGAATAAGCATGGCATATCCAGTTGTTTGACAAGGATGTGCCACCTCCCTTTGAGGTATCAAATTGTGCTTTCTACCTTTCAAGAGTACCGTTTTAGTCATGATGGAATGTTCCTGTTTCTCTGCCAGACTTTGTTCAGTGACGCCTTTTATAAGCCATGGAACAAGTGGATAGACTGGATCTCCTGCAACTAGCAGAGCCTTCTGCATCAACTGTACCAGGAGAGCATGTCTCAGGGTGCCTGAGTAGTAAAAAAACTTCATAAAGTTTGGCACAGTCCTGCACAGATTTTAAAATCCTATCACTGCAAAAAATGCATATGCAAAAACTAGACAAAAAAACTTGATGAAAAACAATGAGAGTTGTTTTGATTTTATTTAGCAAAAAAATCTGCCAATGGGGTGAGCAAATTTTGCTTGACAAGATTTCTTAAAGTAAGCCAAATAATCATAAATACAAATTTTTTTGATAAGTCAATAATTCTTACAATAAGGAAAATAAAATTTGATGCCATGATATAAATACTTACTTCCTTAGATTTCATTTTTTGCAGTGTTAAGGCAGTGGTTCTCAAACTCAGTCCTGGAACTCCAGGTGGCTGCAGGTTTGTGTTCCCACCTGTCTGTTTTCAATTGGTCTCTTAGTCTAATTAAGCAAACTGTTATACCCAGTTTTAATATTTGTGGGGTCACAAAGTAAAATCCACCTTAAATAAAGGACACGTGTCTATGTATCTGTGTATCCATCTGGTTGCTATGTCTCTGTTATATGCTTGTGATGTGCCATCTATCGGAATGACAAATGCAATGTATTTAATTACTACAAATGTTTGTGATGCACCATCTGTTGAAACTATAAACTATGTTTTTTGTTTTTTTTCAGGAAATTGTTTCATTAAGTAAAACATTTTTATCACTAAAAGTCAGTTTCTGAGAAACAAGCTGGCGAGTACAAAACTGGCAAAGAGTTATTTAGTGCATTTTCATTTTATCGGTTAAAAAACAGGCATTTAGGCAATTGAAATATACTTAATGATTCTATCTTCTGTAACACAAACAGGTCTATAAGCACTAGAGATTGGGAATCAACCACAGTGTACTGGCTGCCAGGAGTATCAGTCTCCCAAGTGTCAGAATGACTAGTAGTGCTACTGCTAGGGCAGGTGAAGACATTCTGGCTGTAGCGCAGGACAAATGATGGTGAAAGTACAAATTCATATGCCTTACAAAACAGGTGCTAAAATTAAATCAGTTATTTTTTTCTATCAACAAGAAAAATGTAGTTTTCTCAGCCACTGAAAAGCAGTTCATCAAAACCTCAACAAAGAAACTGATGGAATCTGTAGGAAGCTGAAACAGGTACTCTGATGCAAAGATTGCTAGAAAGCTGCATGAACATTAAAACTGGATGGTGGGAGAGTACAACAGAAAGAAGACATACAGCTAAAGACCAAACTATCCTAGTGAATTAAAATTTTGTTAAAATTAGACATTTAAACTGTCTACTCTCTAACATAAGGATAATTACAATAAAATCACAATACAAGGACTAGAAGCAAAATGATTATTTTTTTGATTATTGTATGATGGGATTCAAGAATAATGGATAAACTGATGCAGATGAATAAAACATTTCAGACTTTACATTCATCAAGAAAGAAAAAAATGGAAAAGGTCTAATATAAATATTAATGAAAATATTATTCATGTTCAAAAGTCAGCACAGAGCATAACCACAGAATTACTGTGGGTTAAGTCAGTAAGGAAGACATCCAAAGATTTTGTGATCTGAGTTTGCCACTTGCCATGAAATTCTAGTGTTTCTAGCAGAAGAAAAAATCTCAGAAATACAGAAGAGGTCTCTGAAATAATGCCTATGGAAAACAATTGCTGCATCGCTCAATTCGTCTCAGTGCCAACACAGTATAGAACCCATGTTTAGATGTTTTCGCAAGGCAAAATAAGATGAACAGAAATTTCTGATGATTTCAGCAAACATATGATTAAGTTTGAAAAAGATTTTGAAAAATAAAAAATGTGCCGGGGAGAGACACAGAGTGTGGTTTTGTAGTACAGCTGCCTCAGAGTTTGGGTTAGAATCTCAACCTGAGGCCTTTTAAAGTCTGTACCTTCTATACATGTCTGCATTTGGAGTTGACCTCAACCCATATCACTAATAACACTGGACTTCTCATCACAGTAACATCTTTGCCAGAAACATTGGATTTTAAAGTCTGCAAGCAATTTGGTAAACATTACATGATGGCAGACTCAGAGGCTTAGGGCAAGTTTTTTTCTTGGCTAGACAACATAAAACAAACGTTAGTGCAATCTAAGGAAGAGGTTTAAATCATACATTATATATAAGCTCTCATGCAATAGCACACTTTTATTAAAGATTTGATATAAAGACTTTCAGGTATTATAAAATCCTTCTCAAAGCTGCATAATTTAATTCATAGATCAGCAGCACTGGGTGTAAAGAAGAAAGTAACCTGAGAAGGATGCTTATCCATCATGGAGTTCGCTCAGAAACACACCCACACTTACGCTGGTAGAGAGGAAATTTTTTGAATGTTATGAACTTAATTAAAGCAACAGGGAAAAAAAAAACTCTATAACCACTGTTCTACCACCATGCTTTTTTCAAACTTGCACATATTAAATTTTTAACTACCAACTAAATGTGAAAAAAGCAAAGTTTCCTGAACTGGCTCCTCTGGTGCAGCCTTACAACATAAAACATCGGATAAATAATTCATACTGTAAATGTATGTGCATCTGTACCGTCAGTTCCTCAAACAGAGCAGACATGTAAGTCAGAAATATTTTATTTCATCATGAACAAATGTAAACCATTCCATCATAACATCATCTATTGTGCCATCTGAAAGAATTTGTCCACTTAAAATAATGTCATATGTTGTTGGAATACATATGACAGGGCTTACTTTACACGACATGAGTACATTAATGAGTTTATGAAACACATTTCATTGCCTGATTCACATTTTCTTGCCATTCCTGCCTGTGAAACTTTGGACTTTAAGTATGTTGACTAGTGAGCCTGTCTCTTGTTCACTCTATTTGATATTCTGAACTTGTGTGTCCGCTGTTTGTCTTTCGTTTATGTGTCACTGCTCCCTGTGGCCCTTTTAATCTGCCTTTTCAATTTATGTAAAGGCCAAAAACCATTTAGTGTTTGCACAAAACCAAAGGCTATCTCTGTGAGTTCAGCAACCTTATTTTGGCAGGTTTTTGTCTTCTCATGAAATGGAAAAATACAGAAATCCTTAAACTGATTAAAAATAAAAATAGGATTGTGTTACAAAGTTTCAAAACATAAGCTAATCTTACATAAAATCATTGTATGGATAACTTTGCCTGATTCAGGACTGCACTTTGACTTTTCCTGAAACATTTCAACATTCCCAGCATTCCCAACTCAGACAAGTCTTATTTTTCATTGAGAGACTACAGCAGAGCTCCCCTCTCTTCAGAGGGGTGAATGAAAAATAACTAATCCATAGGGCATAAAATTATATTGATGACGAAATACAGAGAATTTGTGAGGATTATCATAGGAGGAAATTATCATGAAACCATAAAAGTGACCTCTTCATTGAAATAAAATTGTGTTAGAAGAGATATTGAGACAAAATGGACTTTTAATAGTGTTAAATTGTAGTAGCACGGCCCCACAGTCATAGCACAATTGCCTCATTAGAAGGACACTGGATGCTCCCTGTTTGGAATTTGCAAATTCTCCTTGTATCTGCGTGGATTTTCACCAAGTACTCTGGGTTCCTCCCGCAGTCCAAAGACTTGCAGGTTAGGCAAATTGGTGTTACTAAATTCTTCCTAGTGTTTGTGTCTGTGTGTTCACCTTGTGTTGGACTTGTAGGGCTGTTGAGGTGTTGTTCCTGCCTTGTGCCCGATTCTTTCAGGGATAGGAGCCAGCTTTGATATAAGCCCTGCTCTGGATTAAAGGGTTAGGAAGATGAATGGATAGTGATAATTAACATTGAATAAAGTTAAATTGTCTTAATAATATGGGGGGCCAAAACAAGACTTATGTATTAAACACAATGTATAGTAAATGTTTATATGCTAAAACATTTAGTATATAAGAGGGTGAGAGAACATAAGGACAATATCAAAAAAATATCTTATAAGAAACATAATTAATAAGAAATTTTAACCAATAACATACCCCAAATCCAGTATAAGTTAATGTATGTGTGTGAATGTCTCAGTCCTGGGTTGGTTCCACCTTTACACGATGTGCCAGAATAGGCTTCCAAACCCAGGTGACCCTGAAGTGGATTCCCATTAGACATTCTTATTTTTGTACTTTCTTGTTTATCATGACACTTCATGCTGTAGCTTCACACTTCCAGGTCAGACAGACAGAAACGCACACTTCCACAGGTAGACGTTTATATAAAAGATAGTATTATTTATAACCACTACACCATCACCAGAAAAGAGCTTTATGTGACCACCCAGACAATAGCATGCTATCAATTACAAAATAACACCAAATGAAGACCTATCATCATGCCATTTTGTCTTACAATGCAACAACCAAAAGAAAGTACTAAAAAGATATCTCATTTCAGCTGCAGAAATCCAAGTGAATACTCATAAATTTCTAATTTTTGTTCAGTGAGAAAGTGCTAAATTCTACTGCACAAACATAAACAATATGATTTATAATAATGATGAGAATTACTCCAAAACAGTGAGAAGTACAAGTTCATACATCCTTTAAATTGTTTCACAAAGTAATCAATCAACTTGTTATAAGCTTCATGTCTCAATGCAGAACTGACAACTTTAGCCTGCACATGCACATGTATGAGCTAAACCATGTCTAGAACAGGAATTTTCAAGTTTAGTCCTGTGACCTCCAGGCTACAAATTATTGTGCCAATTTATTTCCTCTTTTAATTGAACTCCTCCATTATTTAAGCAAGCTGTCATCCCCCAATTTCTATGTTTTCTTATGTCAATCCAGAAGTCGTAAATTCCACATGGTAAAGGATTACTAGATAAACTTAGCATTCATGTGTGTTAGTCAGGGAAGAGATCATTCTTTTTATCTTGCTGCTTAACATTTTGTCCTTTGTTAAATTTTATAGTGCACTGAATTAGTTGTTGTCCTTTAGCCCTCAATGTCTTTTGAAACTGTGCCTGATCTGTTCATTGTTAATTGTCAAATAACACATACAATTACTACAGTAAACTCACCACAACATTTATTTAAAAAGAAAATGACAAAACATAGCTGACCATTCACACCTACAGAAAAAATAATCTTAATTTCTTATAAATGTATATCTCACACTACTACACATTTCTGAATGCAATGTGAACTATTAAAGGTAAGGTAACAATGAGATTTATTAAAGGTAAAAATGACTTGTAAAATTTGATGGAACAAAATCCTGCAGCCACAAAGGGGGGTCCCCAAAACTGAACTTGAAAACCCCTTATCTAGAACACTACAGGGTCAAAGGGGCCACCCAACAATGGAAAACAGACCAGTGGGACAAGTTACAAGGAAAAAATTACATACTGTAAAAATAAATATTTTTCTAAATAAGAAATTGCACTGAGCATATAATGGAAACTTGGAAAAATGTGATTATAAGGACTAAATTGAGTTTGCCATTAACATTTTAACAGTACCTTATGAAGTAATTTTGCTACCTGTTTACTTTTTACAAATCTGTGTCATCTGCTAGGGAAGTAGGGGCAAGGGCAATGACCCACCTACACTTAATGCAGACATACCACTAGTTAAATGAAACATTAACACTGGAATTTATTAACACACTTGATATTACTGAGGCGTTTATAAAAGCAAACACTTCAGCCTTTTGAAATAGTGCTATTTGAAAAGAGTCCAACACAAAAATGTGTTTTTTGTGATGCAGGAGAACATAATGTAGATAAAAAAAGAGGTGCAAATGAAGAGACTAAAACAAATAAATGTGGCGGACTAGTATAAATATTCAGTACTGTGCAAATAAAATAAAAGAACACTTAAACATCACTGTCTAACACCAACTCAGTTAAACTTCAGGGATATCAGTCTGTCCAGTTAGGAAGCATAAGCGATTGTGAATCAACTTCACCTGCTTTGGTGCAAATGAAAGTGACAACAGGCGCAACAGCAAGACAGCCCCCAAAACAGGCATGATGTTCCAGGTGGTGGCCACATACAGTTGCTCTCTCCTTATCCTTCCTGACTGATTCTTCTCTAGTTTTGCATTTTGCTAGTGTCCTTGTCACTTCTGGTAGCACGAGGCAGGTTGCACAGGTAGTCCAGGTCCTCCAGGATGACACATCCATACATGCTGTCAGAAGAAGGTTTGCTGTGGCTCCCAGCACAATCTCAAGAGCATGGAGGAGATAACAGGAGACGGGCCGTTACACAAGGAGAGCTGGACAGGGTCGTAGAAGAGTATTAACCCAGCAGCAGGACCAGAGCACTGCCAAAGCCCTACAAAATGACCTCCAGCTACCTACTGGTGTGCATGTGTCTGTCAGAAACAGACTCCTTGAGAGTGTTATGAGGGCCCTACGTCTCTAGTGGGACCTGTGCTTGCAGCCCATCCCCATGCAGCTCGATTGGCATTCACCAGAGAACAATACAACTGGCAGCTCTGCCACTGGTGCCCCATTCTCTACACAGATGTGAGCATGTTCACAGTAAGCACATGTGTCAGACGTGAATGAGTCTTGAGAAACCATGTTAAATGTTATGCAGCCCACAACATCATCAAGCATGACAGGTGTGGCAGTAGGTCAGTGATGGCCTGGGGTAACATACCTTGGAAGGACACACAGACATCACGTGCTAGGCAATGGTACCCTGACTACAATTTAGTCCTAGAATGAAATCCTGAGAACCATTGTTAGACTTTACACTAATGCAGTGGGCCCTAGGTCTATCCGTCCTCATGTGGCCAGATTGTGTAGGCAGTTCCAGGATGATGAAGGCATTGATACCATTGACTGGCCCACAAGTTCCCCAGACATGAATCCAGTTCAGGACCTCTTGGAAGTTACGTATTGGTGCATCCAAAGACATAATTAATTGTATATTGGGGGGGGGGTAGGGCAATTTCATTCTATTTACCAGTGTTGCCCTGGGATTAGAGCTTTGTTTCTGACTGTTCCTTATTTATATGTATGGTTAAGGAACATTGTGTAAATTATTGATTAGTGCTTGAACTAAGCAATCTGACAGAAGCCCTCCAGGCAGGAACAAATAGTCAGCGTATATTTGCAAGGCTATCTTCTTTCCTGCTACATCTACGTACAGCAGTTACAAATATGAATATATATAGGCAAGAGAAATGAAAACAAAACAAAATATTCATCTGAAATCTATTAAATGTTACATCAAATGCAAATGAGGAAATTACTTTAAAATATATATTTTTTTGTATTTCATAAAACCAACATTTCATCTCAAATAGAAATATATGTTTGGGTATATACATTTCAAAGTGTAATGCATTTACATTTGAAAAAAGTACTGCTTCTGTCTTTAGAATGTATTATTTATTTGCTACATGAATAATTATGATTACAGGAGAAATCACAAAATTTCAACATTCTGCATTGCTGTATCTGTTTGGTTTACAGTTTCAGATGTAGAGACAGCAGATATGTCTCAATCAGTCCAGCATGTCACTCACAAAATTAGAAATCACATATCAAAGATGTACGCGGTAGGTTAACCTGTAACTTTAGACTCACCTAATTTGAGTGATTGAGAGTATTTCCACAAGCGCACTGACACTCTGCCTGGGATTAATTTCTGCTTTTCACCTAATTCTGTTGGGATAAGATCCACACTCCACACTCTAAACTGGGCCAAGTGATTTTGAAATTGGTTTAATGGTTGGATGAATGTACAGTATATGGCAGACATCTCTGTAGCTCACATTTAGAGTGTCAATGCATATGTCTTCTTCTTTGGATCAAATAAAAACAGCAGTTGCCATACATATGGAATACCAGAAATATCAAAGTTGGCATAACAGGATATACATAACACTGCCTTTACATAAATGATGAATAGACATAGGCACAAAATGGCAACATGCAGTGCCTTCAGCCATTTCATTATTATCACACAACTTTCAATAATTAATTTTATACACCTCAGATCTCAAGAATTAGCTGTAAAGTTCGAAGAGCACAACAAAGATAGGCCAAGAATGCACTTAGCCAAAGGAAGAAAATGAAAAGTGAAAATGTAAATAAAAAAACAGAAAAACACAAAAATGCTTCTTAAAAAGTTTACAAATGTTTGTTAATCTGAATTTAAGCTTAAATTCATTTAAAATATACTGGATATTAAACCAATCAGTAATATCTGACAAAACTATTATGGTCTAGTTTTATTTAATTCTAAAAACATTATTGAAGTTAACAAGAGTATGCTTAAAAGTGTTGGCAATTTGGTTGACAAGCAATGCAGGCATAATATCAAACACAGTTAAGTGTTATAATGTAAAATATTATAATATTTTTGTTCATGTATAATTAATTATAAAATTGAAAAAAAGTAATTATTTTTGTTTTTTTTATCCATTTTGCAATTATGCAGGTTACACATAAAACAAGAATATATTTTATGTTAAATATTCATATACATAACGTTTCTTTGTTGAATATGAACATTTGAAAGTATGACTGTATGACCAAACTCAGAGAGAAATAAAACAAGATAAATAAGCCTTAAACTGTACTTTATTTAAAATAAGAACAATCATTTCTTTGTAATATCAATTTTTTCTCTATTTTAGTGTGAACTGCTTTGCTTTAAATTTTACTAAGCATTTAAAAAGAAGGTATTTGGTCTGTGGAATTGTTTGAAAATGCCTCACACTAGTGCCAGAACTGCCCTATGAAACAAACTAAAGCTGCAGAACTTTGGTAATTTGGGACAAATGTAGCTACAGGTATTGTGACAACTTTAAATACAGTCACCTGATGGAGGTTTAAGAGGACTTTGTTTTGTGACTTTTGGATTATGCGTTGTTTATGGCAATTTGTTCTTTTTTGTATCTGTGGTATCAGACCCCGATATTCTTTATTACTATTCTCTTTCCTCTTCTTAACAAACATGATCTTCATTTTCTATTACGTCCTCTCCAGCATACTCCTTTTTGGTATTCTGTTACCTATTAGTATCACAGGTCACAGTTCCTATCTATGGTATTTTATCTTATCAGACCCCTTCTATTTCTGAATAGGTCAAGGTTAGACTTTAATAATATTATTCTTTGAATGGTGTTTCCTTATTTTCCCATTCCTGTACTAAATTAATTTTGCTTATTTAGTTTTAAAAATTATTGTTTGCCCTTGTCTCTTCATTTGATCAGTTCTTATTGTAGCATAAATGTGATATTCTTTTCTATTTTACTTAAAGAATGCAACACATTAACCAACCACATACCAATCAAAAAAAAAAAAAAAAAACACATTTATATGTTCAGAAAGTCGTTCCTGAAATGTCTTTCAACACATACCTGACTTAGTCATCATTGAAACCAGACCTTCTTTGAGCTCAAATTTAGTAAATGCAAAGTCAAGACTATCAGCCTGTAACTCATTTAACTTGGAAAGAAACAGATTCTGCAGGAATGAAGAAAATTTACAACTCAAGGGCTTGGGCTTTCGAGGAATAAGTCTGAATAGCACTCTTAAATGTGCCATTCAATAATGCTAATTTGCCGAGGGTCACAAATACTGATACTCAATTTGTTATTGCCAGCAGAAATGGACATCACTGACACTGATGTAGTTTTAGCAGCACACTTTTTTGGCACATTGACCAAAGATCCCATCAAATCTTTGGGCTTTGTTTTAATACATAACTCAGGGAATGTTACCATTTTTGATGTGGATATTTTAAAGGCAAGCATCACCAGTATGGATCAAAATGTGGACTACTGAACATGTTATGAGCAGCCTTTGCTACAAGAGTATTGTTCAGCAGCTCCAGTTTAGCAGTCACCAATGAATCTGCAGCATTGTACATTAATAGAATAAGGATAGAAGCAAGACCCAACTTGTCCATCACATATTGGAGGACACATCAGTAGTGTTTGGGTGAGCTGGGATTTGCTCCATCTAATGGTCTTCAGAATAAATACAACAAACATTTTGGCACATACATAGTGTGAACACCAGCAAGAGTCTCTTCACTGCATACTTGTCACCAATGACACAGATTGCGAGCTTTCTGTTTCCACATCACAAAACATACAGTATGTGCTAGTAATAAAACAAAAACACAGACACATCATACAACTGTACAAAATTACACACACACACATATGTAGTGTATATATAGTACCACAAAAGAGTTTGGAAAACCAGATTAAATTAATGCTTTTCATATTCTTAAAGATATTTGCACCAAACAAAACAACAACAATGTAAATTTATAGCCATTTTTAACTGCAACTAGTTTATTTAATTAATGAAATTTAAGAGTTGGAAAATACACCACAATCTGTATGTAATCACAACTACTTTGTGTGAAATTTTGAAAGCTAATTTGTGGAACTTCTTTCCTCATTAAAGTGACAGAGATTGCTGTAGTCCATTATACAACAACAGCAGCATACCTCAATAAAAAGAAAACACAGTCTATAATTATTTTTAGAAATGAAGGTCAACCAATCCATACAATTTCAAAAATGTGAAAGTTTGAAGTGCAGTCAAAAAAAACATGAAGCAATGATAAAATGATCAGCTACTTGTAATACAAATGATACTTTACCTCAGTAAATCATTCGTGTTTAAAAATGTATAAACTAAGTATCAATTTTAATTGAGTAATAAATAAATAATGGTAGCATTCAGTAAAATAAACAGAATATGGCTGAATGAGGATAAACTGTAACAAATGCAGTGCAACACAAGAATGGTGGTGAAGAGGGTGATGAAGCATCAGCACAGGCAGCAGAGGTGGAGCACCTGTACTGCTTACTTGAGGAAGGCAATTAATGGCAAGCAGTCGAGAAAAAATATTAGACTTTCATTCTCCTTTTTTTGCAGAAAAATGAACATTCTTACAAAGGTATATGACTATATGTCATTTACATGTGATTTACCTTGTGAAAAAGTAGAAGAATAATCAATAATCAGTTCAGGATGATCAATAGTGTACCATTGTTCATTCCTTCTTAGGGCATTGTAGCTCTGAGAGTCAGGAGCAGCTTGAGAAAAGAACAATAATACAGATAGAGGTATTGGAATTGGGGTCTGGAGGCTGTGTGTGGTCCTAACTTGCTCTGACAAATGACTTTTACATGTGCTTTAGCATTGCAATGCCAATAACCCCAATTTGAAACAAAGATGTTCTCAACTTGTATTGTTACAAAATGAGATCCATCCATCCATCCATTTTCCAACCCGCTGAATCCGAACACAGGGTCACGGGGGTCTGCCGGAGCCAATCCCAGCCAACACAGGGCACAAGGCAGGGAACCAATCCTGGGCAGGGTGCCAACCCACCGCAGTACAAAATGAGATATAACATGAAATTCCTTTAGTCTAAAAATCCTCTTCCACTGACCTACAGCATTAAGATTCTGTACATTCTTGTTTGTATTTTTAATGTTTGGTTTCCACATTCTTATATTTGTATCTAGTGCAGGCTTTATTATTAATAGACCTGAATTTTGGAGGGCTCTCTGTTGATGTTTCAGGTATGCACATGTAGTTGTCTATGTTCAGTTTTTAAGTCTGATTTGTTTCTGAGAAGCAAAATACAGGTGAGATAACATTCTCAACTGTGCCTCTCTCAAGCATATGTTAACCAATGTACATTTATAAATATATATTTTTTGATGTAATTTGCATTTTATTACTTTTAATATAATTAAATTTTTAGTATTTCTGTATTTAATTTATTAAAAATCTATTTTTAATTTAATTTAATTTAATTTTGTGAATTTCCCCTTGGGATTAATAAAGTATCTATCTATCTATCTATCTATCTATCTATCTATCTATCTATCTATCTATCTATCTATCTATCTATCTATCTAATCTATCTATCTATTTTTATAATGTTGTTTCTTTATTAAGTATATTGCCATGTGATCACTATAAAAAATATAAAAAAGTAATATTGAATGACACAAAAATATTATTTCTTCAAGAATAATTAAAAAAAGTTAATTTTCCTAAGAAGGTACAACATTGTGGCCAGTTAGATTGGTCAAAATGTAATTATATATATGGAAAATATATATAATGCTTTGAGTACTGAGAAAAGCGCTATATAAATGTAATGAATTATTATTATTATTATAAAGTGATGTGTAAATTTATAATGATTTTTTAAAATGCATTTAATATCAAATAAGTAATTACTGTATAATACATTTTATAACAACTTATTTCAAATAGCCTTCTTCATAAAAATGCAACACATATTTCATGCAACTGGTTGTATTGTGAACATCATAGTTGATGCAATTTTATTTATGACATTTTTCATTTTGAGCAGTTTGTCTCTCCACCCATTTTATTTATTCATTCACAATATGAATGTGTTCAGTCCAGTTTTAGAGGACTATTACATGTGCTATAATGTTGCAGTGTTAACAACCCAGAGCCCAGAAGCATTAGGTACATGGCAGAAATCCAATCTGAATGCATTGCCAGTTCATTACACAGCACATTCACACCCATACCAGAACCTAACATGAACCTCTGTGGATTTAAGAAGAAATACTGGAATAAAACTATTTCAGACACTGGAGAATGTGTAACCTCACCAAAATGCTGCCCCTCTCCATTCAAAGGTGGTCATTAACATTGTTATTGATTTCTAATAATTTCACCATATGTGGGCCTTTTTACTTAATCTTATTTGAATAAAATTACAAACCCATCCAGACTGAAGTTGCCTCATTACACAACTGCATAAGCTTCATTAACAAAACAAAAAAAAACTATAGAAATGATGAGAAATTTAAAATCTAATTGATTCTTCTTTTGAACTGTGCAATGTGTAGAATTTTGCATGGAATTTGTGTGCTTAATGGAAACAACGGTACACTGCATTGATGGATTGGTTTGCTTCTGGATAGTCATTGTGTTTATTTTTTCCAACTAAAGATGAATTTCCCCTATTTCTTTCATTTTTTTTGTAAGGACTCGTTCTCTCTTCTTCTGTTTTCTCCTAATTACTCATACTGTTTATCTTTTTACTCTGTTCCCTTGAATGGCACTCTTTTAGTTTGTTCTAATTTTTATTTTCAAGTGTCGAGGAAAGAGTGAAATTAAAGAAACTTTATGTACAAAATGAAATTGAATCATCCATCAATGAAAAGCAAATCACTCTTGCCTGCACTCTAGACTGCTAATATCCCTGGTGTTTCTCTGCGGCTTGATGTTAAGATATTAGACTCATTAATTCATGTAAGGATGTGCTTACGACAGTAGCTGAGGTACACAAATAGCTCGCCTAATTTAAAGAACGGAGGCTCTTAGTACTGGAGAGTGAATGTAGGTGTTAATTATATCAGAAAGGTAAATGCATCTCAATAAGTGTATTGATCATATCATTTCTGGTGTGAGATTGTTTTGATTAGATTAATGATTAACATGAAATCTATTTAGACTGCACTTGTACAGTTAAAAACAAAGAATATGTAGTGTAAAGTAGGACACAAGTAAAGATAAAGAGCTCGGGCACCACCTTGGTCACCCCATATAATTGAAACGTTTAAATCAAAAGAGAACATGCAAAATAATTTGGAAATGTCTTCTCAGACACAAGTTCATAACAGAGCTGACTGAAAATGGTCAATTTTCATATTATGAGTTCAAAGATGGAGTGACTTTTAATTTTCCATTCTACAGAGGGACCAGAAGAGAAGGCATTAGTATATCGTGCCAACCCTTTGTAATTACCATCACCAAAGTACTTAAGCTGTCTCTCCCATGAACACACACACACACACATATATATATTATAAAAATTCACTGTGCTGCTAGGCATATACTGTATATGGAAATGTGCTGTTTAAAATTCTTCTTGATTTAATATTTTTCCCATTTTCATACAAATACAACCAATTATTTTAAAATAGTTTTATATGATACTTTTTATTTTATATGATATTTATACAATATTTTTACAAATATTTTCATACTTTTAAAAAGTACAGTATCTTTTTTCATTTCTCGTAAATACACTATTATTTAACACTTTACCTCTTTCTTTTAAAAAATATTAAACAGTTTGTCATTTTCACAATTCTTAATTACTTAGTCACAAAGACATGCAGGTTAGGTGGATTGGCGATTCTAAATTGACCCTAGTGTATGCTTGGTGTGTGTGCGTGTGCGCGTCCTGCGGTGGGTTGGTGCCCTGCCTGGGATTGGTTCCTGCATTGTGCCCTGTGTTGGCTGGGATTGGCTCCAGCAGACCCCCGTGACCCTTTGTTCAGATTCAGCGGGTTGGAAAATGGATGGATGGATGGATAGAACTTAATAAATTTGAAAACACATTTTAAAGTTCTAAAAATTATTTTAAAAATCTCTTTTTTAAATGATTACTGACAAGAAGGGTTTAATATTTTTAATTTTTCTTTAGCTGTTTATTTGTAATTGTACTGTTTCAATGTCATCATAGGTGCAATTTTGCAGGATTATTTTTATTTAGGGGGCACCAGTCTGTGTTTGTGTGCTTGAAGGTGAAGCTATTTCATGCTTCTGGTTTTTATGGGAGCTATTTTATGTGTCTGACTGATATAACATTAAATGTTGGCTAGGCACAAGATGCATGTGCAATGCAACCTGTAAAATCATCGCAGTTGCATTACACCAGTTGGCCGTGTAGTTAAGCAGTGCCTAAGAAAAACCTTGAAGAAAACCATTTGAGTGTGATGTTCAGATTTTGAATGTGCTTATGATCACAACTTTTAGTTTAAAAGTGGTCAGCAAAATATTTGGCACAAGATATGCTAACGCTTCTTGCTATCAACCTTAGTTTCATGTGACTTCCCTTCAATACTGAAAAAAGAATTCCCGGCTACTTAGTTAATTAATTTGGGTAATGTGGACATTATGAAAGGTGCTGTTCCAAAGCTGTTTACTTGCTTTCCTGAGGACAAGTGTAAAAAAGAGGTTGTGATGTATGCCAGTAAGACAACTAAACTAAAATTCTTCCTGTTTTGCACAGAAATAGGTGACATAATGAAAAATCTAGATTGTAGTCTACCACCAAACATAGACTGAATCATAGTGTTAAGTAATCTCTGAGCAAATGATAGGTTTTGAAAGGATATCCGTTCATTATTTTTTAAACAGCCTGTAATTATGATTTTTTTCCCTCTTTCTTTAATTTTATCTAATTCCAAAGCTGATAATAATTGTTGGTTTTTTAATCTTTTATTTTAATTTTTACACGCAACATTTCTTCACTATTTTAATTCTAATACTGTATATTGTTCTATTTATTACATTGTAAGTGCTCTACCAAAGGTAAAGGAAGCATTCTTTTTGTTGCTGAAGTGCTCAGAAAATTTCTAAAGAGAATGTATAGAATACCAGAGAACAGGTAATGATTTTAATATTTGTTTATTTTAATTTTTACCTATTTCAATTTTAACTTTCCACTGTAAAATCATTTAATTTACTAAATGTATTCTAATAATGTATTAGTATTCTGATAATTTATTCCACATATTACAATTAGCTGTAACAGAGATATTATTTTAATGCTGTAGATTTTAAAAAATAGTTTAAAGAAAATGTATGTTATTGATCATGAAGGGTTTTGGAATATCACACATTATACATTAAATTCAATCAATGGTAAATTAATAAATAAAATAAAGCTCTCATGAGAAAAATGAATTAATAAATAAAAATCACAAACCACTGCAGCTAACTGAGACACTTAGAGCTGTCTGTCTGTTCATAGTCCCCAGGATTCATCCGTGACACTCTGCCTAATTGCTGTTAGACTTGTCATGGTACACTGGAGAGGCTTAATTACCTTTTTATCCTTCACAATTCTTTATTCCCATCAGTGAAGCTCAAAACACAACAGATGAGTCTGTAATGATTTGGATGCCAAAAAATGTAATTAAAAAAGGACTAAGCAGTTCTTGCTCAGAAATGCTGCTTACTAGGTGACAGGTTTACACTGGTAAGAGAAAATAAACTAAAGATTGACTACCAACGATAGAATTCCTCCTTCATTTTAAAGGATTAGTTAGGAAAATATGCACGATATAATACATTCTTAAAAAAGGAGGTGTATTTTCAATTTCTGTTTGACCTATGTTATTTAACACTCACAGATGTTCTAATTAACTACTTTGTGTTTTAATTATGTGTTTTATTAAAAGATTAATGAACAGTTATTTCCATTAGTACAGTAAGTGCTTTGCAATGTTTTACGTGTTTTGTAAAAAGAAAGTAAATGCTCACTGCTATCTAATTTTTCTGTTTTGCATCAGTGAGCTGAACAGTGAATATACTAAATTATGCATTTTATTTAAACTGAATTAAAACAAAATATCGGTTTCCTTAGAGACAGCACTTTTACTTTTGTGAAAGTACAATATACAGTATAAAAAACTATTAAAAATAATAAATATTGAAATTCATAAAGATTTGGTGCTCTCCTTTCTAGCTGTTTTGAAATTCTCTCACTAATTAATCAAAGGCTGAAATGCCTAGTGATTTAAATCTATGTATAGTCATTAGGGTCTCCAAAATCTTGGTTTAAATACCCTCTATATAGCTGATGTTTAGCATTAAATTAGCGCAGTAGGCATATGAACCTTATTGTGTATTGTCACATGCAATGCTATGCCAAGCGCCTCACAGTGGGCCAATTTAAGTGTCACACCAGGGATGGATACTGAGGTAACACCAAAAACATAACATCTGTCCTGTTCCTCTTCAGCCATAAGGATGCCAACCTCAGAGAATTCTTGCACTCCTTTTCTCAGTCCTTTCTGTAACTGGACATCTGCCTAGGCGTACCTTGTCTGCTGCCCAGGATGGGCCTCAATGTCTCCAAAATTAATCAAAATGAAAAAACTGTTTGTTGTTTTTTTCAAATAAATTTTCCTGCTGCTAGAGTGGCCAATTAAGTCTTCCTTAATCTCTTTACCATAATCCCTGAGACAAGTCATTCACCACTAGTCACGCGCACACCATCGTCAGTCTGAGCATCTCTTGTGATCTGCAGGTAGTGACAGAGGCCAGTAGCTGGAAAGCAGAATATGGGTTGTAGGAACAAAAAGCATAACATTTGTGGTTTGTCATGTTATAAATGTAACAGCCTGGATTTTAGAAGGCCCAGACCCCCCATGGACCCCGTGATTGTCAGAGGTGACTGTGTGCAGATGGTGCAGACCTATAAATACCTGGGAGTGCAGCTGGATGATAAATTGGACTGGACTGCCAATACTGATTCTCTGTGCAAGAGAGGACAGAGCTGGCTATACCTCCTTAGAAGACTGGCGTCCTTCAACATCTGCAATAAGATGCTGCAGATGTTCTATCAGATGTTTGTGGCGAGCGCCCTCTTCTACGCGGTGGTGTGCTGGGGAGGCAGCATTAAGAAGAAGGACGCCTCATGCCTGGACAAACTGGTGAGGAAGGCAGACTCTATTGTAGGCATGGAGCTAGACAGTTTGACATCTGTGGCAGAGCGACGGGTGCTGAACAGGCTCCTGTCAATTATGGAGAATCCATTGCATCCACTAAACAGTATCATCTCCAAACAGAGGAGCAGCTTCAGCGACAGACTGCTGTCACTGTCCTGCTCCACTGACAGAATGAGGAGATCGTTCCTCCCCCAAACTATGCAACTCTTCAGTTCCACCCTGTGGGGGGGGGGGGGGGGGTTCAAGGGGTAGGGGTTAAACGTTAACATTATTCAAAGTTATTGTCTGTTTTTTCCTGCATTTTTATTACTCTTTAATATTGTTTTTTGTATAAGTATGCTGCTGCTGGAGTATGTGAATTTCCCCTTGGGATTAATAAAGTATCTATCTATCTATCTATCTATCTATCTATCTATCTATCTATCTATCTATCTATCTATCTATCTATCTATCTATCTATCTATCTATCTATCTATCTAGTGATAATGAAACATATGAAGGTGATGATTTTGCATAAACGGCAAACTATGACAACACTTCTGTATGTGCAAGGTTTAACATGAGCTACGGGCAACTTTCAAAGCTACAGTTCACTGATCTGTAGGGCACAAAGCATATTTATCATATACAGATGATCCCTTACTGTTCATCAATGACAGCATGTTAGACGCAATTTTGACTGAGCCCAACACATTCAAACCAATTTCAGGGTGCACATGTGATCTGATGTCAGTTATGTTGAGCTGCTGGCTTTCTTTGCACTTATTGTGTATAAAAATTTAAAAGCCTGATGTAGAAATACTGATCAATTAAACCTTTATTTGAAACGCTTTATGGACCATCTTAGAGAGTTTCATGAGTGAAAATGCTTCATCTTCCTTCTCGGGTGTTTGTATTTTGTTTTAACAACTTTCCAATCATTTCACAAAGAAGTGTTAAATCCTTTTTGAAAAATAAACTGTTGTGTTCATTTTAAATACGAATGCTGTTGTCCACAAATCTCATGGTTTGGAAAAGTCCTTTGACAATGAAATAATACAGACTGGACCTCGTACAATTACCGATTTAGCTAAATCTTTACTGAACAACGTATAATGTTTATTGGAAGCTGGATAAAGGTGTCTGGAGTTTGCAGACCAACAAAAACTAAACTACTGAGGTGTTTCTATTTTTTTATTTTACTTTTTAAATATTATTTTTACCTTAACGGCTAAAAATACCTGATATTGTGAAAACAACCAGATACCAGAATAGTATTTTAAAAAATTTTACCTTCCTGCTTTCCCTTCTCTCTCTTTCTCTTGATCTTAAAATAGTTTAAAGATCAGATTCTTTTTGTTTTTAATACTAGACATGGCATACTGTGCTCTGATGACCATGAAGTAGAATTTCAAACCTTGGCATTGCATCTTCTAGTCCTCTTTATAATTTTAATAATCTCAGATGCTGTTTATGGTTTTTGCTACTATCCACTCAAACACTGAGTACTCTTGTAGTACTTGCTAATCTTATGTAGTGTCTATTCAGGTTTAGACGGCTCCTAAACTTTGACATTACATACTACTTTTCCACGGTTCCCACAGTACATCTAGGTGGGGTCCAAACAGTGGTTCAAGCACAGTGGCGTTGCACCTTCTAAGTCTGTCCCCTGACTGCACCCCTTCTAGTTTCCATGGGATTTAGCCCCGATGTAGTCAGTTAAAGCCAGTGAGTGACGGAGGTACACCAGTGTAGCTGATGCACAATCTTAGTCCTTTTCTTAAACGTTTACTAAGCTTACCATCTCCACTCTAGAACCCCAACTCTTTTCAAGTCTGTTTATTTTCTTTAAAGAATATGTATATTTTGATAATTTAGCATTTGTGTCTCATGCAGGGATCAGCCTTTTGAATAATCACTAAAAGCAAAAAAAAAGTAAAAAAAAGCAGAGAGCACTATTTTGTTCAGACAGCAATAGCAGCATAGATCAGATTGTCTAGTAATTTTGTCATATCATTCTCTTACTCTTTGACCTGGGTATGAAGCTATAAAATTAAGTAAACATTAAATACTTCAGTTAGACTGACTGAAAGTCCATTAAAATGTGGGATGGGAAAAGAAGAAAAAAATATATTAATTAATTCTCTATAGTACTACCCAAAGGTTCTTATAAATAACAGTGTATTATTTATTTGAACATTTCTTTTCTTTGTGAAACAGCTCTACTGGATTTTCAGCAGAGCCTAACTTCTTTGGCTTGTCATTCACTAAGGAGGCTTACACAAGCATGAGAAACCCCGGCAGCAAGCCGGACTTTGGGAACAACTAGTATGCAACTGTGATACTATACCAAATGCATTATGGGGTAACCATTGTCAAATTATATGTATGCTAAGATGATATTAATTAAGTTTTAAAAAAAAGTTCTTTTTAATTTATTTATCGCAAATTGAAAGATTGTCAAGAGGGGCAGTTGCCTTCTTTTATGTATACTGTGGTGAGAAGTTAAGCAAAATGACACCTTTTTTGGCTAACTAGAAAGATTACAATATGCAAGCTTTCGAGGCAGCACATGTTCCTTCTTCTTGATTACATCTTACCTGAAGAAGGGGTCTTAGTTGCCTTGAAAACTTCAATACAGTATTGTAATCTTTCTAGTTAGCTAATAAAAGGTGTCATTTTGCTTAACTTTTCACCACATCCATAATGGCTAACACGGTACCACACCCTAGTACTTTAGGTGTACAGAACAGAGTAACATAAAAACAACATTAAAAACAAAAACACAGAAACAAGAAACTAACAGTAAACCAAATACTTGTCCTGTTGTCATAGAAAAAGATAAAAGCAAAGGAGATATCAATAGCTATGTTTACATTGACTGTAGATGTATTTTTAATGAATAAAATGAAAATGCATTAAATAAATTTGAATTTGGCAGCTCATTTCAATCAAAGTGACTTTTAGCGATAAATCGATTTATGAATTGACATATCTTCTTGAAAAAACTGTTACAACACAAATTTTGGTTTATCAGGGGGAAAAAATCTTTATTATTAAAATATGTACCGTTGGCTTCACTGACTTTTCTATATGCCACTGATAAGGGTGATACAAGCTAATAGACACAATATAAAAATAACTGATTAATACTAACTAATTTCTAATAATTCTTAGGTCTCAGTTAACCACTACAGTTAATAACATCCAAAGACAATGGCAGTAAAATTAAGAATATACTAAGTAAAGAAGAGTCTTGAGCCATTGTTACTGTATATGTCAAATTCCAACATGGCCATTCTTTATTTGCACCTATATGAGGAGCATATGTACCTTCTTCAATGGATCATGACAGACTGAAAAAAATCTAAAAGAGAGCTTTCTTTTATCAGTTAGATTAATTTACATAACACATTTTAAATATTTTTATTTTCACTAATCAGCTTTAGATAAATGGTATATACTTCGGAACCACACCTCTGAATTAAGTATTATGTACAGTTCCAGACTGGTTAAACATATTAAAACGTATAAGATATAAGACTTTTCATATGTAAACTGTTACTACAGAACAAAGCACAAAGTTAAATTTTACATATGATCTCATTTTCTAACCTAAAATGTGCTGGTAGAAATGAAGTCAGGATATTCTAGTTTAATAGGCAAGCATTTTCAAGCACTTTCTTTCTTTTCCCTTACACACTCTCATAGCTTTATACAAATATACTGCAAATATAGAGATGTTGGACAAAGATTTAGATAAGACCATAATCAACCATTGTGTTTGCTTGGTGTGTACAGCCATTTGAAAGAAAATGATACGTAGGGACATCAAGTTACCAAACATTGCAGAATCAAACAAGATTGGGTACCACAGTGCTTTGGCACACTCTAAGCCATAGGTCTATCATGTACTCGATGGAATGTATATATCTATTCTTCCCTCAGCTGAAGGTTTCCTTTTTAGGATTAACTGTACAGTCTGGTAAATACACTGTGTAATGGAAAAGGATATGCTATAATAGCAGTGGTAATTCTTTTGTGAGTGTTAATGTAATTTGAGGGAGATTTGAACAAGAAAATGTTGCTTGGTAATTTGTATTTTGTACTGTTTATATAAATAAAATGTGTTTTTATATTTAAAAGAAAAACTATAATTCTTCAGGAATTTGTCGACAAGTGTTTAATTTGAGACATTTATGTTAGTACAGTATATGTGGAAATGCACATAATAGAAATGTATTCACTGCATCAGACTATACAGATGCATAAAACAACTTCTAGACCCCTTAATATTATGAACTCTTAGAACCTCTATGTACATACTACGCTATTTTTAAATTGAATCACTAGGATCTTTTTATGAATGCCCAGGAGGAAATTTGATTATTTATTTGAAAGTGTCATTGAACATTAAAGACAGCTGCATGTAGTATGTTTTTTATATGAAGGATGTTTTGTTACAGGAGAGCCATTTGATAAAAATCCTGTCATATTACACCAGATTTATGTGCAACTGCATTATTTTTTCTGTTAAGAATTTTTCCCACAATAAGTTTTCTCTACATTTCAACTATTAACAAATATCAACAAATAACATATCTGCCAAGACAGAACAGAAACAATTTTTTTTTGTAATTTGTAAAATACTGGCATTTATCATTTGCATCACCTACATCAACAAATATTTCAGTGCATTAAAACATTTTTGGTGGCAACCTAGCTTGAGATACTCTTAACAGCCTTGAAGTATATTCCTGGATAAAGTAAAGTATCACAATGTATATCAAGGGTGTCGAACTCCAGGCCAGGAGGGCCACAGTGGCTGCAGGTTTCCATTCTGACCCTTTTCCTAATCAGTGACCAGTTTTCACTGCTAATTAACATCTTTTCTTTTCATTTTAACAGCCTTGTTTTTAAATATTCGGAACTCTGAATTGATTAGTTTCCTCATTAAATGGCAGCCAAACAGAAATAAAATGTGAAACAAGCTAACAGATGACCAGCTAAACTGGGATTTCAAACTCCAATCGATTTCACTCTAACCAGTCTCTTAATGAGAAGCTGATTCTTGCTGTTAATTAAACACGTTATTTAATTCCATGGCGTGTTGCTGCTCTCATTCTGACACAGTAGACATTTCCAAAACTGTTGATTTTTCTGTTATTTCTAAGAACATTGTCAAAATGGTTTGGTGACCTGAGAGATCAATCTTACCGAGACCATCACCTTTCAACTCTATTTCAATGTCAAAAGTGCAACTTCATCACAGTTTTCTCACAACTCACAACTAGCCTCAGTGAAATTAAAACCTGGATGGAGCAGAACTCTTTAAAATTAAATTGCAACAAAACTGAACTCCTGCAAATTGGCACTAAAGCGCAACTTAAGAAAATGAGCTCCTTTTCAGTCACTCTTGATGGTGATCTCATCAGACCTTCTTCTGATGCCTGGAATCTTGGTATCATTTTTGATTCCTCCCTTTCTTATTCCACCCACATAAACCACATTAAGAAACTTTCTTACTTTCACCTCCGTAACATATCCCATGTTCGCTCATTCCTCTCCTTTTCTAATTCTGAGAAACTTGTCCATTCTTTTATCATTATTGTAACTCGCTGCTGGCAGGTGCCCCTTCTAATCTTATATCACAGCTCCAGTTGATTCAAAACTCTGCTGCAAGAGTCCTTACACGAACCAGCAACAGTGAGTACATCACATCCATCCTGCTCCGTCTTCACTAGCTCCCTGTGTCTTACAGGATTGAATATAAAATTCTATTAATAACCTACAAAGCTTTAAATGGCCTTACATGGACTACATCAGCGACCTTCTAAATCACTATCCTCCTGTTCGCCTACTAAGGTCCTCTGATTCTGGTAATCTTGTTGTGCCTCACACTAACCTGCATTCTATGGGTGACAGGGCCTTCAGCTCCATAGCACCCAGAAATTAATTAGATCAGCTGACGCCACTCATTCTTTTAAAAAACAACTTAAAACTGATCTATTTAGGAAGGCTATTAACATAACTAAACATTCCGCCCTTTCTTTCAGTTTACCTCTCTGTCCAAGGTGCTCAGGATAATTTGTGTGTCTGTTATATCACAAATTAGGTTATTAGTTTGTTTTTTCTTTTAGTATTGAATTTAGTATTTTACTCTGGTTTATTGTCCTTTATTCTATTTAATGCTTTGTTATCTGTTTCATTGTTCTATTCAGGAAAACATATGTATCCAATGTTACATATACCCTTGCTGTTTTTTCTAAGACTCTGTGAAGCGCCTTGAGCATGGGAAATTATCCATCCATCCATTCATTATCCAACCCACTATATCCTAACTACAGGGTCGCGGGGGTCTGCTTGAGCCAAACCCAGCCAACACAGGACGCAAGGCAAGAAACAAACCCTGGGCAGGGCGCCATCCCACCGCAGGGCACACACACACACACCAAGCACAATCTAACCTGCATGTCTTTGAACTGTGGGAGGAAACGCACACAGACACGGGGAGAACATTCAAACTCCATGCAGGGAGGACCCGGGAAGCGAACCCGGGTCTCCTAACTGCGAGGCAGCAGCGCTACCACTGCGTCACCGTGCCACCCTTGGGAAATTATTATTATTATTTCTTTAATTTCAGATATTGTGTGATGGGCACAGCTGGTCATATGGTGGCTTGTTTTGTGTCTCATTATTGTTTGGCTTGAGTCGACTTATTAAAACTAAGGCAAAAGAAGTTAAATAGCAGCATAAATTGGTCACTAATGAAGAAGATCATTAGAATGAAAATCTGCAGCCACTGCGGCCCTCCAGGACTGGAGTTCGACTCCTGTGATATATATTGTGGAAAGAAACAAAAATTAAAAACTTAGTGTAATATCAGAATTTATATAATTTGACCTCCGTCTGATGCAGAAATTCTCAACAATTCATGTATGTTGCCAATGAGTATGCACCATCACAATTTTAGCGGGTTCACATTGATCCTTAAAAGAATAATGCAATCTGGTGTTTTAAAAATGTGTTCCATTCAAAAGTGCTGCTTTTTAACTGTGGATGGCATTAAAATGGTCAGTAATTGCAAAATTAAAGCAATAATATGATTTTGCAGAATCAATGATCTTGCATAAAGAGTAGAGTAAGGCAGAATTTGAGCAGCTTTCTAAAACAGAAACACAGCTGGGAAGTTAAAAGAAGTGCTGTGAGTTTCCAGAGCCGCATGGTCGATGGTACTGAAGTGCCTTTGATTGCGCCAACTGAATCAAAGTAAATGGAGAGCAGCATTACAGTGAATGCAGTTCCATACACTTATAACTGTACAGGACAAAGTGCCATTATCTGCACTCGAAACTTCAACTCGGGAGAAATGAATTGCAAAGAAATTAACAATTTTTGGCTTGCAGCTACAGAGAGAGTATTACAGGGTAACAGTTTATGTAAATTAATGCACAGTTTCTGTAGCTTATTTAGAAAAAGATCCTGTTTGTATGCTACGTTTGTGATTTTCATGTAGTTATGACTAGTGTTATTCATATATTTGTAGGTTCTCATGTATATATGAGATGAGTAAAAGTATGGTGGGACTCTACTGTTGTAGCAGAAGTAGTGTCATATGTACAGAGTACAGTGACATTATTACTTTCATGTTGACCATCAAGTAACATGTCACCACTCTCCAGTGCCATGATAAAAAAGTAGAGATTTAGGGCTTACAGCTTACATCAAGTCCAGCAAACAGAATGACAGGGCAGCCATGAGGTTTACACAGAACATGCAGGTTTCTGTGCAAAGGAATCAATAATAGTTAACTTAAGAACTGCTGATATCATTCTTTATAACTGAATAGTTCAGCAGAAGGTTATTTTCAGCACCCCCTTTTAAAATGACGGAAGATGACATCCACACTTGATCCTGTTTAGTGTTGAATTAAATTGTGATGGAAACAATGGCTGAAACATGTCTTGTCGTAATACTAATGAAGAATATAACATGGTGAAAATGCTGCATAGGAATGATGATCAAGACTCATATTTGGCATATTCCTCTCACAAAAATGTGACAAAACTATCTTTGTAAATGTGCAGTAATAGTAAGCTATCCAAGTAGATCATGGTCAGATTTTAAAACTTTAATTTTGTTTGGTATCCTGCTGTATTTGTTGCTGTTTATTTGGCAGGATTTTGGCTACTGTGCTTTGTATTGAAAGTCTAACCCTTAAAATGTAATAAAAATATTAACATGCAGCTCACTCTTTTCATTCATTTGAAAAGTTTCAGTCCAATATGCAGGTGACGCACAAAATAACATACCTCAATCAATCCTCTAAGATGTCACATCATTTTATACTGTTCTTGGTGGACCTATCATATCCCAGAATGTTACTTTCTGGCTTGCTGTCAAGGAAGCATAACAATGAAAACATTCAAAGGAAAATAAAAATACAGTAATACAGCACTTTGAGGTGACGGCACATACACATAAACAGTATGTGGGAAATTACATGAAGGGGCACCTGAGGATTACGTGACTACTGCATGATGTCAAGAGCCAGCAACTACTCTGTGTTATCATTATTTTAATGACTTCATTTCATTTTAACATGAGATACTTATATTCAAGTGTCTCAGTGTTAAACATCATAGAGGTTAACACTTCTCCTTCACAGTTTCAGCATCCTAGGTTGTTGTCTATGTGGAGTTTTAGCATTCTTCAATGTTCTGTGTGGGCTTTCCTTCAGGTAGTCATCCACATCCCCAAAGACATGGTTTGTTAGGTTGCCTGGCTATTCTAAAGTGTCCCTGGCGTGAATGTGTGTATGCCTTGCGATGGACCTGGTCCCAGTCAAGGGTTATATTCTGCTTTGCACTAAATGATGCATCATGGCTTCCCATGATGTTGAATTGAACTAAATGGTTTGAAACTATATATATATTTCAGTGCTTTATCACTTGTGTCAAAGAAATGACAATATCCCCCAAATACATTTAAAGGGAATTATTCATAATAGCATGTTGAGTAATGCACAGTAAAAAAAAATGTCAAGTAATTTTCTAACCTTCTAATCCAAAATAGTTTTGGGGTTTTGGAGCTTATCCCATCTAAATGATGGACTAAAACAAAATACAGTGAAAAGTACATTGGGGGGGGGGCTTGAGATTTTATATTGAATAACGTTGATCATATGGACAGAGAATGTTTCATGGTTTCTTCTTCTCATGAGAACCATAATTGCTGAGCCGCTGTTTTTGGCTATGCTGCAGCAACCCCTTTGTGCATCTGACAGTTGCTTCATAACCAGCAGGCACCCTCATCCTCTGATCATTTTAAAAGTGATGATCTGTTTTTTCTATAATTTAATTTTTTCACCTTAGCTGGTGCATTATTCTCATGCATTACTCTCATTGTCTGAGTTTCGGACTTCCAAAGTCATGGAATGGGATATTTGTTAGAACTCATTTTGATTAATTCTAATACTCATGTAGGACAGCTTTCCTTCAGTGACACCTGCCATCACTGAAATAAGAAATACAGATAGGCACTGATAAATTATACGTGCTGTATCTGCACAGTGCTTTGATCACATTTAGGGAACCTTCTTTTGAGGAGTTCACTTAGTGGCACTTTGCTTCCTCTCCATATTATGGCTTTGGCAAAGAACAGTGTGCAATAATAACTCTTGTCCATTTCATCAATTAGTTTTGAGCAGCCTCCTTATTCTGTAATTAAAAAAAAAAGAACTATATTCTATGAGCTTAAAAATTAAATAAAGGGAGTTTTCTGCTCTTGAACTAGTGTGGCACAAGTATTACTACTCTTGTGGTCTAATTAAGCTTATGAATGACCTCTATTTATTATTTTATTCAGAAGCTTTCACTGTAAGATGTGTCCTCTTATTCAAGCATCAAGTTATGCCATGAAATGTGTCAGAACTTTTTAGCAAAAGGCTAGTCGTGGGAGTGTTACAGTACATCATTTATTTAGCGAACATTTTCTGCACAAAATAATTTTGCCCATGGGTATTAAAGAATCTCAGATTTTGTTTTTCTCTCCTTTAATTACTGTATGTAGCTCTTTATGTGATATTAATTGTGGTATACTGGATGCTGTTCAGGAGATTTCTTTTTTTCTTGTTTTATTAATTGGTGATGCTCATATACTCTAATGACTCTTACATAACCACAAAATACAAATCTAATAACATCATGTTCATGGAGTCAGATTCTTAATTATTTTACCAAAATTTGGGATTAGTCCAAAGCACAAGTTTTCTTCAACAAAAGACTTGTGCAGTGTTTTATTGTCTGTCGTTTTTTCTGTCAGTGCAACTATACACGTTAAAGTACAAATGTTTTGAAAATATGCCCAATAAGACAGGATGTGCAGGGTTCATGACACAGCTGATGGAAAGGTTTCCTTAGAGTCCAAGGGAAGTAAACAATTCACTCTGATATATTCTTAACTCGACAGTGGTCATTCGGCAATTTTTTAAAGAGTCACTTGTGTCGCTAATGGGGTTACATGATGAGTTTTGTTGTGTAAGGTTTGCCCATTTCACACTTTCCATAAATGTTGTGCTTATTCTGAAACAGGCTGCTTGGCTCTTCTCTGTTAAAAAAAATAAATTAGGTAAACTGTGAAAGAATAAAAAATAACAAGAATACCTTGTGTTTTTAAACAATCCTTATTTTGTTGCTTCCCTTAGAATGTTAAATTTATGCAATTAGCTTTAATACAGCAGTGTATGTATTTTAAATATTTCCAGTTCTTCCAAACGTTCAGGATATACTATCACTTTTCTTTTTTTAGTTTGCCTGCTTTTTTACTCTTTTTCCAGTCCAAGTGATCCAGCCCAGCTTTAGTTATTTTGAGATCATGGCTCAGTGGTAGCTAATTTAAAAATGTTAGTGTTCCATCTACAAATATCCACTCCAAGTAAGTATTAAACTGTGTCTTTTGCCAATAAGTCATTGCCCTAAAGTACATTACATTATTGTTTAGAGATTTTGTTTGCAATTCATTTTACTCAAGTTATTCCTTATACATTTGAGAAATAAACACATTATGCAATTTAAAACACTTCTGACAATAAATTTAAACTTTGGAAATTTGGATACCCACTATCACCCAGTATCCATCCACCATTGAACTCGACACTTTTTGTCTTTGGACACATTGCAGAAAAGGCATCATAGGTACTCCTAGGTAACAGTATCTGTAAGTAGACATTAGCGACTGCAAATTACCTGTACTGTCAATGCTGAGAACCTTTAGAGTAGGTCTAGCTATGCTTCAAAAGTCAAGGTGTAGGAATGTGTGTCAGCCACAATTCAATTATTTAACATAAATAAAGTATTACCATATTTTACCATGAAAATGACATCATCTAATCAAGCATAAATCTTAGTATTCTAAATTTTCAGGGATAAATGAGACAACATGAATGTAATGTGCATGGTCTAGCTAGTTTAAAAAGCACTTGGCAATTAACTAGTGGGCCAGGGAGCACAAAGATTAGGAAGGCTTTAACATGCTACTTTAATTATGATGGATTTTGAGAAACAATTATGCTGTAAATTAAGAAGCAGTTTTAAGAAGAAGTTTATGATGTTCTAAATGCTCTTATGCTTCAGGAAAAACACCGGTATTCAGAAGATAGATAGATAGATAGATAGATAGATAGATAGATAGATAGATAGATAGATAGATAGATAGATAGATAGATAGATAGATAGATAGATAGATAGATAGATAGATAGATAGATAGATAGATAGATGTGGAGTAGGGGTAAGGGCTCAACCTCCGAGGAAACAGAAAACTCGCTTAGCCACTAATAACACAAGCGAGGTCAGCACATCAGCAAAATAAAACCTCAGAAGAAAGACAAATCGCACTGGCCATTGCATAGTTGTAGAAGATGTGAAGGATGTCATTAAAGGAAAATAGTCGTTACTTAGCCAAAAAAAAACAACTAATATTCTTTATATGAAGTGTTACATTTGGTAATGATTTCAAACCATTAATAATTTAGGATAATAACAGTTACTATCAACCCATTTAAGTTATTATTATGATTTCAGATACTAAGTGGTATTTAATAAAAAATTTTTATTTAATAATTATGCTTTATGTTTATAAACAACAAAGAAGGAAAACACTTGGAATTTCATAAAGTATATCAATATTTCTTCTTAGCAGAATATTGTTTAGTTTGACAGAACAATTGCTGCATGGTGTGCATTTCAGCAAGTTGCATAGTTCCTGCTTTGCCTTTTTTATTTCCCTTTTTCTTTGTTACTGTATATTGATTGCTGTAGGCTAATAACTGACTAACTGAGAGCAACTGAAACATGAAGTTTATCAGGGATGACAATAAAGCATACTATAATATAGCAGAGACACTATTATTGAATTAAGCAGGTTCATATAATGGATGGACATATGAATAGCACAGCTTTTAGAATGAAATAAATACTGTATTTAAATTTGTCTTTAGCACATGTGCATCAAAATATACATATAAAATATCTTGCTGCTTTTTTATGGTAATCTTGCATTTCATAGGTGCAATCATGGGCTTCTTCACCTAAATAATCATGATGCATGAAATGTATTGTTTCCTTCTGAGAGATCTATCAGCATGAGAACTATTCTCAAAATCTTTTTTCAGTGTTTAAGCATTTAAATGTGCTTATCTGTGAATAATCATCCACTACATATAATTAGTAACATTGGTTATTTTACAAGATTGCTAATGTCTTTTTAATGGACAATTTGCATGGATTGTTTCCTATTACTGATGAAAACACATGCCGCGGGGTCCTTATTGCATTTTTGCAGAGTCCAAAAAAGAACATTAGTGATTTCAAACAGGATTTTCCAGGCCAATCAAACAGAATAAAATGTGTATTACATTCATTCATTTATTTTCAAACCAATTTAATCTAATTTAGGTATCTGGAGCCTAATACTATCTATCTATCTATCTATCTATCTATCTATCTATCTATCTATCTATCTATCTATCTATCTATCTATCTATCATAAAACTATATTAAAATGATCTATTATAAAACTATATTAAAATTTGCCTTAATTTTCATATACAAATATACTGCTTACTTATTCATAAACAGTTTAATAAGAATGATAATTATTAGTATAATTACTATAAATTATTGAAACAAAAGCTATTTACTTCTCTTTTAAATCCACTCATTTTAACACAGGGTTGCCGGATGTTGAAGCCTTCTCGGTTAGCACTAGACACATAAAGGAAATCATCCCTGGCTGATGCTGCATTCCATCACAAGGCACAGCTTCATTCATATGGTGCCAATTTCAAATTCCAATACATCCAATCTGCTGTTCTGTAGAAAACTAGGCTATCCTGAGAAAATGTATGTGGACATGGGGAGAATGTAAAACTTCACACAGAAATCATTCAGACTGATATTCAATCGAGGACTATGGAGCCATGAGGCAACAGCCCAAATCACAGTGCTGTCATAATATTCAGTTCAGGCTATTTTTGTACAGAACTCTTTAGTAAGGAACAACCTAAACTATATGTAAATTCAGAATATAATTCAATTCAAATCAAGAATTATTAAAGTCTGATATCTGAGAGTCACTCCATTGTTCTTAAAGACACAAAAGCTTAAAGACTGCAGTGTCTTTCCAGTTTTTCAAAATACCAGTTATTCTTGTCATTACCATAAAACATGAGAAGGAGAAAATGAAACAGACTCCATTACAACTTATTACAAAGATAATAAGTTTTAAAAACAATATGAAATGATTGTCAGCAAATCTAACAAGAAAGTAGTGTACAAAAAGAAACAGTCTTCGAGATTAACTTTAATGCTGAAGTATATTGGTAAATCTCTAACAATGGCATGCAAATCAGAGCAGAGTTTGGGGTTGAGTCATACAATTGTTTTACTTGTCCTAAGAATTTTAAGAAGACATGCAAGAGTATATGCTGTTAAGCAGGTATATATATTTGTTGGGTAAAGAAAAGAGGGTCAAGGCTATTTACAATTTTATGGATTAAAAGTATATTAAATTTATTAAAAGTATATTAATATATAAATGCAGTATTGGCAAGCCTAAATATAGTGATTTAAGTATTAGAGTTGTGTGGTCGTACTTCTTAGAGCTGTAAATGATTTTTGCTGTGTTAACATGACACTAGCAGCCTCATTATAAAGCATAGTCAATTCTACTTGATATCAACCAATCAACTAGCTTTTCAAGTTTCTGCACATGAAGAAATCCGTTTCATTTTTCATTATTTCTAAGCTGGAGGAAGTAAATTTAATAAAGGATAGAAATGTAATGATAAAGATTACACATATATTAAAAGCCAAATTAAAGATCAAATCATTCCTAATACTGTCTGAAGATTTTCTACCTTTCAAAAGTATTCAATACATATTTTAAAACAAATGTATCCACTTTTTGTCTGTTACACCTCACAAATACAATTCATTAGTGACATAATTGTAGCAGTTATCAATTGTATTTATTGGTAAATACAGCTTGGTGTTGTCAGCATATGAATTAAAGTTAATATTATGTTACCAAGAGGCACCTCCTCTCTACATCAGATAAAGAGGTGAAATAAACTGATTACCATACCAGCCAGACCTTGAGGATACCAGGATTAGCTGCAGACAAGAATGAAGGAATATTGCTTGTAGACTTATGCACATTTTAAAAATGATTCTCTAAGTATAACATACATCAAAAAAGGGCAAGTAAGTTTTCAAGCCTCTATAGTAGAATGTTATGGCCAGACTTTTTAAAAACTATGTTTAAATCTAAAATGATAATGCACTGGTGAATTTTACATTTTCATTAACACAAGGTAAGGTAACTATGTAAGATAGTTATGACTAGGAAAAAACAAATTACATGTTTCAATTTTTTTGAAATTTTTAGTGTTGCAAGGTTAAAACTTCCTCTAAAACTCAGGAATGATATATCAATTTTAGCATATAGTTCTTAAGAACATTTACATTTTAGCCTATATTCTTTAATAATGAGGTAACAGTGGCTACTTTTTAAGAAATAATGCTGTTTTGTAAAGATGTCTTATTTATGGCCTGTGCAGCTAATTTAAGTGATTAAAAAAACTGTTTGAAATTAGGTCTATGGAAAAAGTGGTATATTTCACAGAAATCAATCATACAATGTCCTGTTTTATTCTTAATTTAAATGTGATGTGTGCAAGGGTTGTCACTGTACTCAAAAGATGATTTCAGACTGCTGAAAAGATATCTGGAACAGATCTGCTCTTTATATTGTCACTCTAAAACTAGTGATACAGATGCAGAAAGTCATCTTTAGTAGCATGCTGGTTGACTGCTACTTCCAAATGCTTTCCATGTAATTTATGACAGAAAATTGTGCGATTTTAGTTGAACAGTATGATCTCAACTGAGAGAGCAATCAGATTAAATTAATAGATTTGGTCTCTCAACGAAAATTACATTTATAAGCTAAAAACCGATCATAACTGTACTCTCAAACCTAGCCAGTACTTCTCAAAATGGATATATATTTTTAAGTCTGCTCTAATAAGCAAAGACATAAAAGTTAGTACTATATGCAGTATAAATATAGTGTATATAGTATATATTTATCTATATCTATCGCTCTACATGTCTATATCTGTATGTACCTCGGCTGTCTTACTTCCTGTACTGATGCTGCAACCAACAAATGGCCACAAACTAGCAGTACGTAATATATATATATATATATTATATATATCCCTAGTGGCCCGCTTCTTCTCTTCTTTCCTCTGCATCTTTTCATGTTAAAACTGATTAAGTCAGTGTTTGTGTTGCTATTACTTAGTATGTTTTCCTTAAGTCCTGTTTTTCACTTAAGCTGACACTTGAGTCTTTAATCTGCCTCAAGAATGATTTAAGATATGAAGAGGTAGAGGAAGTGATGGCGAAGGTGGTAGGGAATGAGAATGGCACCCGTACGCATGTTTCGCACGGCCGCCCTACTGGCTACTGCTGAGAGTTGATTCTACAATAAAATAAAATAAAAATAAAAAGAGGAATAACCTTGGAGGTCAGTCATCACCCCGAAAGCAGATAGTAGATGTTACATAGTATATGTGTACCAAATTTCAGGTCAATAGGTCAAGCGGTTTGCGAGCTACAGGTGATTTAAAATCCTGGACAAACAAATGGACAGCCACGGTAGCGTATTATATAAGAAGATATATATATAATTGCATTCACAGAGTTCTGTTCTTCAGGGCATGGATTGAAGTTGCACTTCACACTGCTGCCATATCTTTTTGTTTCTAGTAATAGCTCAGATGGGTTTGGGATCTCTTTGCTGTGAAACTGTGCAGCCATGAGGTGTTCAATGGGGAGGCGAGCTGCTTGCTTGTTACGTGCAAGCACAATCAGCTCAGCTTTCTCTATCGATGTTTCAAGGAGTCATCAGGCTATGCACTGCCGACAGGGTATAAAAGGAGCCTGGGAAAGAAAAAGGGGAGAAAGAGAAAAAGATTGAAAGAGAAAACCAGAGGTGAAATCAAAGGAGAATAAGAAAAAAAGTGAGAAGGAAAGTCAGAATCATGGCAGAGCTGGTGCAGAATTGAGAAAGCATGATAGTCAGGGAAGAAGCCCTGTGGAGTAGTGGCACTCCAGGTGTAGGGTCAATCCTGCTGAGGATCCAGGGAGCTGGAACAGCTGATTGCATCTAGAGGTCCTACTGTATATATGCCAAGGGACGGCAGTGGGAGGAGGTAGCAGGGATCGTGAGGTCCCCATGGATGCTGAGGGATGGTGGTGGGGACATGAGCCAGTGAAGGTTGAACAAGCTTACCAGAGGCCGTCTCCTTCCCTGAGCAGACCCTAAGGGTGACCAGAGGAGATATGTATGTGAACGAATGCACTTGGGAGAGAACTGATTGTGACTGTGCTTTAAACCTTGATCTTAACTTGCTTTTGGATTATTTATTTTAGAACATTAGAACAATCTATATGAGAACAGGCCATTCAACCCAACAAAGCTTGCCAGTCCTATACATCTAGTTTTGAAAGTTCCTAAAGTGTTACTGTCTACGACGCTACTTGGTAGCTTATTCTAAGTTTCTATGATTCTCTGCATAAAGAAAAATTTCCTAATGTTTGTGTGAAATTTACCCTTAACAAGTTTTCAACTTTGTCCCCGTGTTCTTGATGAACTCATTTTAAAATAATAGTCTCAATCCACTGTACTAATTCCCTTCATAATTTTAAACACTTCAATCATTTTTTATTGCTGGATTTTAACACTAACAGAACACTGTTTTTGCTTGATTATTTGTTTATTTATTAAAAAAAAACACATTCATTTGGAAACCTCATTGCTTATTGTTTGAAAATAAAATTCACTGGGCACTATTTTACACCACTGTCATTGTAATGTGTCCTCATTGCACTAATCCATCTTTTGTTCCTGGCTACCGATGACAAGGGTTCAAGAGCAGTTTGCCAGATGTGGGCAATTGGGGCATCATATGCATGTCTTGCAATTTGGGTTAGATCCTTAGTTAAAATCAAACAAATAAGTGTGGTATATTAACCCGTACATAAACTACTAATAATATAGTAGCAATATGTTGCATGTTAGTTGGACAGGTAAGTAAAAACTTTGTTGTACGTTGTCACACATACACGCATGAGAGACAGTTTAAGGGCTCAAATAATGTTGTTTCTTGGCCTAGCCAGGGGTTGGTGCTGCCATCTAATCCTCTCTCCCCTTGTACCCCTGCAGACCAGCCAAAGAACCCTTCCAGTAAAGTTGCTTCCTGGCTACAAGTCCTGCCCCCAGATGACATCACTTAAACTTTCCAAAGCCCCCCTCCTGATGATTTGACTTCCAGGTTGAATTCCCACCCCTTCCTATCTGCCACATATAAATAAAACAGCCTTCCTATTGTTAGTCAGTTCATTTGTGGACTCCCGTTTTGTAAACACATGTTTCTTTTTGCCAAAGTCTCAAAAGTTTTCAAAGTTTCAATGGGGTGGCCATCCCCAAAACTTTTTCTGCCTCCATTTATTTTTTATGACAACATATGACAATACTACTAATGCTACTACTTAGCACAACAGTATTCTTTAAAGAATGGTTGTATATTCCCTTTGTGAGAATGCTGTTATACCAAGGCTGCATTAGAATATCTAAAGGCAAACTACTGCTAGACAGTAGCTTTAACATTAATGTAATATCAGCAAGAATGTTTTATAGGAGTGCCACTACACTAGATAATCACATTGCATTGGGTGGATGATAAATCATTGATGGATGCATTCTTAAATACTTTTGTTTACTTGAGGGTCTATGCAATATGCATTTAGGAGTGCCAGCCTTTTCTTACTCCATTGATTATCTATCCATTATATGTACTCTCTTCTTCCAATTTATGGTCGTGTGACTGGAACCTACCTGGCAGCATCAGTCACAAGTTAGAAACTAACCCTTAAAATCATGTCATTGTAAAATGTACCCATATCTTATGTATCACGTCTGCATATTATTCTTAATAGTGTATCTGTCTTTTGTTCCCAGTGCTTTGTTTCTTTATGCCGTAGTGTAAAGACACATTTGAAGTAGGTGAAGACACTCACACCAATGACAGAACAATTTGTAAAACATTTGTACTGATTCAGTAAGTAATGATTTGACACCCATGATGAATTCTTGCTGCTTCTGGTAGTAAATCAGTAAAGTAACAGGCTTTGTTAATTGTGTGTGTTTAGTGTATAATATTTACTGTGTAAAAGTGCATCTCAGGCAAAACGTCAGGAGGCATTTTTCTGATTTATCAGTCTGCCTGCATTTTTTCAAACAGTATATTGTTGTGCTGAGTAATATTATGCACCATGTAGGCTGCAGTGATAAATTAACCCATTTTTCAAGCTTGCACAGCAGGGGACCACATGACGGATGAAGTGGTCTGAAGTGAACTTTTACCTAGCCAATTGTATACATCTTGACAAGTCCTTCAGTGGTAAAGATTGTGTTTCAACTCTGCCAGCTACACAAGCAGTTAATCAAGAAGCTGGTTGAAAAATTGGTCATTCCTAAAGTGCCAGCAAGAACAGTCTGAAACCAGCCACTGTTGGTAATCGGAGGGTAATCATTACTGGATCTTGATTTTATCTAACCATCCATCAATTTAATTAGGCAGATTTATCTTGTATAGGACTATTTGCAGCTGGATACCATCTCCACAACAATGGTTGCGAAGCAGGAACTGACAATAATTTTTAAATGATACTAAATTGCTTTTTAAATATTTTTAGTGTCTAGTCTTTGAATTTTGTCAGTTTATTTCTTCTAATGTTGTCATTATCTCTGTTGCCTGCAGATACAATGTGAACCTTGTAATTATCTTAGTCTCTGACTAAGTTGTATATGGTGTAAACATCTTAAACAAGTTACACTGGATGTTTATTTAGAATCTTTCTAGAAGAAATTATCCCACAAATGTAGGAAACTAATTTTTGTCCTAATAAAAACCTATTTCTTCACAAAATTAGAAGTTTGGCCTTCTCACAGGTCATGTTTGGGTTCTTTTCTTCTCTCTCTTAAATGGCCTTGCATCTTCATAACCAGTGTAGATGGTTTTCATTGTAATCTCACAATAATTCATTTAAAGTGAAAGTCTCCAAGATGCAAATTTTGCAAAATACAGCTTAATCAGCCGAAGCAATTAATTATGTGCCAGCTCCCATAAATTTGCAACTCTATTGTTAAAACAAAGGAAAAAGAAAAAACAGAATGTGAAATAATGATCTATAGTCTCTATTTCTTATTTAAGGAGTGTTCCTGCACAACAATCGTAAATATAAAGCAAACATATGCTAATACTGTAAGGACTTACCTAAACTCCGACAAAATCTGCTTGCTGACTGATGGGGCAACTTCCCTACTTTCCTTTGATGCTACCAGTCTGCTAACCTCCCTGCTGCCAACCTCTCTTGCCTCAATGGCTAACCACCCCTCTTTGTCAGAAAGCTGTTGTTGGCTTCAGCCCAAATTTGACTTGAACTAGTTCTTTTGAGCCAGCCATTTTAAACCCAAACTGGTTTTACTTTCAGAAATAATTACTTCTAGGATCAGAGACAAACTGGCAGGTCATATTATCACTGTTTTATCCTTTAAAGGGGCTAGACAGTCAGGACTGATGGTTGGCCTCATGTCTTTGCTAGGGGACAACAGAAAAAAAAGCGGCTTATACTACAGCTCCAATATGCACCCCACTGATAACTGTTTCCTAAGCTCCAATATTTGGGGCATTACTATAAATGAGACTACTGTTGACAAAGGGTTGCCCCATTTGACCAGGTGCTGGAGCTCTTTCTTCAGTAGACTGAGGTCTACCATGCCAGCATGTGAACTTCTGCGCTACTCTGTTTTCAGTGAAGTTGCCAAAAGACCTCTCCTTGCTGTCCTTATCTATGTTTCTCCCATGTAGCAGATTTTTCTCATCCTTCAGGTTAGTACCCCACACTTTGGTATCTGAATCTTTATGTTGATTGGTCACCTAGTAACTATTTGTTTATCTATGAATCAACAGATTGAGTGTTTTAAAACTGTGTTAATTTATCAATACTTATTTTGGCTTCTCAGAAGTAATTTTAACTCTTTCAGGGCAGGTGTCAACTTATGTCGACACATAGGGTTGAGGCGGATGTCAACATCCAGGGGTAGAGGGCGGTAATCAGATGTAAACCCATTGTTACGTTATAGTTCAGCAATGTTTGCTAGCAGTTTCCTGTTTGCAGTATGTGTTACACTGGTGAAACTGTTTCAGATGTCTGTTGCTGCATACTGTGACTGCTGTCACTGCTGGCTGCATAAAGAAGGTTCCTTAAAGACAGCCCCCGATGGCAGCACAAAGACGGATGATTGAAGACAGCCACCGATGGCTACGTGATGACAGCTGCATGAAGACGGCCACTGCCAGCTGCACAAAGATGGGTGATTGATGATGGCTAATCAAAGATGTCCTCCACTGGCTGCCTTCGCCCGGGTGCTGGCTGCTGCCAGCTGCTACAGCAGTCACAGCATGCAGGAACAGACACATGAAACAGCGGCACCAGTACACCACATACTGAAAGCAGTGTAATGTGGCAATGCACACAATTGGCTGATTCTAACGTCTCCATACCTTGCAGGACTATGCTATATAATAGGTATGTGAATTAACATAGTTTTAGAGGCTCATGGAACATAAATCAAAGGGACATTTGTCATAAATTAATATTTTATGTTGGTTTTTGTGTGAAACTATAATGACGTTTTTAGGAAAAAATATTCAGCCTTTAGCCAAAAATTTTGAAATTGACAGAAGGAATTCATGGCATACAATATGTGTTATAGAAACTAAAGAAGGATTTGAATATTCTAGCCTAAGCAAACAATGACTAATAAAAGATATAGTACAACCATTTTACAAATAGGAAGAGCAGCAATGAGGCCATTACCAGCTGCTACACGGTTTCAACTGGATGCTTGACTTGAGAATATTTAACCCTTTTTGGTAATTGTTAGCATTTGTTGAACTCAGGTTGTTAATATGGCAGGTGTTGTAACATAAGTCAGATCATAAATCAGATTTATAAAATAAAGAATGTCAATTAGAACAATTATAGAAGTGATCTCAGCTGTTATTTAAAAGACAATTTCAAAACACAACACAATGAATTGTGAATATATGGTGTGGGACCATTTGCTAGGCATTGTGATTAACAGTGGCATCTTGGAGACCTTAAAATCATATATCAAAATAAATATTCCTTTAGAAACAAGTCCATGAACGGGCATTGACAAGTTGTGTCTTTTTGAAAATGGAATTAACTGCAATTCTAAATATTGTATGCACAGTGATATAATTAAAAGGGAAAATAATGAAATGTTGAAAAATAGTTAAATTCACCTTATAGTAAATTAAGAATTAGGTGTGTTTCTGATGAAGTTATTTTCAGTTTTTAAAAAAAATATTTTTTATTTAATTAAAGTTTTAATTGCACCAAGACACCTATCTTGAATACACAAATTGAAAGTAGACTTTATGAGAAGGATTTAGCACTGCCAAACAGTGTTCAGAAGCCATTAAGAAGTCAAATAGAATGTTAGGTTACATAGCACCATGTCTGGAGTACAAGTCCAAGGGGGTTATGCTCAAGCTTTGCAATGCACTAGTGAGACCTCATCTGGAGAACTGTGTGGTTTTGGTCTCCAGGCTACAAAAAAGGACATAGCAGTACTAGAAAAAGTCAAGAGAAGAGCAACTGATTGCAGGGCTACAGGGGATGAATTATGAAGAAAGATTAAAAGAGCTGAGCCTTTTCAGTTTAAGCAAAAGAAGATTAAGAGGAGACATGACTGTTTAAAATTATTAAAGAAATTAATACAGTGGATTGAGGGTGTTACTTTAATATGAGTTCATCAAGAACACAAGGACACAACCGAAAACATTTTAAGGACAAAGTGTGCACAAAGTTACCAAGTAATGTGATAGACAGAAAGACTTTAGGGACCTTCAAAACTAGACTTGATGATATTTTGAAGGAATTAAGTGGATACCACTAGCAAGCTTTGTTAGGCTGAATGGCCTGTTCTCATCTAAAGTTTTCTAATGTACTAATAAAACACATCCATCCCACATTCAACACCAAAGAAAATGTAGCTAATGATTTCAGTATTATGTAACTGTGATGTCAAATTATTTCTTTCAATGTTAAATTAGTTTATTGCATTTTGTAACTATAAATAGGCTGACAATTTCTAAGAATTATTAAGATAGAGAAATTGAGTCAAGTTAGCTCTTGGCTACCCAAACAAGCTGTATGAACTGAATGGTCTATTATTGTTTGTTAAACCTTTTTATGTTCTTAGGTTCAAATAATGGAATTCTTACTTGCATCTACAGCCTTTGTTAAAATAACGGCAACTTTAAATGAGCAATGAGTCAAACGCCACCTAACAATGCTTCTACTTGGTTGGTACGGTATTTTGTGAGCATTTATTATGTTAACATCATTAATTTTTTATTATTATTATTTACTTTTACAATTTTTCTTTCACAGTGCCATTCTGTAATTTGATTTTGCATACTCATCATTATTTTGTGATGATGCTTCCTGAATTTTACCAATTTATTTTGACAGTGATACTCAATATGAAGCATAAAACTCAACACTGATATTATTCCAAAGACTTTTCAAGATGGAAGAGTATATTTTCTTAGTCCAAGCAAAAAAATAATCTAACACAATTCTTCTCAAAATAGATTTTATTTTTGGGAAAGGGATCCTTAGTTATGGTTAGGGTCTTTTTAGCTTTTTTTTATTCTGACTTAGTAATTTTAACTTCATTTTATGGTCAGTTCTTTAACAGATACTACAGGCTTTTGACTTTAACGTAATGTTCTCTCTGTTCTTTGCATGTTCCCTAAAAGGAAAATTAAAGGAACACTTTGAAAACACATCAGATCTCAATGGGAAAAAAAACATGCTGGATATCTATACTGATATGGACTGGGTAATGTGTTAGGAATGAAAGGATGCCACATCGTTTGATGGAAATGAAAATTATCAACCTACAGAGGGCTGAATTCAAAGACACCCTGAAAATCAAAGTGAAATAATGATGCAGCAGGCTAGTCCATTTTGCCAAAATTTCATTGCAACAACTTAAAATCATACTCGGTAGTTTGTATGGCCCCCACGTGCTTGTATGCATGCCTGACAACGTTGGGGCATGCTCCAAATGAGACAACGAATGGTGTCCTGGGGGGATCTCCTCCCAGACCTGGACCAGGGCATCACTGAGCTCCTGGACAGTCTGAGGTGCAACCTAGCGGCATCAGATGGATCAAAACATAATGTCCTAGAGGTGTTCTATTGGATTTAGGTCAGGCGAGCGTGGGGGCCAGTCAATGGTATCAATTCCTTCATCTTCCAGGAAATGCCTGCATACTCTCGCCACATGAGGTCAGGCATTGTCGTGCACCAGGAGGAACCCAGGACCCACTGCACCAGCATAGAGTTTGACATTGGGTCCAAGGATTTCATCCTGATACCTAATGGCAGTCAATGTGTCATTGTCTAGCCTGTAGAGGTCTGTGCGTCCCTCCATGGATATGTCTCCCCAGACCATCACTGACCCACCACCAAACCTTTCATGCTGAACGATATTACAGGCAGCATAACATTCTCCCTGGTTTCTTCAGATCCTTTCACATTTGTCACATGTGCTCAAGGTGAACCTGCTCTCATCTGTGAAAAGCACAGGACACCAGTGGTGGACCTGCCAATTCTAGTATTCTATGGCAAATGCCAATCGAGCTCCACAATGCCGGGCAGCGAGCATAGGGCCCACTAGAGGACGTCAGGCCCTCAGGCCACTCTCATGAAGTCGGTTTCTAATTATTTGGTCAGAGACATTCACACCAGTGGCCTGCTGGAGGTGATTTTGTAGGGCTCTGGCAGTGCTTATCCTCTTCCTCCTTGTCCAAAGGAGCAGATACCGGTCCTGCTGAAGGGTTAAGGACCTTCTACGGTCATGTCCAGCTCTCCTAGAGTAACTGTTTGTCTCCTGGAATCTCCTCCATGCCCTTGAGACTGTGCTGGGAGACACAGCAAACCTTCTGGCAATGGCACATATTGATGTGCCATCTTGGAGAAGTTTGACTACCTGTGTAACCTCTATAGGGTCCAGGTATCGCCTCATGATACCAGTAGTGACACTGACCGTAGCCAAATGCAAAACTAATGAAAAAACAGTCAGAAAAGAGAAGGAGGGAAAAATGTCAGTGGCCTCCACCTGTTAAACCATTCCTGTTTTGGGGGTCGTCTCATTGTTGCCCCTCTAGTGCACCTGTTGTTAATTTCATTAACACTAAAGCAGCTGAAACTGATTAACAACCCCCTCTTCGACTTAACTGACCAGTAGTTGCATTGACTTGATGCTATACTCTGATTAAAAATTCTTCCTTTAATTTGTTTCAGCAGTATATTTCAAAACAACTGTCCCAACTGGCCACTATAGTACTATATAGTTGCAATATAATGTAAAGAAAGAAAAAAATAACAGCCTAAATGATAATATGTTGTACAGTATTGAGCAAAAATGCTTCATTGTATTACTTCTGATGTGAAAGACACTTGTGTGAGGCCAGTTAAATTACCAAAATATCCATTTATATAATCCCTTCCAGATAATCACCAGTTTCAGATTTTAAAATTTAGTTTTTACCTTTTGGACGATGCTTCATTGTGAGCTGTTGCATTGAGTGAACTTGCATGAATCTAGCATTACAGCTAGCAGAGTTTATCCTGTCACTGATAGCGCAACTTTCTATGGGCCAGTAATATTTTTTCTGTGTGATAATCCTGACTAGTTTTTATCAATTGAACCCTAGATCATTTTGATTGCATTTTTAAGGACCACATTACTACTTCCTATTACCTGAAGTCTGCATGACTGTTTTTTAAAGATCTGCTGTCTCATTGTTACAGCAGGCCAGCTGGCATAAATCAGGGGTTAGAATGGTCTTATTCACAGACAGACAGACAGACAGACAGACAGACAGACAGACAGACAGACAGACAGACAGACAGACAGACAGACAGACAGACAGACAGACAGACAGACAGATAGATAGATTTATTTTTCTAAAAGGAAAATTTTGCTTTGTATTGAAGCTCAAAAAATATTGTAACAAACAACAATTCACCCCAAACAAATGCAAAAATTATAAAGAGTCACAGTCACAGTGAGGCATTATATGGCCTATATTGAAGAAGCCCCAGTAGAGTTTCTTGACACATCCCTTATATTATTCCCTTGTTAACATTAGTGCCTTTCCTGATACAATAAAAATATTTAACTGTCAGGATTAACCTTATCTAAACCAGCTCATTAATTCATCTTGCAATCTTTGTAATTCACATTCTTTGACAGTTTTGATGTTAGGGAGGAGAGCTTTAAAAAACAATTACTATTCAAGTAGATTCACAAAACAAGGCTGTGTATCAATATGCATTCTAACTTTTGCTCATCTGGAAATGTGGTTAACTTTTTAAATCCAAAGAAAGTTTAAAGAGTTTTGTACCCTTATTTGATTCTATACGCGAGTTTATATTTCAGACTGGGCATTTGAGATTAACAGCTCTCACTATCAGCAATGGTCCCACAAAATGTTATTTTAAGTGAACAGTTTAAAAAATGCTTCTGTTTTCCAGTCCCAGGCTTTTCAATTCTAAACTCCCTACAGACAGTCAGGTTTTCCTTAAAGAACAATAACAATATCCAATCATACTTCAGCAAATGCAATAACAATCAATATCCTGCAGTGTTAGCAAAGATGTGTTCATTTATCTTGGCCACAAATAATGATCTAAAAATGCTGTATTACTAGAAGAGTGATCATAGTAAGAAAAATGAATGCCAGTCGTTTCTTACACCCCTCAGGATTTTTTTTTCTAATCCATTACTCCACTTTGGTCTCTGATATATATTACAAAGTAAACCAGTTTTAGATCATACATTTAAAATTTCTAATTAAAAATTATTATATAAAGAGAAAGATTACTACACAGGACCATTTGATATTGTCCATGACACTAAATAATAATATACTGTGTAATGGATATTAGAAAGCATGTAAACAAGGCTTAACAATATTTACAAAATATACATCCCAAGAAAAAAAAAACATTTTAAATATTTTTGGCTCTTGAGCATGCTGTATAAAAATGCTACTGAAACAAAGTGTTTGCAGGCTTAAACCTGCAGGTTCAATGAGCTTTATTGTTATATTTCTTGATTTTTCATATATCCAACATAAATCTCTGAATCATAATTTCTTTAAGATAACAATGTTAATCAAAATTATGTCCTGTTCTAATAAAACACCCTTCAGACTAGCCAGAGATGAATTTCTTGTAAGTTAATTGACAGATATTTAATTTTTCAATTCAATTGATTATTTTAATCTGAGGTATCTTCATTTATGGATAAAATGTCTAATGGCATGTAACACGTTTTTTGTCTTAGCATGAAATGTGTCTAATTTTGCATTTGGGTAATATTCCCAGTTACAGGGAAGTACAGATGAGAAGCGATGTTCTAGGTTGATGCTTGGGTTACTGTGGGAGGATATGTTGGTGAGGCCAGCAGGGGGCGCCACCCTGTGGTCTGAATGTGGCTCCCAATGCCCCAGTGCAGTGATGGGGACACTGTGCTGTAAATATGGCACCATCCTTCAGATGAGACATTAAACCGAGGTCTTGACTCCCTGTGGTCATTAAAGATCCCTGGGCATCTTTCAAAAACAGTACAGTTTATCCTGTTGTCCTGGCTAAACTACCCATCATGGTCTCTTCCATTTTGACCCCCTAAACATCCTCTGTCTATAATTAGCTATCTCACTCACCCCTTCACCACCTAGTTAATGTGTAGTGAGCACATTGCCACAATAATTGCTGCCGTCACATCATCTCAGTGGGTTCTACACATTGGTGGTGGCTGAAGTGGTTCCCCTCTGTCTAAGTGCTTTGAGTAGTGAGAAAAACACAATATAAATGTAATAAATTATTATTATACTGTATGACTATGGCTGCTCTGTGAGTCACTGTGAGGCCACTATTATGGACAGCACTCAAAAATTTTGAGTCAAAACAAGCTGAATGACAATCCACTAAATAAGGAGGGATCCCTTTCCAATTTTATTACATTTTCTTTAAACTAATTACATACGGTAGACAAATAAGGAAACCCTAACAGAAGTGCGGAGGGATTTAAAACCGGCTAAGCTTATTTGACCGTGGTTGGCCATTTGTAATTAACCCGTCCCATTAAGAACTTATTGGCAAGAAACATTTCTGTACAATATGATGGCGTGTTTTAGAAGTTTTGTTTTCCCTGCTATTGGCTTTACATGTGCAATAATGACCGAAAAATAAAAATACATTGCTGTATTAGTGGCTGTACAGTGCAACTAAACTGTTGTTTAATTCTGTGCACAATTCTTTTAATTGTATCTAAATATGAGATGGGTCCATAGTACACATAAAACAGTCAAGAAAATTGAGAAATAATAGCAAAAATGGAAAACATAACAGTATACTATGATCTTTTTTAATGTTTAATTGTGAATCTGTACATGCTGGTTTACAACTTGACAAGCAATAACAAATTAATTTGCTGCACTGTACAAGAGTACAAGAAGTGTCTCCTAATTGCCTGAATTCACTTCTGAGGACAGGCGTATAAACATAATTAAATCAAAGCGTTTAGGTTACATCTGTTATCATTCACTTAACTGAGAAATTGATTAATTCAGACAAAAACAGAAGCAATGCCATTCACCAGTAATGGAAACAAACGAGTAAATGAACAGTGCGCATGACCACAGTGGGTGAAATGAACTACTGTAGCTGTTTTATAGTTGTTCCCTTTATGAAGAGCAGTTGAATTGTGTGTCTGAAGGTCCATTAGAGTACTGGACAACAAAAAGATTTGCATGTTCTAATGATTGTGATTTGTTGGCACACCCTGTCCAGGGTTTGTTCTTGCCTTGGGCCCAATGCATCCTGGGATGGACTCCAGCAGCCCTATTCTCGATAAGTGGGTCTGGAAGATGGATGGATGAATCTTTTAATGAAACCTAAATGAAAGTTTATGTGACTGGATCTAAAGATTAATTCCAGAAAATACATTTATTCATTTTGAAGTATAATTAAAAAATAGGTAGTTTAATTATTACAAAATACAATTCCTTTTATATCCTTTTTAATTTTTAGGAAGCTTAATAATTAGTAAATAGTGTATATTGAAATTTAAATGATCAAATAATCTATAGGAATATACATTTCAAGTTTTCCATGATCTGTAGTATGAGCTTTTTAAATGAATGCTAAGAAAAGTAACACAAAAGAACAAACTGTATAATTTGAAGGCAACACTTTTAAACAGAGGTATAGAATATATGGTGGCAGTGGTGGCCAACTGGGCTGTAGTTAATATAATATTAAGATTTTATGAGTCTCTGTATTGCAAGATTGTCCTGAAAAGCTTTATTTAAAATTTGTAAATAGAAGATTTCTAATGTACAGTACTGGGACACAGCTTGGAAGAGAACTGACAATAGTAAGCACATACACCAAAGACCCACCTATCCAGGAGCTGAAATGGGAGAAACCAGTGCTGCTATTGATTTTATTAAAATAAAAAAACATAAATTTAGGATTATCAAACATTGCGATGGAGTTAAACTATAAAGGAGTTTGAAAATTAGAAGAACAATTTAAAAATCAACATCCTACATTACAGGGAGCCATTTTACTTTTACCTGCACAGCAACAATTTGTTTCTATGGCAGACGATTATCACATTTGGTCATGAAGGACTGCAAAGTTTTGTTTTCATTCAAACCAAATTCTTAATTTGAAGGCAATTTGTTTGGTTTCTGTTATCATTGTGTTGTGTCAAAAATTCCATTCTGGCTATATTTTAACCAACAATAATGCACCAAAGAGGATCAGAATGCCTCAGTCCTTAGTTTTGTTTTTTTGTCAAAGTATTTTGCATACAAACACACATTCTGGTTTAATTGGTGCCAATTTTTCTGATTAGCTTTTGTCTCTCTTATTATTTAAAACTCATTGTTAAGTATGTTCTTGTTAATAATGAGAAACAATAACGTACTTCTTCACCATTCTTCCCAAGCAAATGAAAATTAAGAAACTCCTGTGTAGTAAAAGTCACAGAAACAGTAATTGTCCTTCTTAATTTCGGAGAGAAGATAACAAATTACACATTAGTCTTAACAGCACATCCTGTCTGTGGAATCTGGGTGGGTAAGACATGAAAGATAAGAAAATGGATAAATAACTTGTACACCTTCATGTTTCTATGTATACTGTACATGCATTTTGTATGCTTAAATGCTTGTTGATTATATACTGGTATGATTATGTAATTCCTTTTTGATTTAAATATCATATTGTATTTAAGCAGAAAATATTTCCTTATGTACTCTGTCATTATTGGGAATTAGTTTTCCTTTTCTGTATCAAGCACTTTAACTGTAGCTTTTGTAGTTGCTTTAGAATAAGTAATACATGTTGTGATGGGCAGCCTCAGACATTACCCTGCCGGGACGACAGCTGGATGGAAGGACCGGGGAAGACATCATCTACAAAGCACTACGTCCCCTAGGATGCTAGAGGGCAGCCTCCCTAGCCAGCTGTGGCACCATGGATTCCCACAGAGCACACTGGGACTTGGAGTTTGGTACAGCTTTGTTGGGTTCCATGGGGACTGCCAGGGGGAACTGCAGAGCCCAAAAATAGACTTCCACCACACCTGGGAGTGATTCCAGGTAATACTGATGAAACACCTGGAGCACTCCCAGGAGCTGAATAAAAAGAGCCGCCTCACTCCATTCCGAGAGCCAGAATCAGGATGAGGTGGACAAACTTGCCAGAGAGGGAGCAGAGGGAAAGGACAAAGAGAGGAAGAGAAAGAGAGGGTTGTGCTTTATGTACTTTGCTGTTGAGAGCATAGAAAAGTGCTCTGCAGCTGTACATAAACGTGTGTGCTGAACTGGAACTCGTGTCCTGCCTGTCTGTGTCGGGGTTAGGGCGGCTGTCCATGCCGAAACGTTTCTAAAAGGTTGCAGAGAAGTAGAGATGGAAGAAATGACAGAAATGCTTACACACCAAACTGTACTACAAAAATAAATGCAGTATTACAGTTACAAACACACACATCTGCATCAGCCATAAAATCTGCATTCTGTACATTGGTTGTACAGATTGTTTCTGGTATGTATTTATTACTATCTACATTTCCACTATATTCATTTCACATTTTGCTCCCTGCATTCATTTCTGGAAGTTGTGTAGCTTTATGCTTTATGCTGCTTGGGCATATATGCACAATATTCAGATTTGTAAAATCTGTCATCCATGAGCTGTACATAGATTTATGATTAATTCTGAGACAGGAAATATAAAGCCAGCAGTGAAATTAAAAAGATAGACATTAAATTAAAAATTAGCTTGACCAAAACCCTGTACCACTGCAGTCCTCTAAATCAGGGGTCCCCAACCACCGGTCCACGACCCACTACTGGGCCGCAGCCGTCTGACAGCCGGGCCGCGAGAGAACTGCCGGCAATGGAGACTCACTCAGACTTTTCAAAATGCTTGGTGGGCGGGGCTTTGCAGCGGTCCAGAGAGAGGAGAGAGACCGAGGTGAGAGAGTATTACAACAAAGTATTTTTACGGTCCCGACAGTTTCCCCATATGACACGAGACTATAGAAATCTCGTTACTACGAAGTACATTCAGCAGATGCTTTCATTACAACAAGGTGACCTTGAAATGCTTGAATGAATCATCCACAGAGCAGTTAGATCTGTGGCCGCAGCTCAGTTGTACACATTTAGGCTGCACAATGATCCCCAAACAGAAACATTGTAAAAAAAAATTCTTTCTTTGAACTTTCCTCGTACTGTTTTTTTTTTGATGTTTTTGTTTTCTGTGGTTTTCAGTGATACCTTTTGCTTATTGCTTGTCAACATCTGAAAAACATCCATTGGAATTTAACTCATTGTCACCCTCCTATAGAAACGGCAGACACGAAAAAAACGATAACAGTGTTAATGTTTGTGATGTGCAGTCTGTTTGAATGGCAAAAATCTCGGGTTGCAAACTTATGCGAACTGCTTAATAACTTCATAATAATAGAAATGTTATGTAAATTGTGTATAAAACTGCCCCACCCCCCACCGAGTCCCCCATCCCAACAGCGACCGGTCCGTGGAAAAATTTGCATCTAATAAAGTGGTCCTTGCTGTCAAAAAGGTTGGGGACCACTGCTCTAAATGAGCAGGCCATTCAACAGTTCAGTTTGCTTAAGGCTCAGGCTCCAACATTCTAAACTTCCAGTTCACATTTCTGTATACATAGAGTACAATGCTAGCTTTGCAGTATTGTTAGAATGTAAGACACAAAACATAAAATAATAATAATCATTAAATTAACCAGTTTTTTAGCAGCCAAAGAAGATATATTAAACAAGCTGAAAAAGAGAATCTAATTCTATTATTAATACAGGCTTCAAATGAAAAGGAGGAGTCCATAATTCTTAAATATCTTGACACAGCTCTGACATTTTTGGATCTATTGCAAGTAAAGGATAAGCTAAGCTTTGCTACATACAACACTGGATGGTGCTCTGGGACAAAGTCCAGTGCTAACCCTTTTTAAAGTTGCCTAAGCCACGTGTCACAAACACTCATCAAAATAAAAGTAACATAAATATTTCCTATTCAGCTGATGTCATATTATGCGACTTCTAGTTGTGGGATATGTCAGATTTGCCAACCGCAGTTGTTGATCAGTTAAAACAACTGAAGAATCACTGGACATGTCCCATTTACTGACTGCGTGCTGACCCAGCACAGTGTACTCGCCCCTTTTCTGACGACCAATAGCTTGCTGCCTATTGAAGGCTGTGCTGTACAAAGGGTTAATAGCTACAGACTGTGCAGCTCCTATCCTGGCCCATTTTTGGGTAGGTGAAACACAAGATATCAGATACATGAGCCTCTTCTTCTGTATGTGAGGTCCAAAACACTTGGACAATGCATTGTACTTTGCAATTGAGCATTCATTGGTGATCAGCTCTTGTTCATGCACAGCCTTCCCATACAACTAAAGACAAGATCAAACCATGAGTTGCGGACTGCTTGGAGTTGCTGGGTATTTCAGAATAGATGACGGAAAATAGCCTTTAGTTAGTCTGTTGTTTAAAATTTCAACAGGAAATTAGCTAATTAAAAAAAAATTCTACTTAATTGATAGAATATAAAAAAATGTTAAATAAGAAGCAGTACCCACATGACCTGAACTTCATTAAGTGGGTTTCAAAAATATATTATTATGCTATATTAAGTTATACTGCAATATGGCAATATAAGTGGCAGCTTTCAAAATAAAAACAATGGTTTCTGAAACACAAGTACAAATATAAACTTCAAAGATCAAATGTAGTCTCTCTTCCAAAATCCAGAGCTTAATCAAATTTGAAACATGAGGGGATAACGTGTGGACAGTGATAGCACCAATGAATATTGAGGATTGCTCATCAGTTTAAATAATTGTAACATGGGCAGAGATATTCTTGGATGGACAGTGCTGATGGAGGAAATCTCCAAAATTATTTATGAGAATCAGAATGTAAAGAAAGATAACATAATATTATCAAAGCTTACAACACCACAGGGCAGGAAACATCTCTGAGTAGATCACCAGTCCATCACAGGGTTCACGTGTGTACACCTTTACTTAGATCCAATATGGTATAACCAGTCAGCCATTTGCTTCTGCACAACTAGGAGAAAAACACATGTCGACACAGACAGATCAAGCAAACTTAACTTACTCAATGACTAAGTCGAGGATTTAAATTTAGGATGCTTAAGCCATGAGGTAGCAGTATAACCACTATGCCATCATGCCACCTCTAACTATGACAGTCTTAAATAATATTTTCTGCACAATGTATCTGTCTAACAATTACCAATACAATGCAAAGTGGCTTAGAAATGCTGAAATATCTGTATACTCTTTGACATGATTTTAGTCTTGATTGCGATTTGTGACTTGGAATGAGAGAATTCCATGTTTAGCTGCTTCTTACCTCTTCTCCTTTAAATTATGACAAACATTAGCTATATTAAAATATATCATTGCTCTTTTGACTTCACTGCATAAATGGTAATGGCCACAGTTTTAGGCTACTTTATTAGCCTTTGCTATCTGACCTAATCCTAAAATTTCCTTAGTTGTGTTCATTTGTGATGCTCTCAAAGCAACAGGTTAAAGGTCGCCCCTGACAGGCCCAAGGTATTTGAGTGTAATAGATAACCTTTAAACCTATGCAAAACAACATCCTTTATTTATATAGCACATTTTCATACAAATTATGTAGCTCAAAGTGCTTTACAGGATGAAAAAAGATAAAAAAGACAAAATATAAAAAATAAAATTAGGCACTACTAATTAACATAGAATAAAAGTAAGGTCCGATGGCCAGGGAGGACCGAAAAAATAAAAAAGACGACTGGAGAAAAAAAAACGAAATCTGCAGGGGTTCCAGGCCACGAGACCGCCCAGCCCCTTCTAGGCATTCTACCTAACATAAATGATCTCAATCAGTCTTCATTGTATTCAGGCTTCACATGGAAGAACTTGATTATGATGGTCATGTGGCCTTAAATCCATCAATGTAGGGGCAGCTTTGATCAGTTGGTGGTGGCGCAGATTGCCACTACAGAAAACTGGAAAAAGAAGGGCAGAAGACATTCTCTTCTTGAATTTCACTTTTCACATTTGGTATCATACCTTGACCCATTCTTGATCCACACATCTTGAGGTCATTTTAATTTTCTCTTTACTGTCTCTTTTGAGTCAGCGCAGTTCTGTGGGTGGTATTCCAGGGGACAGGGCCACCCTGAGGTTACCACTCATGAGAGCTATTTAAGTCAAGAAAAAGAGGATCTCAGGCAGAGGTGCACTGGCGTTTGGTGGAGACTTTTTTGAGTATAGTTTTTTCTTATTGAGTTTCTGTTTTTTCTCTATTTTATGCTGTAGCCTTCAGATATTAGATTGTGTATTGGGACTTGAATATCTGGAATTGCCTTTTGGGCAAGTACATTTTTTGCTCTTTAGAGTCTCTTTTGTAAGTTTTCTATTTTTGCTCAATAAATAAATATTTCCTTTAATAAAGATATTTTTTGGATTGTCTACACACATTAGAGTTTTAACACATTCTCCCTCTTGTGGGGAATTTGTGATATTTTGGGACTTTCAGATATATTTTAAATTTTGAAAAGCTGCTTCCCTATTTTGGGACATGATTTGGGAAAAGTACTTGTGTTGTTGGTTCGTTCAGGGTGAGGCTACTTTGGACAGTTCTATGGAGATCCTAACCTGCTTTGGCAGCACTTTGGGAGGCCTCAAACCCCTTTCTGCCATATTTTTCACTCCAGCATACAACATACTAACCAGCTCAAAAAAAAAAAAACTCACCCTGCATCATAACACCAAGAAGCACCTGCATGATTTCTAAAAGCATTTGGGAGAATATTCGGGAATGATGAGACAACAGTGGAACGTTTTGGATGATACTTGTTCCGTATTATCTGGTGAACAGCAAATGCAGTAAAAAAAATCATACCAGCAGTCCAAAGGTAAACAGATGCTGTAGTGAACATAATGCCTTGCCATAATTAAAGGAACTATAACTTCTACTCTGTATAAGGAGAATGTCTGGTCATCATTAAAGCATAGTTGGCTCACACAGCAAAACAATCCAAAACACAAAAGGAAGTCCACATCAGAATGGCTGAAAACAAGCAAAATAAAAGTTTTATACCAGCCTTTTCAAAATCCAAGCCTAAATCCAATAGAGATATTGTGGCAGGACCTGAAACAGGCAGCTCATATCAAAATAACTACTAGTGTTTCTGAATTAAAGCAATTCTGCAAGAAAGAGTGGGACAAAATTCCTTCACAGCAATGTGAAGAACTGAATTACTGAAAAAGTTGGTTGTTGATAACTTTCTTCAAGCAATAGAAAAGGTAAAAATAAGCAAGTGTTTTGTCCACTCAGAAAAAATCTAATATTTAATTAGGTTAATAACTTGAAAAGATTTATAGCCAAAGATTTGCAGTAATTGAGAAAACTGAGAAGAGGGCAGATGCTTTTCATTGCACTTACATGGCTTGACAAAGAATTATGTGTTTCAATGAGCCAAAAAGTTTCAAGAATTTCAATGTGTAAAATATAAATCAGTAAATTGCTCTATTTTTTTGCATATGTATTGATAACACTAATATAAAATATCTTCTACTTTTGGCTGCTCCCATTTAAATCCATCTATACATGTCTTTTACATCATTTTCTGCCACACCAAGTGCCTTCATGTCCTCCCACACCACATCCATAAACCTCCTCTTTGGCCTTCCTCTTTTCCTGTTGCCTGGCAGCTCCATCCTGAACATTCTTTTCCCGATGTACCCCTCTTCTCTCCTCTGTACATGCCCAAACCATCTCAATCTTGCCTCTTTCACTTGGTCACCAAACTGTCATCCCTGTGTTGTCCCTCTAATATATTCCTTTAAATCCTGTATACCCTCGTTCCTCTGAGAGAAAATAGTACATCTTCAACTCTGCCACTTCCAACTCTGCCTCCTCTCTTTGTCAGTGCCAACATCTCCAAACTATATAACACAGCTGGTCTTACTACCATTTCATAGACCTTCCCTTTCACTCTTGCAGCAACTCTTCTATTACAAATCACTCCTGTCACTCTTCTTCAACCAGTCCACCCTGTCTGCACTCTCTTCTCGCCTCTCTGCCGCACTCTCCGTTGCTTTGGATTGTTGAACCCAAGTGTTGAAATTTGCCTACCTTCACCACTTCTGCTCCTTGCAATTGCACCCTTCCACCACCTTTTATGTACATGTATAATATACAATATAAAGAGAGAAATGCCACCATGTTCAAGAAACTTTCTGTTTCTTTCTTTATTTAGGTATTTACTATTATATTATATCTTATATACAGATGTCTATGCATGGAAGTGTGTGTGTCTATCTGTCCAGCCCGGAAGTGAGAGGTGGAGTCGGGATAGGGGCTCCACCTCTGAGAAAACAGAAACTCGTTTAGTTGCTAACAAGGGGGCTCCACCCCCTGCTCACTTCGCTCGCCTACCCCTGGTGTTTTGAACCCGTGCCCGCTGGGCAGCCACGTGTGAGGATGACGCACGTTTAATACGGAGCGTTCGCCTGTGTACCTGTTTATGACGTTTTACTTTGCTTTCTACTCTGTCTTTTATTTCTGATCTCGCTTTATTCTGCTTTTGTTTTAATGACACGTGGTCCATGGTGAATATATTTTGCCTTTTTCGAGTAATAATGTTGATTTGTTTGCGATACTGTAATGTTTATCGTACTGTTAAAAATGCATCACTGTAATGTGATTCACTTAGGGGGGGTAAACGTTAACATTTAACATTCTACAAAGTTATTGTCTTTTTTTCACCTGCATTATCATCATTCTTTAATTTAATATTATTTATTGTATTAGTATGCTGCTGCTGGAAAATGTGAATTTCCAATTGGGATTAATAAAGTATCTATCTATCTATCTATAGTTTGGACGTGTGAGGATGACGTATGTTTAATACGGAGCGTTCGCCCGTGTCACTGTAGCTCTTTCCGAACTATTATGCGGTGCATTGTGGAGCACTGCGGACTCTGTAGTGTTTGCCGTTTCACTTTGTATCCCATGTTCATTAGATCTGTCCACGCGGGCTCAGTGTCGAAGCTGTGTTAGTTGTTGAGCTGTTTGGTTTTGGAGCAGAGACAGTTTTGCTTCCGCGGTTTCAGACGCGTGTCCGTACCATCTCGGGTTTGATGTATGAACCTTTGTGGACTCCGTACGCATTAGTGCCACTCACAATATGGCGCATTAGTGCCACTCACAATATGGCGGCGACGCCTGCGCCTTTCGTATTATGTTGGTTCTTACCATGCTGTGTAGGCGCATTTGCCTTTTGTACTTCACTGGGCGTTCTGACACCCGATGTAGGCGCCTGAACCTTCAGGGTCCGCATCCGCTGTGTGGTATCTCGGTGTGCATGTGTTTAATTCCATAGGTTTTTTTGTAGCTGTTGCATTCCAGTTTTCATTATCTGTAACCCGCTCTCCATGCGTTCGTCCCCATTCTTTAATCCCTTTATGAAGTTTTAGTTTGTTTCCTACTCTGTGTTTTATTTCTGACCTCGCTGTATCCTGCTTGCGGCATGTCAGACGGTCTGTAGTCTTTCTCGTTTTACTGTGGGGAGGGTGGCTTTGTTTTGTAACCTGCTCTCTATGTGTTTGTCCCTGTTCGTTAACCTGTTTATGACGTTTTACTTTGTTTCCTACTCTGACGGTTTGTAGTCTCTCCCGTTTTGCTCTGGTGCGGAGGTGTGCTTTGTGTGGTGTCTGTGCACGCGCGTAGTCTCTCCTGTTTAACTCGGGGGGGGGGGGGGGAGGTGTGCTTTGTTTCTTTTATCCTTTTATGAAGTTTTACTTTGTTTCCAACTCTTGTGTTTTATTTTGTTTCCAACTCTGTGTTTTATTTCTGACCTCGCTTTATCCCGCTTGCGGCATCTCTTTATAACGTTTTACTTTGTTTCCTACTCTGACGGTTTGTAGTTTCTCCCGTTTTGCACTGTTGCGGGGGGGGGGGGTTGTGTGGCGCCTGCGCACGTGCGTAGTCTCTCCCGTTTCACTATGGGGGGGGGGCTTTGTGTGGCGCTTGCGCACTATGTCTTTTGCGTCCACGGGCATGTCCCTGCTTCCATATCCGGTTTACCATTCTCGTTTAGTAATATGGATACAAAAGCGAGGTCAGCACGTCGGCAAAACAAAACCTCTGAAGAAACAGTCACTTGTTTAGCCACTAATACACAAGAGAGGCAAGCACATCGGCAAAACGGCATCCCTTTTACTTTTCCTCCTGCTGCTAATACACAAGCGAGGCGAGCATGTCGGCAAAACAAAACTTCCAAAGAAAGACAAAGTCTCTTAGTCGCTAATGCGCAAGCGATGCAAGCACGTTCGCAAAACGAAACCTTCTAGGAGAGAGATACCCAGAGCAATTCATTTCAATTACCTGACATCGCTACATTTCAGTTTTTTTTGTGACGATTTCAGTAGTTTTTAGGACCCCGGGCTTTTTACAGCACGGGCTTACACTGCTAGTTATATTATATTATATTATCCATCCATCCATCCATTTTCCAACCCGCTGAATCTGAACACAGGGTCACGGGGGTCTGCTGGAGCCAATCCCAGCCAACACAGGGCACAAGGCAGGAACCAATCCCGGGCAGGGTGCCCACCCACCGCAGGACACACACAAACACACCCACACACCAAGCACACACTAGGGCCAATTTAGAATCACCAATCCACCTAACCTGCATGTCTTTGGACTGTGGGAGGAAACCGGAGCGCCCGGAGGAAACCCACGCAGACATGGGGAGAACATGCAAACTCCACGAAGGGAGGACCCAGGAAGCGAACCCGGGTCTCCTAACTGCGAGGCAGCAGCGCTATATAAATGTAATGGATTATTATTATTATTATTATTATTACCCACTGCGTCACCGTGCCGCCCATTATATTATATTATATTATATTATATTATATTATATTATATTATATTATATTATATTATATTATATTATATTATATTATATTATATTAACTATTCAAGGAGTGGATGAAGAGGTGGTCCACACCTACAAGTATTTGGAGGTCCACATTAATGACAGGTTGGACTGGTCTCAGAACATAGATTATCTGTATAAGAAAGGGCAGAGAAGGCCCTTTTCCTTAGTAGACTGCTTTCCTTTAATGTAGGAAGTGACATCCTTCACATCTTCTATAAGTCTGTGATGGCCAATGCAATTTTCTACAATGTTACGAGCCCAGCACACCACATCAGCTATGTGAACAAAAAGCCTGTTATGATGTAATTCCTTGTGTATACTGAAGTATTAAAAGTGAAAAAAAAGGTTAATCAAGGGTCCAGCAGACTTGAACCATTCTGATTTTTTTTAATATTTTTGATAATATAAGACATCGCTTCCCAATACATTATGGACATACAGGATTAACCTGTGTTAAGATAAGTGTACACAATGCATGATATCACAATATACTTTCCAATGAATTATCTTATTCCATCTAGTGTTGCTCCAATTGGTGGTAGTAATAAATCTGGTGCTAAGTGACAGTTAAGGAAATATTTTTTGGCCAGGGTATGGAACATTCCCAGGATTTTTGATCTATATGAAGCTACTGGTTGATGGCATTGTTTGCAGTAAGAATCCTGTCCCTAATGCATTTTACATAATTGTAGTCAAGATAGAGGTATGCAGCATACAATGTTGATCTAATTTACACCATGCTATGCACAGACTCAAGCAGAATGTACAATATGTAAATGTCTGACTTCAATTCCTTATCTGACATTCTAATTGAGAGGTTGTTTTCCCTTTGTTGCCTGACATTATCTAGTGATGCATACCTTGAAATAAGTTCACAGAATCTGGAAGTACTACTGATATCTGAATCATTAGTAGATATTATAGCCAAATCTCTGTGACAAATGAGATTTGGTGGCTTAAGCTAATCTTGCAGTGCCTCTTTTTTGATGTATCCATTAAGCAGTGTTTTACTTCATTTTACATCAACCATTGCTGACAACTTGGAATCAATATGAACATGTTCATATTTTATTTATTTATTTTTGTCTCACAAGACAACTATTCAGTTTATATTTTGGATATATGATTCTCAAACATCTTTTGGAAAAAGGCAAGTGCTCATATTACTGATGTGCCTTTTGTGTCGAGCATCTTTATTAACCCTTTGATATTAGGTTTCCTGGCATCATTTAACTGTCCTGATGTATATAAGTGTTTCCTATGATAGACCATTACTAACCATTACTAACTAGCATAGACTCTCTGCAATGCTGTAAAAGATAGGTGGACTGAAACAAAAAGTAGATAAACGTTACTACTTGGGATATCTGCAGCAGTTGGCTTGAACTGGGAGAAAAATAGAATCATGGTTCAGAAAAGGAGGTTTTTCTTTACTGGTAGAATTCAACTTTCAGAACTCTAATTATTTATTATCTCTTTGAAAAGAATGTACTGAAATCCTATTTTGACGAATGTTACAGACTTATGGCAGAATTGGCCACGGGTAATTTTACACCACTGCAAGGAGATTTGACTTACAAGAGAATTTTGAGTTAGCAGATTCCTAACAAAGCTGGATTTATACATTTTGCTTTGCAAAGCATTCTGCTCTGTTGAGTTGTTAATAAATAATGCTTAATATCTACACAGGTAATAAATTATTCATTAAACCAATGTGTAAAAATATTGGAATTAGAAAATTGGAACATTGGAATATTCATCTACATATTTGTTTATTATCAAACTTGCTTAATTCATTTCAAGGTCCTGAGAGCTGGCGCTTCTGTCAATAGTATTAGGAACAGGGCAGTTATTTAGAATATTGAGAAACATTTCTCGCAAACAGTAATATTTTTCATTTTCATCTTTAAACTATACTGGAAATGAGATCCACATATGATTGTGGCACAATGAAAGCAGTCACTGTAGTGATTTCAAGGATGATTTACAATGGATTGATAGAGCCCGTTAGAAGCCTTCCAAAAGTGATTCCCTATGTATCAGGAGAAAAATAAAAAAGCAACAAATTTCATTTTGGTCATTTGGGGTCACTGCCTGAGATGAGTAATTGAAACAATATTCTTAGTATTCTAAAAATAATCTGAACTATTTTCAGCTGGTGAAAAGACAGCTAAAATTGTAGGAAGTACCTATTTTATTATTATTTTTACCAGTGACCTTGACTGCACTCTAATGTTTAATGACCATTACAATTTTACTTTTTACAATATACTGTACATAGATTTGATTTAAAGTGGTACCATTACCACACATTCTGACAATTCATCCTGCTATACAGTACTGTATATTTAAAAAAATATTGAATTAAAATGACTACACAATTTTAACATGGTGATACAATGTTCTAGTGTGTATTTTCTCATAGGTCTTTTGAAGCACTGTCTAAATCCTGTGATGAGCAATTGTTTTATGTCAACAAGCTTGTGGATGCCTGACCTTCACACCTATGTGAGCTTGTTGGACATCCCATTCCAAAACCATGATCATTAATATGATGGTCAACTTTTGAAACTATAATAGCTGCCACTATTTTGGGAAGGCTTTCCACCAAATTTTGGAATGTGTCTGTGGAAATGTATTGTGCTACTTTAGATTGTGAACTACAAGAGCATTAATGAAGTTAGGAGCTGATGTTGGATGAGAAGACCTGGCTCACATTTGGTGTTTCAATTCATCCCAAAGGTGCTTAATATGTTTGAGGTCAAGGCTCTGTGCAAGGCACTCAAGTTCCTCAATGTCTTTATGGAGCTGGCTTTGGTCACATGGGCACAGTCATGCTGTTACAGAAAAAGGCTTTCGTCAAACTGTTGGCACAAAGTTGGAAGCACACAATTGTCTATATTATGTTTGTATGAGGGGCGGTACGGTGGCACAGTGGTAGCGCTTCTGCCTCGCAGTTAGGAGACTCGGGTTCACTTCCTGGGTCCTCCCTGCGTGGAGTTTGCATGTTTTGTCTGCGTGGGTGTCCTCCAGGTGCTCCGGTTTCCTCCCACAGTCCAAAGACATGCAGGTTAGGTGCATTGGCGATCCTAAATTGTCCCTAGTGTGTGCTTGGTGTGTGGGTGTGTGTGGATGTGCGCCCTGCAGTGGGCTGGTGCCCTGTGTTGGGCTTCATTTTATGTGCCTGTTAACAATGGGGTCTCTGAAACACCTAAACGCAAAACCTTGGAGTGGTGTCCACAAACATTTGGACAAATAATGTATCTTAAACCGTACATATTTTATGTAAAATGAACTAACACAAATAATATAATAGCAATGCGTAGAAATAACTCTGACTGTCATGCTCATTATCTTGCCATGGAATTCATATAAGAATCCTAACTATTTACTAGGCAGCTAGCATCAACGTCATTTTGGGGGGCTGGCCACATTGAAATTTGTTGCACTACTTTAGATTGTGAGAAGCAGAATATCATGTCAGAGTTTTCAAGCCTGTTCCTGAATTGGTTTTATAATACAGTTGCAGAGTGCATTTGTCAGTGTTACTAGTTACTGACTGCACCATTTGCTCAGATCTTTAACTGAAATTCCAAGCTTGTGCTTACTTTTCTCTCCATCAGTTACATGTAAGTGCAAATTTACAATATTAAGATATTTTAGTTGTATTGACTGTGATAATATACTATATGCTTTATGGATCTATTAAAGTCTTCACAATTTGGAAAATGTTACATTCATACTGATTAATCTGAGAGTTCATTATTTATGCAATTATTAGTTATTAGTTATTATGATTGTAAGTGGGAAACACACCTGAATGGCTAATGTTTTTTTTAGTTTAGAACAATGAAATAAAGAGCTGGGAATGTCTTTGCATTGACACAATGGCATAAAAAGACTCCTCAGTAATGAAAGATGTTGGGTATTTCAAAGTTCACGGAGCATAATACAATGTACTGTAATACAATGAAAAGGTGGTTATTCATTTTTATTCTGGGTGATCAATATTATGTATTAGGTTATTAATGCAAATTAAGGCAAAAAAATACAAGACCTGCTTTCCCTAGTAGACCAATAAATAAAAGACTCCATACGCACTAAGCATGTCACAGATATAGTGGTTTACATTTCATCACTCTGATTTACACTGAATATTCTTTACTGATGCATTCATATGAACACGCTTAACTTATTTTGTATTTTACATGCCTGAAATTCATTTGTGTAGCAGAAAAGCTACTAAAATGGCATCCCTTGTAATGAGACAGTTAAACAAGAATACTTTCTTCATCCACCGTTTGTGCAGTTTCCAAATGATCAATGATGGTACAGGGCAATAGCAACATAAACACACATACAGTTCCTTTGAGATTCCTTCTTTGTTCTTAACGTCAGAAACATTCCTTGGCAATACAGTACACTATATACTGTACATACAGTATAAAATATGGCATTTTGCTATGGCATATTTTACTTTTCTCTATGTAGACATCTTGATTAAGGAACAAAATATAATGTGTAGGTTGTTTCTGAAAAAAAAGAAAGAAAAAAAAACTGAATAAATATATACCTGAATTAAATTATATGTTTTAGGTCTGAAAGGCTTATTTAAAATATTTCTGTTGAATTTTGGTTAAAACCACCATTTGAAACACATCTTTAAATAAAGACGGAAAAAGTGATCTTAGTAAACATAGTTTTTTCTTCATAACTGAAACATCTTACATTCATATTTCACCTCTTTCCCTACGAGTTTGTTATAAATTGAATTCATGTTTGATTCTGCATCTTCCCCTTACCTTATATTTTAGTTGCATTCGTTTATTCATATTCTGAATGCACTATTTCAAAACAGGGGCAAACTCAATCCTGACAACATCAAGCACTAGACAGAAACCAACAATGGACAGTTCACCACCCAAGCATCTCCAATCAGACACTGCAAGCCTAGTCTATATAAAATACAGAGACATCAAATATACAATACAGTACAATAACTTTCTTTACATTTTAGATAAGAGAAATTCCTCAAAGAAAAAAGTAAAAGCTCACAATCATATTTGTGACTAGAGTAACAGTTAACATGTTTCTTACTATACAATGTGATAGGGAGTCAGAGTCTATCCTACTGCATCAGTGCAAGGCAGGAATCAAACCAGTCCCTTGGGAGGAACATGGATGCACATAACCTCTCTCACCCACTGCTTGACCAATTGATCCTTGAGATAAATTATGTGTTAATCATAAAAATATGAGCATATCACTGTATATATGCTGTATATATTTATATAGTATATGTATAAATATATAGTAATGTGCACTGGAGAGGCCATTCTTGCAGTATTCCTGATCGTTGTTCAGCGTCATGTGTGGGGTCCCATTGTATTTATAATGCCATGGGAGCCTCCAACTGCCTTCTCCAGCCTTCCTGAACTCGTAAGGTGTAACGAGAAAGTTCCAGGGGAACACAGCACACCTGTGAACATCCTGCCATCAATCACATGTCCAGCCACACCCCATTTCTAGGATGAAAATGCTGGCTACAACTATATATATACTGTATGTATGTGTAATATATACATATATATATTGTCAAATGAGCATCTGTATAATATCCCTGGCTGCAATGGGTTTGAAAAGCAACATGTGCATTCACTGGAGTCCAAACAAGAACTGAAGAACTGCCAAGACCGGAAGTGATGTAAGGAACCGGAAGTGACATGCTTCTGGGTGCTGGAACCGAAAGTAACATTGTCAAGGATGAATTAGTCAGGTGTTTGGTGTGCAGAGATAACAGAAGAAGGTTTAGCACACCCCATCACTCCCCAGCCTGGCGTGGGATTACCCTCACTTGGTCCATACAGCTTCCTCCTACTTGCACGTGTGTGACTATATATATATATATATATATCTATATATCTATATATCTATATATATATATATATCTATATATATATATCTATATTATATATATATATATATCTATACTAATAAAAGGCAAAGCCCTCACTGACTCACTCACTCACTGACTGACTCACTCATCACTAATTCTCCAACTTCCCGTGTAGGTGGAAGGCTGAAATTTGGCAGGCTCATTCCTTACAGCTTACTTACAAAAGTTAGGCAGGTTTCATTTCGAAATTCTACGCGTAATGGTCATAACTGGAACCTCTTTTTTGTCCATATACTGTAATAGACTGCAGCTCGATGGCCGTAGGAGGTGGAGTTGCGTATCGCGTCATCACGCCTCCCACGTAATCACGTGAACTGACTGTGAATGCAGTACGTAGAAAACAAGGAAGAGCCCCAAAGAGCGCTGAAGAAAACATTCATTACACAATTGAGAAGGCAGCGAAACAATAAGAAGCGAGCGAGTGACGCATAAATTAAGTTCATAGACCTACAAAAGGTTGCCATTGATTTGAGGCAAGATTGCTTTTCTCCTGTACAACTATACGTTGCATTCTCAACAGTAAGCTTGCATGGCTTGGTCATATTACAACCGGAGTGCTGAACTGACAACGTGGTATACAAAGAGAACTATAACAATCGTAATAAACAAACAATAAAACAGCGGAGAACCCATGGATTAAATAAAAAGGCTGCTTCCTTGGCGAAGCAAGGAAAATGGATGGCCTTATATGGCGTTCGTTTATAAAACAGTGGAGAAGCTGTGTAAAGGCTGCTTCACAAAAAAACAGAGGAGCACCTTATATGAGCAGGCAGTCAGCTAAAGAAGGGAATCAATAAATAACTATAATCGTAATAAACGAACAAAAAATAGCGGAGAATCCGTGGATTACATAAAGGAAATGGGTACCTGAACAGAAAAGTGAGTCTCAAATAGCTACACAATAACTATAACAATTGTAATAAACGAACAATAAAACACTACAGAACTGCAAAGCAAGGAGAAAGGACGGCCTTATATGGCATTCGTTTATAAAACAGCGGAGAAGCTGTGTAAAGGCAGCTTCACAAAAAAACAGATCCTTAACAAATTGTTATTGGTATATATTCCCTCAGTTTAAAAAGGTTTTCTTTTCTTCTTAATAAAAATTTAAAAGCAGTACTTCGCCGCTGCGAAGCGTGGGGATTTTGCTATATATATATATATATATATATATATATATATATATATATATATATATATATATATATATATATATATATATATGTGTGTGAATGTATGTATGTATATATGTTTATATATATATATGTAGATATGTATATATATATGTGTCTGTGTGTGTGTGTATATATATATATATATATATATATATATATATATATGTGTGTGTGTATGTATGTATGTGTGTATATATATGTATGTGTATATGTATATATGTATATGTGTGTGTATGTATGTGTGTATATGTATGTGTATATATATATGTTGATATGTGTATATATATATATATATATATATATGTATATATGTATATATATGTTTATGTGTGTCTGTGTGCGTATATATATATATATATATATATATATATATATATATATATATATATATATATGACAGCAACACTCATAACAATGACAACACAATTACATTTACAATCATGTTACATTATTTTTAAAATGTTTCCTTTTCTTTTTCATAACCTCTTTAACACACTATATGTATGTGTGTGTGTGTGTGTATACAATAGTATATATAGAGTATATATAAAAATATTATGTACAAATGGACTAGTGTGTTAACTGATTAATGTAGAATTTACCTTACTAGTATCTCTATGACAATGTATCTTTTGTTGTTGGCTAGAGGGAAGCTGGACACAATAGGAGATTATAGTCTTATGGCTATAAGGAACAAAGACTCCCAGCAGTGCATCAAGGTGAAATGATTCATTAACTTAAGGTGCTCTAGACAAAACATTTTAAAAGAGGATGGGCAGCATTAAGTCATAATGGCCTTTTCTCTCAACTTGCCATCATTCTAATTTTTACCATTTCCTCAAGTGAGTCTAGAGTCATCCGTTTTTCTTTATCCTTCCTCATCTAATATGGAGCCATTACAGCTCGAGTCTCTCCTTTCAGTACCAGATCCCAGGCAGTAAACAATTCATCACAAGGCACACTCCCACTCACCCATGCCGGTCCTATTTAGATTCACAAAGTCAATGATGAGGCACTCAGATTGGACAAATTCAGAGCCACCACTTATAGTTCTTTAATACAGGTGTCAGGAAGAAAGAGGTACCTGAATAAACCCTTTGTTGATATGCAAACTCTGATTTCAAAGCCATTAAGCAGTAGTGCTAACCACTGTGTCACCCTGACATCCACTGTAATTAGTGCATTTATTCTTAGGTTTTTCTCACCAACTTAATATCTTCGATATTGTATAGCAATATTATAGTAACTGTCATAAATAATGTATTGAAATGAAGAAATACTGGATATAGACTTTTCAAATAAATCTACTGTAATTCATGAAAATTCAGAGAAGGATGCCACAGTGGTTAGTATCACAGTTGTAGCACATTGACCTCAAATCCTGTGCTTTATCATTACTGTATGATTTTTAAACCTTCTAGCAGTGTCTGCAGGGGGTTCTTACCCAAGTATTCACATTTTCTTCCAGAAAGACGTGTATTAATATTCCCTTGTGTAGGAGTTTGTGTGAGTGCACATGCAACTTGATAGCACACCCCTGCCATATTGCTGGGATAGGCTCCAGCCTTAAGAGATTTTTAAAATGTTGTAATATGTTTTGTTAATTCAAGGGCCAGCACAATTCTTGAAACTTGAGTTATTGAAACAGCAAGAGTTATAATTTAATTTTAACTTTGCAGGACACATCCTATGTTTGAATGGCCTTTTGAAGCATTAAGAACAATAAACTGCCATGTCAATCAAACCATGTCTGAATCCCCAAATACACAAAAACTCTTATGTTAACTCATCAAGATTAACATTAGGTTTACTTGCAGACTCTATTAAAATTCAGCTTACTATTATTGCCCATATTGTGTAAACAGAATACAAATGTCAAATCCATTGCTCAAGTGTGAACAGACAAGCTGTTTTTATTGGAAAGAACTGAAGATTACTAGTTCTAATGGGCTTTTTTGCTTTCTTATCTTGTTTTGGAAACTACAACATACCAATGTAAATAATATTACACAGACAACTACTGCTGTAGTTAGAAATGTTAGAAATATAAAAGATGATTGAGGCAAAAAGGAATACTTTCCTTTATGACTTAATACTTGCAAAAATAAATTAATAAGTAACTGAATTAAACAGCATGTCAACTTTTAAATTACACTGGTTAGTAGACAGCTCAAGTGGTATTTTTTCTTTTTACTTTAGGCATTGATAAGAGACAATCCCAAGGAAGCCATCTGAATTAATAAAGTAAAGGGCAATAAATAGGGAGCAAATGGCCTGATATATATACTTACTAACATTTTCAGATAGGCTGTTCAGCCGTATTTGCCATCTTCCAAGAATCCAATTCTGTTGTTATCAACTGAGCAACAGTTTTTGGGAGAAACCATTTGTCTAAAATCACAGGCTTCATAACAATTTTTCTATACAGAGTAATGAGGATTGTGGAAGAGAGGTGAAAAAGAGAGTGCAGGCAGGGTGGAATGGGTGGAAAAGAGTGCCAGGAGTAATTTGTGACAGACGGGTATCAGCAAGAGTGAAAGGGAAGGTCTGTAGCGACCCCGGCTGAATGATGGTCAACTCTCAGACTGATGGTTTATGAATGTTTATTTTCGTTTCCGTAACCTTGTTTCATAAACACACCGTAAGAGCTATAAAAGGCAAAGTACAAATAAAAGGCATATAAATAACTTAACATAAACATTCGTAACATTTGTTTTACATATAACAGAGAAATTAATACCTTGTTCACTTTTCAGCGAGGTGCTTGTTTGTTAACTCCATATGTCGCCATTTTCCTTTCCTATTCCCGGCAAACTGCACAATTAATTATGCAAACCAGGAAACTCAATAACTTATCAAAATAAAAGCCACGCAAATGCTGCGATTCAAGCCCTGCTGAAGTATCATGTGTCCTTTACAAGGTCTACAGGACGGTAGTGAGACCAGTTATGTTATATGGGTTGGAGATGGTGGCACTGACCAGAAAGCAGGAGACAGAGCTGGAGCTGGCAGAGTTAAAGATGCTAAGATTTGCACTGGGTGTGACGAGGATGGATAGGATTAGAAATGAGTACATTAGAAGGTTAGCTCAAGTTGAAGGGTTGGGAGACAAAGTCAGAGAGGCGAGATTGTGTTGGTTTGGACATGTGCAGAGGAGAAATGATGGGTATATTGGAAGAAGGATGTTAACGATAGAGCTGTCAGGGAAGATGAAAAGAGGAAGGCCTAAGTGAAGGTTTATGGATGTGGTGAAAGAGGACATGCAGGTGATGGGTGTAACAGAGCAAGATGCAGAGGACAGAAAGATATGGAAGAAGATGATCCACTGCGGCAACCCCTAACGGGAGCTGCTGAAAGAAGAAGAAGATATTCATCACCAGTGTTGTTTTAGTATTTTTTGAGTTCATTCTTAGTGAAGTGAGCCACTTAAAATTAGATCTGATCCTATTCTTGTTCATTTACTTCATAAAACAATTAATAACACATTTTATGTATATAGCACCTTTCCCACAGTTATCTCTATATTGATCATATGCTTTATTCATAAAATATTTGTATTAATTCTTTAATTCCTTGATATATTTATCATTTGTAATCGCAACTGTTCAAGGCTGAAATAAAATTGCAGTCTCAGTATAAATTCAGGGGATTGATGATATTATCTAAACGTTTTGCTACGAATCATGGTTTAATATTCCTTTAAGATAGAACAAGCAGATGACACTGTCAGCATATTCAATTCAGAATCACAAACTGCAGCACTAAAACTAAAGAAAACCTGCATTCACAAGAGAATAAAACCTTAAGACAAAGCCCTACGTAAATTCAATGTCTCCATTATGAGAGAAGCATGCAGAATTAAAATAGATGATTGGCCATTTATGGTTCAGGAACCTAACTGACAATATGGTACATCTGCAGGCACATTTGTCTGAAATTAATCTAAAATGCCTTATAGGCACAAAGTGTATGTCATGGAGGATCCTGTAATCGGCTGTTCTCAGATTCATGAAAAAACAATGGAAGGCAAAGTAATTTTTATGCATAATCTACCTCAGTGAAGTGCAGGCTGGGGAGCTCATTGGATATGGCACTATTGGCAATGAGTTGTTAGGCTGAATTAAAACAGCAGTTTCACAAAAATTAACTTGTGATGATTCTAACTTGGATTTAAGGTACCAGTAAGTTAATCAAATATCAACTAAATAATTTAGGCAAAATATTTTTTTACATGCTGCTAAAATCTGTAACCCACATGCAGCAAATAAATCTAAAGCTATAAGCCAAAGTATGACAAATAAAATAACTTTACATTATAGTGTATGTTGTATAATAAGTGGCCCTGATCCAAGATTGTTCCTAAAAACACTTTCTATAGGTATACACTTTGCAAAATATCTGGTAATGAAAGAAAAACCCATGGCATTCAATTCGAATAACAGAGGGTTGCCTTTGGGCACCCTCCAGCTTGGCATGTATCAGACCAGAGAGGGAACATACCCAGTAGCTCTTTGTTAAAGAGCAATAGCGCAATAGTTTGGTGTCCTGCAGCTACTGTATGTATTGTATTTTATTGAAAGCTTGGGAGTCTTAACAATGAACTGATTAAAGATATAAGAGCAATTAAAAGTTGCATTAGAAGTTGCCTGACCAATTATATGAGGAAAAAAAAGGGCTGAGAGGTCAAGGAGTCAAGGGATGCTAAATGATGCCACGGCTTTCAGATAACAGAAGTAACACCAGAAATATGCTGGAAATAAGACTCTTAGAGTTTTAAAGATTTTTTGGAATGTGTCAAAAAGTTTCCTGGCAGCCATCTCCCACTGTCAAGGGATTGTTCCTGCTTTGCACCCAGTGCCTACTGCGATAGGCTCCAGTCCTCCGGAACTCTGCACAGGATTAAGTGGGCTTGGAAAATGGTATAGTATGGTAATATTGTGTTCATAAGAATTACTTACAGTAAGAACGTTTTGAAATGCCTTCAGTTTCTTTTTTGTCCGTCAGCTCCTGACTTACAGCTATACTGTTGATATACTGTTCAACTTGTAGTGATGTTGCCTTATGTAAACCATCAAGCTTTTGGGGTTCACCCCTCTTTCTGGCCTGCTAGACCCAAAAAACCCTAATTTCTAGGCTATTTTGGAACAAGTTTTATGCAAAAAAATTCACCCTTATGATAAAGAGTAAACCAATAGGTGTCTTCAGCAAATACAATCAGAAGAAGTTAAATTTGTGTACTGTATGTCACATCAACCAACCCCAGGGATTCACCCCCTAGTGGAATGCGAGGGATTGAAGTCAATCCTTTTCACAAAACTTTGCAAAAATGGGGATTGGTAATATGGGCATGTATGAGTGTCATTTTATGTATTTCGAGGTTGCGGTTTGACTCTTTACTGGTGGTCCTAGACCTCAAACTTTTGTCTTATTTTAGATTTTGTCCAAAAATTAAACAATTTATGTTTTTGTTCTCTATTTACATTTTGTCATCATAATATTTTTACTAGTACCTAAAATGGAAAATATTTACAAGTGAAATTGCAATTTACTTAACTAAGTAATCGCATTTAGTAAAATACGGGCTCCCTGGGTGCTGGAATAATTCCCTTCAGCATTCAACCCAAAGTAGGACCACACCCAAGTTGGGACACCAGCACAACACATGGCACATTCACTGCCATGGCATCAATTCAAGGTCACCAGTAAACATAATCTGCAGTTAGTATGTTTATAACATGAAAGGTGACTGCAGCACATGGCAAAATGCAAACATTGGGAAAAAATGCAAACTCCACAAAGACTGTGCCTGGGCTGGGATTCAAACTTAGGGTTCTGGAACTATGGGAAAGCATTTGAGTTTATCATCATTATTAGCATCATTATTATGTACACTTATAAAAAATGTGCTGCTTGAATACTGGAAGTTGTTTTTGCCCCTTTTGTCTCATTTGCTGTAGTTCATTAACATAACTAGAACACTGCTTATAAATTTCAAATTTCATGTTATATCATTCAGTTTTGATAGAGCTGTTATCAGAAGTTGCACTACCCGGGGGTAATGTTCTTGCCAGCCTAAACAGATGGTATGCAGTTTTCATGCATGTGTGCTTAGGGACCATCTGGACGGCTCTAGCAAGTCCACAGATATGGGAAGGGGTACCAGGAGAGGAGGGTTAGCCTCACCTTGACAGGCTGTGATGGTCCTGCCTAGCCCTGCCTGGAGCGGAGGCCTATAAATAAGGTACGATGGAGTTGGTATGGTTGTTTTGTCTGACCAAAAGCCACCAGAATGTGAGGGAAAGATAAAGAGAGAAAGACTTCTCAGCTTTGAAGTCTGTTTTCAGTTTCATTTATTGTTAGGAGCACGTCACCAAGATGGCCTGCTCTCACCTGCATTGAACCTTTTCATTTCAAAAGTTGGCATTAAAAAGAGATCAGTTGGCGTGGCACCAAAATCATTGCATTTTGGTCTGGAAACTTTATTAAAACAGTATATATTTTAATTACAGTTTACTAAAGAAACAGTAATGTAGTCCTCATACTCACTTGACTTCAAACCCAAGCTCACTTACTGACTGACCATTAATTATTGGTAGGATGGAATTTTCTGAGAAGAGTCTAAGGGACAAATGATACAGCAACCATTTCTGGATTATTAATCTAACTGGAATATTCAAAGATTTGGATACTGTTGGTGTTTTTTTTTTGTAACCTATATCATTTGATAGATTAAATGACCTGGCATGATATTTATTCTCTTTCTCTGGCAGTATAATTTATATTTAGGCAAGATGAGAAACCAGCAGATTCTGTTGTAGCCTTTTTAGAGCATACAGCAAAATAAGCCTTGTAGTCAGCTGCCTCTTCAAGTGTCTAAGACAGTCCAAGGCTTCTTTATGCTCATCTGTCTGCATACATCTTCATGGGTGGCCTGGCTGACACAACATCTTGGCTATAGAATCCCTAATTATGTTTTTTGTTGTCATTAGCAATTGCAAGCCTATGTAAAGCGACGCTTTCTTCCTTTAGGTCCTGATTTACACAAATCTTTTCTCAGACTGCCTACTATAACCTTTAGCCCATAGGTCATGTTAATCCTAATAACCACAAAACCTTTACAATTGACAGCAATAGACCAGTTAGGGTATTTAAACTCACTTAATGGTCATATACTTGTGTGCAAGAGAATTTATATACCATGAAGACTGCTAAAAATTCCACACTATAGGATACAGGATATTAAATGTTGCTAGGCAAAAACCATATAATTTACTACTCTCATTCAAAAGTCATCAGGGCTGTTTACTAAAGTTTCTTTCTCATTAATGACAAGAAAAGCATTAGGGTATGCCCGGACAAGAAAGAAGAAGCGAACAAACAGCTATGCAAACACATTTACCAAAAAGCAACAGTTAATTTTCGTTGGATTCAATTCTGATTTTAAGTTTAGCCGCACCATATTCCTTCACATTTTTACTTATTCATAGCAACACTTTTTAGGAGACTATACTCAGATTCCCAAGACACCCTCTACCACTTAAAAAAGTGATTGCCTGTCTCAAACAAGAGATTGACAAATAACAACTGAAAATCTGCACATCTGCTAGGGTTTTATAGGTCTACCTTAAAAAAAGCTTACTGCTACTGCCTATAAACTGTACTTGTAAATGACATTTATAGTCGTAGATGACAAAGCAAAATGCCGTATGCAAGTCATCATTTCAAATGAAGTACAACAAAATGCCCTTCAACATTTTAAGGAAGCTGCCATGTTACTGTCAATCCCTCCTTGTCAAAATCTCCTTTCATGTACTAATGTCTAAGCCTTCAGTACCCATGAGCTGGATGTCAGGCAATAGAATTACAGAGTGCAATCTAAAGGTCAAATATGACAAAATAAATTAAACGGATGCAGGTCTCCAAAATCCATACAAGGAGGCTAAAAGTTGAAACTGAACAAAAACAAAAAGATCCATTGCTTCTTCTAAGCATTACAAGTTATAAACATGAGAAACTTTTTAAAATTCTTAACATTAATACTGATCATTCAACTCACTGGAAAGCAGATTTCTCCTGGAGATGATTTTGTTTGACAAAATGGCCTCTGTGGCTCCAATTTGTAAATATTCAAAACCAATCTGCAAAACTGGCTTGACTACTGTTTGCCCTACAAGAAGCTGTCAAGCAAATGATTGCCAAATTGACCATATTTACACATATAAACTGGGCCATTTGTAGCTTTCTAAAGTAATTGCTTGCAGCTATATAAATCATTCAAGAAAGTTAGTAGAGAAAGCAATTCTCATACTGTATAATTTCACCCAATACAAATAACACAACAATAAATCAAATGTTACTATATTTAATAAAAATAAAAAGTTATGTTCAAAAACTGCATTTACTTCAATCAGTTCATATTTCCATTTTAGGGTTATGATTATAAGTAGCAGGCAAAAGGCAAACACTAACCAACAATGGTATGCCAATCTATCGTAGTGCACACAACAAAATTCAGATCCAAGCCACACCATCTTACTTTCAGCAATCTGCCTTACCATATGTTTTTGTAAGTGCTTTATCGAGAAGAGCTCTCACTTCATATATACTGTATACTGTATATGGCAATTCAGTGCCAATAGATTTCCAGATGTTTAAATTAATTGATGTATTTAAAATTATACTTGCTTGGCTAATTGAACCCCACAGTTTCGAAATGACTGACAATCCCAATGATACAGTATCAACATGTGGAAATCACTGAACAAAGTATAATACTGTCTTTGTATTATGACAATTCTTTATTTATTAGGTTAGTATTCTTACTTAGACATCCAGCTTTCTGTGTTCAAACCCTCTGCCAAGTCTTTGTCCGTGTAGAGTTTGCTTGTTCCCTATGTTCCATAAGTTTTCCTTTGGGTACTCCAGCTTTGATCACACATCTCCAAAGAATGGCCCGTGTAAATGAGTGTGGCTGTGAATAAGTGGGCACCCTTATGTTGGCCTAGCCCCATTTCCAGGGTTGTCTCCTGCCTGGTCCCCAGTGATGCTAAGATAAACTATGATGCTAAATTGGATTAAGTGAGTTTGAGAGCATTTGAATATTTATTTATTTTTGTACATTCACTGCTATATAAAAAAATAAGTCTTGTGAAGTATACATTTTTTCATTAATGTTTAAATGGGAAAGCATACCATGTGAGGAACTTTGTTATAGGATTATTACTGTCGTGTGGACAAAGAACAGTGAAATACTTATTTTGCATGTGCTATACAACAAACGTGTCACTATTCTCCGATAGATATACCATAGAAATACATGCACAGGAGCAGATCTGGATACCTAGAACTCTTTACTCATACCGTTATATCAAGCAACAAATATAGTTATACATGTCAGACCCTTGTGTAACAAGAAGCGCAATGTGTGAAACCAAAGATGTATATGAAGATATCCTTCCATGTTTGAGATTAAATTAAAACACCACGTGAAAGACAGCACTACTGATTCCCATTAACAATACCAACATTTTTAGATTTGTGCAAATTTAGAGACACTAGAACAGGGGTCTCCAACACGTTGTTCGCGAGCATAACCCCTTTCCAAGTATCTCGCCAAGGGGTTAATGAATCCTATATAAATTTGAAAACTGGATTAGTCAAATTAGGGGTGGGCGATCTTTCCAAAAAATCATATCACGATCCTTTCAACACAAAATCATGATCCACAATCTGAATTGCAACCTATCTTTTCAATGCGGGATACACTTATGAGAATATCTGGACTCAAACTCATCAAGACCTAAGTAACACTTTATTTTAAATATCAAACAAAGTTGAATTCAATTGTTCTCTCATTCACTAGTTAAGCGGAGTTAAGGAACACGCTCTGAAGCTGTCAAGTGAGTGAGGAGGGCCCCGCCCCCCTCCCCTCAGCTCGCTGCGTCTCATTGGGATTCGGGCTAATAAATCGGTACTGCAAGCGAGCTATGATACATAGTGCAATGAGAGAAGTCACAAAATCAACTGAAATGTTCAAGCAAATTATAGATAAAAACCCAATCTAAATCCGTTAAGTAGTTCTCCCTTGAAAACAGACAGACAGACAGAGAGACATTGGATTTTATATATTATATATTAGTAAACCTTCAAAATAATGTGCAGTTCAAGTCTCAACAGCATTCTCAGCATTTCTGGAGCTTAGTAGAGCCAGATAACTATAAGAATCTTCACCAAGCAGCTCTGAACATGTCTGCTTTGTTTGGGTCTACATACCTCTGTGAGTCTGCCTTTTCTGACATGAATGTCATGAAATCAAAGTTCAGAACAAGACTGACAGATGAACATTTAAATGAATTCATAAGAGTGAACCTAAGTGGCTACACTCCACCATACACCTCTCTTGTTGACTCCATGCAGTACCAGACATCTGGCTAACTAAAAAACACATCACACATGCAACTGGACATGTGAATACTCTTGTGAAGTGAAACAGTGACATGTAACAATATGACAAATGAATAAGTAATATCTCTGCATTTGTAATTGCATTGTTTTGTTTTGACAGCATTCATGTTTTAATTCAATAGTGTGAGATACACTAGAAAATGCATACTGACACACAAAATGCTCTTGTAGGTGAACTACTGGTAAATATTTTATGTGATGTTTTTATGCAAAATGTGAGTGGTGGACACCAACATTGTGTAAATGTTCAGGCAAAACAAGCTTATTCAGCTTGTTTGGGTTGAAATAATCTATGAGAATAAACGTTAGAAAACATGAGTAGCTCTCAACCATTTTCATTTTGTAAAAGCAGCTCTCAGGGGAAAAAAGGTTGGAGACCCCTGCTCTAGAAAGATCAAAATTACCAGTTAAGTGAATTGCATTTTTGTTCTTACATCATAAACAGTAAGTTACAATTTATATAAATTTATTAGAGTTTTTTACAAATACAGTCTCAAATTAAATGCAACAAACTGCTCTAAACAAGGTGGATACTTGTGTATACAAAGTACATAGAAAGACCAAGTTGAGTATCAGTGGAGATCCCCCACACTCTTAAAACTAAAGGTGCCAGAGTGGTTCTTCAGAGCAATGTCATAGCAGAACCATTTTTGCTTCCCAAAAGACCCCTCCACATGAAAGTTCCAGAAAGAATCTTTTTATTTAGATCTGCACCAGGCTCTATACAATAAATGAAGATTAGTGAAATACCAATGGGTCATGATTTTAAGAGGACACTTGCTGGATATGTGCAGTAACACAGGCTAGGTCCAGGTTTTTTAATCTGTTAATGCCCAGCAGCATATTATATATTAAAGATTTTCCACATATTAAGAACTTTTCCAAAGCACAAATAACCAACTTTATATGCAAAGATCCTGCCCCAGAATGAAATGGTACTCTGTCAAGCAATGGCTCTGTGAGGAACCACACAACTCAGAAAAGATTCATAAAATGCCATTAAAGAACCGTGCACAGTACTGTGGAGAAGTGCTTTCACCTCAATGTGATCTTGATCTGATATTTGGCTGGTTTGCCTTCCGTGAAAGTATGCATGTTCTACTTACATTGCTGTGGACTTTCTTTACTGACAGTGGTATCCTGTAGATTAATTGACAAATGTGTGCCGTTTAGCATGAGTGCTTCCTGTTTGCAGAAGTTTGTGCCAAGATAAGAATTATTTACACCCAATTATTCATTTTAACCATACATACAAACTACTCCATGTAGGAAGCCTTTTTATGCGTTCACAAATTAAACAATGTAAAGCTATATCCAGTGGCAAATGGAAATGATGGACACTTAGCAGGTAATTTATTTCTTATTTCCTGTCTCTACTTTACATATCTGGTATTACTATATAGATAGGGACTTCCAGTCATTTTAGTTTAAACCATAAATCAAAAGAGAATTGCTGAAAATCTAGAAATCACATTAACAGCCAACATTTTTAAAGAAAAAGCGGTCTTTGCAGAAGTAACAATCAATCTTGTTTAAATGGTCTTTTAATAATTTTATTAAAAAATACAGTTTAAAAAATTTCAGACAAATCAATATTAAGATTTTACTTATATCATAAATCTAATGGTACTTTACTTTTTACTTAAGAAAGCAAATAAACTGCCATTTCCAATAAAATGTACCCATTTTAATCATGAAAAGTAATTTCTGACTGCCACTGCACCATTATGACTTACTGCAAGCTTGAAATTGCACTGATCGTGCTGTTGAATTCATACGGTCCGCTAAAGACATTTATTGAATGCGACTCATGGAAGGCACAGCAGTTAACACTGCTGTCCCAAACATTGAGTGTCCTGGGTTTTAATGCTGTACTTAGCCATTGCAGTTTATGGGGGTTTCTCCCACATCTCAAAACTACGCATGTCAGGTTGGTTTTGGGATTCCAAAGTGAAGTTGTGTAAGTGCAGATTTACATTAGGTCCAGAGTGGTCCCTGTCCTAATTGAAATGTGTATTTTAAGATGTTTTGCTCCTATATTGTATGCTTTCTTCATTTGCAATACTACATTATATATATATATATATACATATACATATACTGTATATAAAAAGTCAATGTATATGTGTGTGTTTATGTATGTATGTTCCAGCATCACTTCCAAACAGCTGGAGCGATTTTCATGAAACTCGGTACACATGTTTCTCATTGGTCAACTAAAACTACTGTAGGGTGAAATCAACCCTAACCCACCCCCTTCTGCGTAGGGTAGGGGTGATCTTGCAGTCTTGTATGCATGTTATCATCCAGTTGAAACTCTGAACGACCACCAGAGGGCAAACTGGAGGTGACTGCCAGCATTATCTAAGTTTGAGCAGCACCGCGCCCCTGTTGCTTTCGAAATTAAATAGAGTTGGAGTGTCAACTGGATAATAACATACATACAAGACCGCAAGACAAGCACATTAGTGAGTCTTCATTGTTTGTTTATTTTTATTTTTAAAATTGTGGGTTTTTTTAATTGTATTTTTCTCAAACAATTAAAAAAAAACACTTTATTTTCCTCCCGGGCAATGCCAGGAATTTCAGCTAGCCCTTAATATGTAAACTTCTCAGAACTGCTGAACTGTTTGCCAAATTCTTCTGCTGTTTCAACCAACCAGTAATTTGTCATAATGTCTAATATGTTGCTGTTACTATTGGGGACTTATATATATTTTAAATATACCTTAATATTTATACTAGTTGTTGGTAGAGAAATCTCTTAATTATATGAAATCATCAAAACATGACCTTATCTGTAGTTGCAGCAAAAGAACATTAGAACATTTACTTAAGTGGAGGATGATGTTTGAGATGACAAGTAAAGAAATGGTGTCCAAAAGCTTTTAACCAGATGTTTTAAACAGTAGTAGAGTCATGAACTGCATAGCTCACATGTAGTTCAAACACTCATTCCTAGTTATGTTGGATTTGTTGTGTACAATTTAGGCACTATGTGTCACATCTGGAGTAACCATACTGCAAAGATTGAAAATTAATCACATTAAGTGAGCACAAAAAAGGTGCCTATCACAAAGAAGGTCAATGAGGCATCTTTAATATCTCATCATTCTTAGGTGCTGATTGCCCATTCCTTTAGCAACAGATTTTCAGTGTCTAGAAAGGAGTAACAAAATAAGCAACATCAGTTCATTTTTGGAGGTTTTTACAGTTGTGTGTTCAGCCTTTTTGGAGTTTTTTCGATTGTTGCTTTAATTGGTCTTAAAACATGATATGTGCTTGCATTTATCAAGTGTCTCAGGAATAATCCTAGGAATTAGATTAAATGCCAGACTTTTATTATAAATAGTAAAAAATGGTCCTACCCCAGAGTAGGCCATAAAAAGTAGTTAAGAAGCATCCAAAACCCACTCCCAGCAAAGAGTAAGAGGCCACATTTGAGAATGAGTTGGTTGTCCTTCTTGTCTTCTTTCTCTGTCCTGGCATCCCTCGGATCTCTGAGGAGGACCACACTGCTTCTCACTCACCTGCTAGCTATATGGTTGGCATGTTTTGTTTTGGCTCCTGATACTACTTTCACTGTTCTCTGCATGGATTTGCTCTCCGTTGATTCTTTTTTCCCCTCTCTGTGTCATGCAGGTTCCCTTGTATTCTGGAAGACTGGGTGCAGGTGTGAAACCCTACCCACTCCGAGGTGTAAATGAGCCACTTGACTGATCCGCTCGCAATTGCACATGAATGTGTGGTCAGCCAAGCACCCTCAATCAACCCAGAGTGGTGCATGCTCACAAATACCCACACTCGTTTGGAGCCTGCGCTTTCTGGACTAGATTACTTCACAACAGACCTCTTATCACACTATCCCCAGTTATCCTCACTGTAAAATGCTGACTACTACAATACAGTTTCCATCCATGACCTCCTACATGTTGATCCTATGATATCACTTGCAATTCACATATGTGTGCTCATCCATACTTGAGGTAATTGTCTTTATGTGCATATTGATTTGCATTAATACCGCTTACTTTAACGTCACCTCACATGGAGTCTTGAAGAAATGGATACATCTACGCATTACCTCGAGCGTTTAAGGGCATTGGAAGTTTAGTGCAAAAGTCAAGAAGTGGTTGATTGTGACATACCCAGATCATTGCTATTGCAGAGCTATATTTTCCATCCATCCATCCATTTTCCAACCCGCTGAATCCGAACACAGGGTCACGGGGGTCTGCTGGAGCCAATCCCAGCCAACACAGGGCACAAGGCAGGGAACCAATCCAGGACAGGGTGCCAACCCCCCGCAGGACACACACAAAAACACCCACACTTATGGCCAAAAAGTAACAAGACCAACACTTTCACTTTGGCTGACAGCACTTGGCTTCTCAGTGTATGTGGATTGATCACAAATCATGACTATTCCATTTTAGTCAGATGGATATCTTTTTATGAGTTTATTATTGTCCAGCGTTTTCAAAACATTCCACCTTTCACAGGATGTGTGCTGATCTCTGCCTGAATGCCATCTTCTTGCAGCTCTAAGTGAGTTAGGACACCTCATGAGCTCTGCTAAATCCTGATGATGTTAAGAGTAGTTTCTTAAATTAGGAAAAGTAATAAAACGCTTTTGGACCCACTCCTAACAGTAGTGCCAGATTTGAGCCAGATAGCACTGTTTTCTAAGTTTGAGATGATTGATAAATACAGGCCCAGCTCTTCTACTAAGTCATAATAATATAAAAGGCAGTCTGATTAAATAAATAACACACACACACACACAAACTGTGCATCTTGCGGAATCAAGTGGAATGAAGAATATGCAAGGCTTACTGTAGAGCATTTCTCCAAAAGGAGAAGCATACGGTACATGTGGCTGAAATTTAACTTCTTTTCTTAAAATAATACTTTTCCTTACATTTTGACAGCTAAAGATATTATTTTTGAAATTTCAGCACCTGCTTTATTTACTTTTTAAATTGTTTTTCCATTTCAGCTCTTTCATAGAATTTTTTTTGTTGGATAAGTGAAACCCTTATCAATTTCTATCAGAGACTCAATCCTCTGTTTGGTTAATCATTCATTCAGTTTTGATTTTGACTTTTATATTAATTTTTGGACATCCTCTTTATTGTAGCTCATCCTGTAAAGAAAAAAAAAAACCATAAACTCATGGTGTCTCCTGTTTGTTACACATCAACAACTCTAGCCCTGACTAGCCATATAGCATACACTTCTTTAATCCCTTTCATTTTGTAATCCTGTGAGCTTTAATGTAATCTCCATGTATCATTAATGTTTTCTCAAGATGACATGGCCCCCAGACAAATTTGCTTGAAACCTCTTTATCTTTTTTGTGTTTTTTTAAATTTTTCTTTCATACTTTATCTGAATAACATAATGGCATGAAATGTATTACTGTTGTCCCACAGCATTTACATCTTGGCTTGAGAACCTTACTACAGTGGCATTTTTGTGACCTTTTAATTTTCCTCCTATGGTTGTGTTAGTTTTCCTCATTGATTTCAGTTTCTTCTAATGCTCTATGCTATTAGACAGACTTTCAACTCTTATTACTGGTCCATTACTGGAGTGTGCATCCTTATGAATTGTGGTTGGCTTCTACCTTGCAAAATTTAATGGAAGGCACCAGCTTTCCACAACATGTGCTATTCAAAAAAATTTGGTGGACCTTAAATGTAACTTTTAATGCAATATATACTGTATACTGATATACAGTAATACACTAACAAAATTAAACAAGAGAAAAATATATATATTTTGCCTTATTATTGCACAAGTTTTTGATCAATAATTATATTACTTGGGTCACTGCTAAATGTGATCCAAACAGTCTATAATCTCTTCCACTTTCATTGCAATTCTGGTTTTAATGACACAAAACTTTCTTAATTAAAAATAGCATGCTTGATTGGGACATTTACATTATGTTTAATTACCCTCAAAGAAGAGTTGCTGAGATTGGATGGGCTGTTGGGATCAGTAGGTAATATCACAGTATGCAGAAAATGGTTTTGACTATTAGCACACAGAATAAGTGGAGTAAAGTAAGGCTTCTTGTTGAGAAAATCATACCAGAGACCCCCAGAGGTGAGCACATGCAGACTGCTTAATGATGCAACTGATTAAATCCTATGGCAGTTGGTATTTCATACAGTTTCATTTTTAACTACTTTTGCTGCAAAAACATGCACATTGCTTTTAACTATCAGCAGCTGCACCCATCTGTGCAGTTTTACAGCAATTAGTCACATCCATTTATTAATCACTAAAATCTAAGTTGTAAATAAAACAGAAAATGAGTAGGCCACCCTATTATTAAGAGACATTAGGAAATCACATCTTTGGCCAAACGTTTTCAGTCTAGCCATCGTAATCACGGGTTTCATTGTTTGTAGCAGAAGGATAGGGTGTTGAAGATAAAGCAAGAAATGATCAGAAAACATGAATTTGGTACGTCTGAAAACCAACTTATTCTAGCGATGCTTGCTGATTTCTTGTAATTACTTAAAATTGGAAATACTGAGATTTTTAAATGACTTTAAAAATGACTGTTCTCATACCTGTACAACTATTTTAAAGAGTTATACTGTGCCCCATTACACATTTATACTTATGAAAGTTTATTGCAGTCTGTAAAGGAACTTATTTCAAATATTTTTTACTAGCCAGAGATAAGCAAAATTCCGTCTAAAAGGAAAACTGGAATCATATTTTTTTTGACTACTGATGTCCTACACATGCCCAGAAATACTTCCATTATGGCCTGTTTCATCATTGTCCAATACATACTAAATGCATTGGGTAGTAATTGGTTAGTAATAATTTTGGAGTAAAATGTGGAAATTGTTAAGAGAACACCATCTAATTGCACAAGAAAATACAAAACTAGCCATGTTACCAGTCAAAGACATGTACAAGAATAAATTTAAAAATATTTGATATCAGTTGCACTACATGTATGCTCAGAATTCCTCCTACACCTGTACTTGGTATCTTCCTTCATGTGTCTGAACGTCTCTAGACTGGTGTTAACTCTGTCGAGTGCATTCCCGTAAAATGTGCATTCAGTCTTTGCTGTTATTATCAAGGTACCTTGCTCACCTCCTGTCCGTGTTTATACTTCCCTATTTAAAAGCGATTCTCCAAGTCCCTCCTATGCTTTACTTCTTCCTCATGTGTCTTACTCACTCGCACTTCCTCTTTTGGTCACTCTGCCAAAGCCAAACTAACCAATCAGATTGGTTTTAGGGACAGGTCACCCACACAAACCTTAGCCTTTTATTATATTGCAGATATGTACATATATATATATCTGAAGTTGAGAATGGATTTTATAGAAGAAAAATTATAAAATGCATCAAACTTTCCAATTGTATTCTGTTTTAAGAAAGCTTGCGTATGATGCATTAGCTTCGCCCTCAAGTAACATGGCACAGTCAGCATCTATGTATTTCTGTGTGGGCCAAAAAACGTCTTCTACTCTACTAAGTCCGCAATCAGGAAACTTCGTTTTAACTGATGCCTGGAATGTACAATGAAACAACAGAAAAAGTCACTGAGTGACCAACCTCAATGCATTAGACATGGGTTTGCATTTGTTATTCCCACTAAACTCAAAGATGAACTCCTAAAAAAAAAACCTTAATTAAATTTATCACTAAAATTGCACTGTATATTTCAAAAAGAATTGAAAGAAAGTACTGGCAGTGCACCCAGTCTTTTAAAAATAAAATTTCAAAGTAATACATCACCCAAAAAATATATTTTTATAATAAATATCTTACCCCATGTAGTTTGAAGTGGTGGGAAAGAATATTTTTTAATCTTATGTTTTAATGCAGAACAAGAGAAAAATATTGAGGACATAATGAAACATAACAGTGATTAGCACGGCTGAATGGCAAATGATGTGATAAACTTCCATGGAAAAAAGAAAAAAATTCTCACCTAACTGGTGACACATAATCCATATGCCTGTGTTCCATGTGTATGATTAAAATGTGCCCTCGTCAGTCAAATGTCCTGTTTTCAATTCAAAAGCATAGTATTATCAGAATGAATCTTTCCTGTTTATCTTGTTTTCCGGAAATATTAACAATATCTATATATCCATCCATCCATCCATTTTCCAACCCGCTGAATCCGAACACAGGGTCACGGGGGTCTGCTGGAGCCAATCCCAGCCAACACAGGGCACAAGGCAGGAACCAATCCCGGGCAGGGTGCCAACCCACCGCAGAATATCTATATAAATGTAATGAATTATTATTATTATTATTATTATTATTTAAGCAAAAATGAATGTGTTTTGCAAATTTTAAGCATATAAATGGATAACTAACATATAGATTATACAATGTAAGTTACATGAGAATTTTTTTCTTTTTCTCATGGACCATTTTAACATTGTTTGCCATTGGATAGAACAAGTCACCATTATGTTTCATTATATCATTAACAGTTTTCTCTCATTCTTCATGAAATCATTAAAAATGTTTTTCAGCTAACATTACAAACTACATGCCGTAAGTAACATCTAACTAAGGACCATTTTTGGGTGGAAATTATTAAATTTTTCCCCAAATCCGTTCATCTCCAGCTCACCTGTAGCGATTACACTCATTAACTGGCTTGCTCTCTCATTATTCGTTGTACTCTCTCATCCTTACTCTCTTTTTCGTTTCTGATAATTACTTCTGAACTGTTTCTGGAGCCTTCTTTAAATGCCGAGTTTACATGTAATGGTCACATCCAGAGTTTGTGACACCTCCTCTTCCTACTTTCATGTGAATTTCCAGCCTAAGTTTTAAGAGAAACAAAAGGTCACTTTTAACTTACAGCTCAATCATCAACAAGGATTAACTTCTCATTTGTTCACAAAGTTAAAAAACAAAGGAAACAATTAAAGTAGAGTATTGCTTTGCTTTGGGTAATCATTTTTTGTTTTATTGAGATGTATAAAGTCAGCAGTACTTGACAATTCAATGAATATGGGTATCAAAAATGACTTCAAATTGTCCTACTTTGAGCTACCACTTGGAAAGGGACTAATGTTGAATTTTCCACTAGTGAGTGAGCAGTTCACATATTTTCTGTACAATGTGACATATGGGATGCCCAACCCTTGGAATAAATCAGTCCAGAGGGTTAATGCAGTTTTCCTAAAAAAAGATCATTCCCGAAGGTCACTGCAGCTGCAGGCACAAAGTCTTTCTCAGCTTGCACTGTATCAATCTGTCTGCTGCAGCTGCAGTATATTTTAACATTTTGCTGCGGCTTTGCCACAGTAAAAATTTAGTGGCTACAATTCTAGTTTTAATCCACATTTTTCAATGCAGCAGTTTTGCCTGTCAGTTACTCAGCTATTTTGTGCTGTGTTCTCACTTATTACCTCTATAACTAGAGTTTTTGTTGGTGCCATTGTAATATCTAATTTAAGCAATTTATTTAAATTAACAATATGAAAAGCAAAGAATTAGTGTAGGGCTGCACCAGATGAATAAGCACAGAAAAAAAGGTTAAGAGTTATTTCCACAATGAAATGGAAAGAAGGTTAAACACTCCATGTCTTTAACCGTTTTTCCTTTTCATTGTGGAAATAACCTTTTTTTATATGAAAAGCAAGGACTGAATAACTATGATAGCACACAAAAATAGCAAGTTAAACCTCTGTACCTTAGGCGTAATTTTTAACAATCAGGCTTCTTCCCCACTATTAGGGGCAGAGAGATATAAAGGACTCACAAGTAGTGAGTCACTAACAATGTGTAATTATGATCAAATGTCTGTTACCTTTGTGTTATTTGTGATTAATTTGTCATTTGTGTAAACCTGAAGCTTCCATAGCACAGAGGTTTAAATAATTAAGCAAATACTAACTTTTGAGTTTTTCTTCTTTAGTTAATTATCTACAGAAAATGCTTATTTTGACTTTGGAAACATGTTATTATAGCATACAATTTCACATTCAAAATACTGAATGGATAAATATGTGTAGAAATCTTTTGTCATGCAGAAAATTCTGATAACTTTCAAGGGGACTGAATACTTTTGTACATCAGTGTATGTTTTTTGATTTCTCCAGCACCTTCAATACCATCCAGGCATCCTTGTAAACTCAGAGATATGCAGGTAGATGATCCTATGGTGTCCTGGATAATGGACTCTTGTCGGGCAGACCGCAGTTTCTGAGACTCAAGGGTTGTGTTTCTGATACAGATTTGAGCAACACTGGAGCACCAGAAGGAGCAGTCTGTCTCCTTTTCTCTTCACTCTGTACACCTCAGACTATAAATATAACACTAACTCATGTCACTTGAAGAAATTCTTAAATGATTCTGCACTTATTGGGTGTATTGATAAAGTGGATGAGACAGAGTATAGGAGTCAGGTGGAAAAGTTTGTTTCCTGGTGCAAAGAGAATTGTCTTCATCTTAACATCAGCAAAACCAAAGAACTGGTTATTAGCATTTGCTGCAACCAAGAGCCTCTGTTTTAAAGCATTGTGAAAGACAGATAGCAAAGAAATATCAGGATGTTGTGGTGTTAATTTTATCATCTCAATCAAATATTTTTTCAGAAATTTGTCCAATTAACTTTACAATTGCTGTAAATCCCTCATTTCATCTCTGCTTACTTCTTTAATCAGAACATTCTGGTACATTTTTAGTCACATAAAACAATCTTGTGTCAAACATTTAATTCAATCTTATTTTATATCATTTGTAAGTGTATAGTCTTAAACAAAAACCTCTCGTCTCATACCTTAAAATGAATACTTTCATATAGTGCCTCAAGATTTGTAAAAAGTACTTACATATACTGCTTAAATATTAGTAGTACAAGCTAAAACACTTTAATATGTGTGTTTTAGCTAAATATACAGTAAATGTTAACATGTACAGTAAACAGAGGAAAAAAGAGTTAATTCCACTTTATATCGGTGTGTTTAAATTTGGACAGGAATGTGGACTTGGATTACAGGGACATTTAGAAATTTCTTAGGCAAAAACGAGTATTCTGATTCATTTGTTAATACAAAAAAAAAAAAAACTCTGCTCACTAGTAGAGTGGAAAGGGAAACTCTTAATAGCAGACAGATAATTTGTTTCCATGGTCTACTACAATTCTATGAGCAACCAACAAAATAATTTCAAGTCAATGGAACATATGGAGTTTTAAAAACTGATGATGTTGCTTGTGAGTATTAAAATACTAAATTGTGAGTGATAAAGATTTACGGTTCAATTGTTCATTTTTTGTATGTTTAAAATGCTGTCTGTTTTTTTAAAAAAGGATACCTGAAGGTTAGTTAACAGCAGAATTTTACACAAATATTTCAAAAACACCTTTATGGATAATTGTAAACATATAAATTGGTGTCTAACAGTGCAGTTTGTAGTAGAACATGATAGGAAGACTACGTCACATTATGTAATTATCATTAGAAAACAATTTTCTTGTAGTCTAACTGTTTAATGAGGTGCATTTTTTATATGCTTCTATTTTACTCGTAGAGTATAAGTTGAAGTTTAGGGAGAGAAGAGAAGGTAAGTGATTTTCTCAGAGTCACAGATAAAGCCTTTCTGTACACAATTGTTAAGAAATAATATTATTGAATTCCTTTTCTGAAATAAATGTTAAAGACACAACATTTCAGCTGCATAAGCTTCATGAGGTATGCAACGGAAAAGGAAAGAGCAGGTAACATAAATAGGAGGAAAAGGAGGAAACAAAGTCAGGGCAGATGAAGAAAGATGAAGTGAGAGTAGTTGTGAAAAAGCTGCCTTTACAGAAGAAGAAGGGAGTCTGCTAGCCATCTCTCTTTTTTACCTATGTAGAAGGCTGGACACCTCCTATGAAGTAAATATGACTTTTAGACTGGCAAGATACCAGGTGCAAGGTTGGTGTGGGTGAAATATTTATAAGTGACATAGTGGGTCTTATTACAGTTCAAATTGCCTGGTGAGGAATGTGATTCTCCTCTGTGGAGTGAGATTTGGATGAAAAGTTTACATAATTTAAGAAGTCAACAACATTAGAGCAAGTGAGGTTTTAAAAAAAAAGACTCCTGTTAAGGATCAGACTGCAAAACTGAGAAATTTTGTTTAATGACCTGTGGGGGAAAGAGCTGAGAGATATGCAGGGGTGGTATTAGGGAAAACCAGGTTTCACTGTTGGGGTTCCTTTTTGAGTGAATATTTCCTAGGTCTGCTGCTATCTTGCCTGAGGGACCTGTACACAGCATGAGAAGGGTTATGCCTTATTTACTATAGCTCATAAGCAGAAGGATTTAGATCAACTATATTTTTATGCTTTGTGAATAATTTACTAAAAAAACACAAATGATTGATTGATTCAGCACCTACAATTGGGAATAAGCTAACTTGTAAAGAATACTATGAAGATGATTAGTGCAGAGAAGAAGAACACCAAACACTACAATCCACTTGCCCGTGAGTACGTTCTCTCACATTCTTTTCTAAGTAATTGTTACAGTGGATATAAGCTTTTAATAGTCACAGAAACCACAAACTATTTTTCATGACAATAAACTCCAAGTACTAAAAGGAGGATTAATAATTTGTATACTTTAATAATCACATTTCAACTGCACCATATTCAATTATACTCATAAAGAAATATTAAATACATCTTCTAATAAAAAGGATTCTCCTTTGAATTGTTCCTCAATTTAATTTATAACACAAATCATTTTTCAAAGGTTGCTACCGGAACAAATATTGCACGGGATCTTCACATCTGACCCTATATATCTCCTCATTATGCACATAACTGATGTTGCATAAAACCTTCTCAGGTTGTGGCAAAGATAAGGCCAGGGATACAGTGTGATAAAAAAAAAGATAATTACAAAGTGAGGCAAAGGTCTCCATTTGAAAGCTCATTTCTCCAGCAGATGTAACAGCCCATTAGAAGTTGATGCCAACTTGAAAAGAATTATTCAACAAGAGTGGCGAAACACAACTGAAAGCCTGTCAAGTGAAGATTTTACACAAATGCTAGAAAAATCACTTTCTCAGTCAAAAAATTCAAAGCAGCACTCTGGGGAAGTTTAAAGTTTTGATACAATATTGCTTTGGAACCACTGGATGCATAGAAATAAGCAATCTATGATGCACTGAACAGCCTGTTCTTGTCAAATGCTTTTTTAAGGTTGCCTAGATTGATTCTTCTTTTGTAAATAATTGTAGCACGAGGGAATCTCTGCAACTGCATCAACATTTTCAGTGAACTGATAAAAAATACGTTACATTTTTTTTGGTTTATGAAAAGGTTTCTGTACTTGCTTTAAAGTATCATATACTGTATAAAAACCTCTGGATCTGCTTGCCAATTATTCAGTATTTGGACTTTAGAAAAGAGGTTTTGCAAAATAACAGCAACAAATGCCTTCATTATAGGTAAGAACAGAAATTATACTGTAGGTCTTCTTAAAAATGAGGTATCCTTTATTAATAAAAAAACGAAACATAACATTTTCAGGACAGATTGCAATACACATGCAAAATATTTTCAAAATGAATCTATAACTTGTATATTCAGTGCCATAATAAAGTACTCAGCCCTCTTTAACATAAATGATTATCACAACCTGGGATTTTGACCAATTTGACTGGGATTTTTTTTTCCTGGCACTACCAAAAAGACAAAGAAAATTATAAACCACTAATAAACTCAATTCAAAAAACTGAAATGTCAACAGTTTCTAAGTATTATTCCACTTCTATTCAGTACTTGGTTAAACCACCTCTTACAGCTATTATCTTTTTGGATACGTCTTACTTAATTTTGCACTGTGTGATAGAGCATGATCTGCCTACTCCTCACTCCTAAATTAGTCAAACTGCGCCAGGTTAGTTTGGGAACAACAGTAGACTGCAATATTTAGGTCTCTCCACAGATATCTGATGGGGATTAAGGTCAGAACTGAGCCAATCAAAGTTATTGATTTTTCTATTTAGCTTCTCCATTATTGTGCTGAAAGTGTGCTTTGAGTTATTGTCCTGCTGAAAGACAACCTGGATGAAGCTTTCTAGCAGAGATGGGCAGATTTTCATCCAAGATCAATCTGCATTGTTTATCATTCATCTTCTCATCAATTCTGACCAGATTGCTAGTCCCTGCTGCAGAAAGGTGAATTTTTAGTGTGGGGAGAGGTACTTGGCTGATGTGCTACATGAGATTTACATGAAACATACTACTTAGTGTTCTTCCACTTCAGTTTCATTAGAACACTTTCTGACACATCTTTGCAGTATGCCAGGTCTCCCTCCTCACCATTCTATCATAAAGGTACTTTTAAATAATAATAAATAATAATAATAATACATTTTATTTATAAGTGTCTTTCCCATGCTCAAGGCACTTTTTATGCAATACCTTGAAGATTGTTGAGCCATCCTATGTAATCACAAACTCAGTAAGAGTGACAATTGGTATCTCACTAGCTCCTCTGATAAATGCCACTCTTGTTCGGTGATAAAGTTTAGTGGGGCGACCTGACCTAGGCTGTGTGACTGTAGGTTAATTTCTTTCCACTTCTGTATGATGGATTGCACTGAGCTCTGAGGTATGTTCCATACTTTTAAGGTGGTCTTGCAGCTTTCTGCAAATCTGTGCCACTCTGCAATTATAGCAGTGAGACTTTTTGAATGCAGCTTTGTCTCCATTTTGGTTTGCTTTGTGAAAATTCTACACCATACTGTTGGTAACATGATCTAGGTTTTGTTTTCAATTCTTTTGCATATATTCCTTGGTCTCTAAAATACTTATGACATTATTTTAAGGATTTTGAAGATCAAGGAATCTAATGGTTAATTTTGTTTTTATTGTTATGTATATTTAATATAGTTAAAAAAATTATATTCTCCAACAGTACCATTTTGTTTTTCTTATGGGATCTCTATCACTCTGACTTCAATATCATTGCTAGGCAGGACAACAGTATAAAGGTCATTTCCTAGTTGTTCAAGAATATTCTTTAAAAAAGGGTTACAGATTCTCTGTGTATGTGTTTTGACTTTGATTTTCGTGTTATGTTTTGATACTTAATCTCTCCACTTCCCTTCTACCTACGTTTTATTATTTTTCTTTGTTGCTTTCCATCCTCTGGTCATTACCATTCAATTATTTCTGATGGTTTTGCTGATCATTAAATTTGGACTCAATTATTGGAGGATGGGTAGTGGTTTTATTTATTCTCATAAATTAGTTGACAGCAGTGGAACCACCCATTTCCTACATAGTTGGAGGCGATCAACAAGTTGGGTGAGTTGATGAGGTCATACCTGAGCAGAATTAGCTTTATATTAGTTATGTTAGTTTTTGTTTTTTTTTCTTTCTGTCCTCCCTAGCCATCAGACCTTACTTTTGTTTCCTAATTCAATTTTCTTATTTATTTTGTCATTTTTCTCTTTCTTCATTATGTAAAGCACTTTGAGCTACATCATTTGTATGAAAATGTGCTATATAAATAAATGTTGTTGATGTTATATTAACAGAGGGAAGGAATACTTTATAAATCTCATAATTCTGATTTTCCCTTTATGGCAGATTGTTGAAAGGTTTTCAGTGTGTTTCTTGACATACCCTGTTTTGTTGATCAGATGGAAAACTTCTTCAATGCTTGGTAAGTTTAGAATCTAAGACAGCATAATGTGAAAATATTTTTGTGAGATTAAAAATTTTTTAAGGCACTGTATATATATGTTTCTTTTTCGAGTAGACAGAGACCCAGTGTACCGTGGAAAAATAAGCAGGTGGGGGGTCTAGTCATCTATGTGAATGAGGAAGGGTGTAAAAGGGAGCAATTACAATTAGAATTAAAATTTGCAATCCAGATATTGAAATTGTGTTAGTCCGAATTTGTTCTTTCTTATTTGCCCAGGCACAGTATCATTCTTATTAATGTTGACATTCCTCCATCTGCAAATGGTGACACAGCAAAAGAAATGGTTAACTGTGTTACTAACACTATAATGATAAATCATTCTGACCATGCAGTTATAATGCATGCTGACAATGACAAACTTCCCAGTATTTTCAAAATTCCACTCTAGTAAAAAAAACAAGCTTGACCTGGTCTACTCAAATGTTAAAGATGCTGAAGGCTGAAATGACTGTTTCCAAAGGACAGACTGGGAAATGATGCACAAGTCACATGGGACAATATCGTGAGACTCAGTCACTGCATGGAAGACTATATTAACTTCTTTACTCTCAAAATATTGCACAGCTTTTGCAACAAGTGTTGGATTACTAAGGAGCTAAACAGTCTCCTGAATGAGAACATTCAAATCTGGTGACAAAGAGGCTATAAAGCAGAACATTCTGAAGAAAAATCCGAGTAAAGAGAAGAAAGCCTGCAGAGCTCAAACAGAAAACAAACTCAATCAGAAAAACAAGATGTTTGGAAGAGACTGGGCATCAATGCTGGACTCAAGCAATACAGGGCTCCGGTGCTAAAAGGGAATGTGGATAAGATTAACCCCCTGAACCAAGTTTTTAATAAGATTTTCCCTTCAGCCAGCACCACCACATTTTTACAGTGGCCTGTCCCCTCACACCATCCCTACTGCTTTAGCAATTACTACCACTTCAACTAATTATTCCACCTATAACCATCAATATGGGATGTCCATAACTGTTGACCAACCGAGGAGACTACACACAGGGAAGTTGCAGGACCAGATGGAATCAGTCCTCATGTTGTTAAGGTTTGTGTTGACTAACTTTATGGTATCCTCTGTCACCTGTTCAGTCTGTTCCTAAGGCTAAAATGTTGTTGCTGTGGAAAACGTCCAGTATTGTTCCAGTTCTAAAGAAAGCAGTTGCCAATTAGCCTAACAACTACAGACCAGTGCCTCACATCATGAAGACTTATGAGAGGCTGGTCCTCACTGCAGCTTATTTAAGTAAGATTGGAGAGTCAAGATACAATTATCTATCTACTCCAAAATGTTTATTCCCATCTGAACAAAGCTAGCAGTACTATGAAGATTATTATTTTTTTGTATTTCTCCAGTGCCTTCAGTGCCATTCTTCCATTCCTGTTAAGGTGTTAAGGGGTAAACTCAAAGATATGCAGTTGGATAAGCCTTTGGTGTCCTGATCTGTTGAGCAGACTGCAGTTTGTGAGGCTCAAGAAATGTTTCTGATGTGGATGTGAGCAACACTGGAGCACCACGTGAAGCAGTGCTTTCTCCTTTTCTCTTCACCCTGTATATCTTGGACTATAAATATACACCAAGCTGCAAACATCACTTCAAGAAAGGCCCACCAAATAAACAAGATAATTACAAAATTAGGGTCATTCATTGGATGTAATGTTGACCTGCTGGAGGGAGTGGTGAAGAAGATAATTTTAAAAAAGTAATGGCCATATTGAACAATGCTGCACATTCTCTCTCTGACACACTAACATTGAAACATTGAATACCTTTAGCCAACAAATTATTCAACAGAAGTGTGTCAAGAAACACTACTGGGGCTCCTTTATACTAATAGCAAAACACCTGCATAATGCCTCCCTTTGTCTGTCTCTTTATCTTTAGTCCATTTTAGTACATTTAGTGTGCATTTATTATTTATTTGCATATTTATTTAGCTTCTGTAAAGGCTAAATTTACTCCTTGGGAGAATAAACTTCTATCTATCTATCTATCTATCTATCTATCTATCTATCTATCTATCTATCTATCTATCTATCTATCTATCTATCTATCTATCTATCTATGAATAAGGTCATTCTAACTCTTGATATCTATATAAAATAAACATATTGGCATTTGTGATAAAGAAAACTTAACAAAGAAAACCAGAACATTTTCAAACAGCTTTATGTCTTGCCTTTTGGTTGTTTCTGCTTTGCTTTATATAACAAAGATAGAATAACAACTATCATTAATTTTTTTAAACACAATTACAACAAGTGTTGCTTTTATAATAGATATTTTTTAACCAGAGTAGCATACTGTAGCTTTGTTAGAATAAAAGTCTCTTTCCAGCCAATTATCACCTACTTTATTCTACTTTGTTCTGCAGTGAAGGGACTAGCAGGCTTTTAAAGGTTATATACGAACACAGAATGATTTCATTGTACCCATGAACTGAAAAAAATGTTCCAGAAATGTTTACCATTACCATTTATCTTTTATTGCAGACAGAAAACTTTCATAATCCAATTATAAATAAGAAATTGGTTTTCAGGATTGCTTTTACTGCATGCATATCAAATGCCCAATACCACCAATATTCTGTTCTTTTTAGAGAAAAGCCAAGCAAAATGACACCTTTTATTGGCTAACTAGAAAGATTACAATATGCAAGCTTTCGAGGCAACTCAGGCCCCTTCTTCAGGCAAGATGTTTTTTTAGAAAAACACATTTTAACAAGACATTATTAATGTAGTGTGATGCCCAGGTGCCCACAGCTTTGGCATCTTCTTCTTGAACCTGAGTCATCGATAGTCATGACCAGGTTGACTAGGGCAATGGGGACACAAAACAACAAGATTGGTGAAAAGAGTGCTTTGTGCTATTTATTTAGACAAGAAGTGAAGAGCAAATGATAATCCAGAAAAATTAGTGTTCTTTTGTGGCAGTTTGAAATCAAATAAATAAATAATCCAAAGGAATATAAAAATCAAGAATTAAAACATAAGAAACGTAAGAAATTTGACAAGCCAGAGGAGAACATTCAGTCCCATCAAGGCTTTTTCTTTAGCTGATAGCCAAGCTGTCCCAATATCTTATCCAGTTACGTCTTAAAGGTTGTCAAGAGTTCTCCTTCAACTACATATCTCAGTAGTTTGTTCCAGGGTCCCTCAACTCTTTGCATAAAGAAGTGTTTTCTGGCTTCAGTCTTAAATGCACTTTCCCTTAATTTCCAGTGATGTTCTTGAGTATGTGATTCCCCCTTAAGCCGAAAGAATGTTACTGGATCTACTTTATCAATGACTCTGGCCACACGACAGACCCCTGAGGAACTCCACACTCAATAAAACCTTGGAGCTAAAATCAGATTCCTTCTCTACTATCCTTTTGTGTGCACAGTGTGCTTCTCTCCTTCTTGCCCTCCCTTCTCACAAACTGTGTCACAAACTGTCTATTGCAGGATGTACCACAAGAGGAATGAGATGGTCTGTACCAAGAGTCATATCAACTTCTCATCTTCTTGTCAATGGTTTGGACATCAAAAGTTGACTCTGAAGCCTCCCTTACATTCTATCATTTCAGACACTGACTTTAACATATGGCTAGCACATGACAGATATTATCAGTGATTGTTTTTATTTAACTATGAGAAAGAAAAGAGCTTGATTATGGTTAATGTGCTGAAAGGTGTACTAATAATCTTTCTTTAGATACCAAACAAACTGGTGCTCAGAAATAAATTTATATTTTAATAGCTCCAAAGCAAATAAAATAGATAAACTAAGTACATTAATCTTAGGTTTTAATAGTGATTATTATGTGTCTCATCTTTTAAAAGCTAAAGCCTATACTGAATTCTTAAACATTCAAGAGATGTCTTTTTTCTTAAATGGCAAATAACTTATAATATTATAATTACAATAAAAATTGTATCTGATATAATTTGTAAATGTTTTCACATTTATATAAGTGTAAATATTTTCAGTTATTAGTGGTTTAATATACTATACCTATGTACTTTAAAGGGGATACTTTTGATTTTTCACCATTATCAGTTACTGTCAAATGTATGCAATTTCAAAACAGTTTAGATTACACATTATTGTACTTAATAACCAATATTTCGACTAATTAAGAGTGTATGTCTAAATTCTTTGACTTGCCCTTCAAGCCCACCACTTTACCTGAGCCAAGAATGGGTGATGAAAATAACGAAAATAAAGTAAGTCATTAAATTGTAAGCTTGCTGTATAAACCAAATGAGGCCAGTTTAATATGACCATGTAATTTCTAACACACTGTGATATATCCATATAATACTGGCATTAAGATACACTTTCAAACATTTTACTGTGTCCATGCCAGTCACTTTCTTGGCAATAATCAGCTGATTCTTCCAGGTCCTCTGCTCCATTTTTTATATAAAGTGTGCATTACTATTGAACGCATAATGAATTTCCATGGTTGTCTTTATTCTATCATCCCAGAAACAATACGATACCAAAAACAATTCACATGAAGCTAATTGTTATCAGTGCTTTCTATGGATAATATTTAGTTTGTTATAAATCAGCTTAGCTTTTTAGAACACACGTGCATTTTTTCACACATCCTATTTGATTTTTGATTTACTTCACACATGTAGGTATTTAGCTATGGCTTTGCAAATTGTTCTTTAGATATTAAGTACTCTTGCTAATTCCTAATAATCTGCTATAAGTTGTTTGCTTTCAAAAAATCTATGAAGACATTGTTTTATATATTACTGATAGTAAAAGTTAATTCTAAAGAAAAAAAACAGGAGGTTATTTATGAAAATTTAGGTCAGTGAGTCATCATTCTGTCATTAAGTATATATCAAGCTTACAACGGGTTCGATAGTAATTTAGTTTAGAGACTAAAAACAGTATATTGTATTTACTAGTTATTTACTGTTATGTAAGAAGACCTTAATAAGGACTTTATTTGGTTTTAATAAGACATACCTAATAGTAAAGTTATCATTTATCACTTTCTGCAATGTGTCATATTAGTTAGTTAAACGCACATACATTACAAGAAAGCTTTTAATTTTAATCACTGCCTTATTTGGCATATGTTAGTTACTTGTACACTTTCCAGCCAACATTGTAATTGAAATCTTCATACCTATTAAAGATAAATTAGTGTTCCTATAAACTATTAATGAAGATTTTTGACATAAACACATAGGTAACAAGTAGGCTATTATGCGGTAGTAAGGTAATAGAATACCATTGTGCAGCCCACATTGTGAACAGAAATGAAACTTGCTTTCTGTCTATTAAGCATTAATTAGACACATTGTAGAATGAGATTAATTACCATTTTATTGTGCCTTTGTAAATCATATTAAGACCAAATAAAGCCGTGCTGTTTTGATATGTAGCAGTGAGTGACTTACAGATGCACTATAGGTAGTCTCTAAACTAAACTAAACCATTACTGAAATTAATCGCATATTTTGGATACTTCTGTGTTGTATATGTATTATGCACTTTCAAAACTATGACTAATAGAATGAGTGACAGAAATCATACGTTATGTATGCAAGCAGTGTTAAAACTATAAAATTTAAATGTCCTTACTCTTTTTTTTATTCTGCTTATTGTTCTTTAATCACACATTATCTCAGTGATCTTAATCCAACACAGGGATACTCAAATCAAGTATCTATCCCACCAGTACCAAGCACAATTCAGGACCCAAGAAAGGATGGATGGCCAGTACTGTTGATTTTGAGGGTAGTGTGGTAAATGCATTCCCATACTTAAAAATTAAGGAAAGATCTGAAGGTCTTACCCACTTTTCAATCAAAACATTGAATTTACATTTTTCATAATTATATTTTATGGAACTAACTTTAATCTTAATCTCTTTTAGATAATGCACTCTGACCTATCCATATTCTCATAGCTTTTTGCAGAAACTGTGTAAGTGCAACTCTGGAAGGGAGATCAGGTCATGTCAGACACACAGTCATATACACAGGTATAATCACTCATACAATATAGAAAAAACAAAAAGTCCATTCAGTCTCCACACAGGTAACAAGTAGAATAGGAACTGAACCTGTGTCCCAAGAACCATAGCACAGTATTACTAACCACCTATTACAATACTCAGCTGTAATAGTAACATATGATTTGTGCTTTTGAAAGCTGGGGGCTCACGATAGAAGCACCTTGCAATTTAAAAGTTTATTTTTTGAACAGACTTTTTTCTTTTTATCTCGGCTTAAATTGCACATTAACCTGTCTCAACTGTCTGTATCTTTCCTAGTAGATGCTGAAAGTTAATACCATTTAATTTTCCTCTATAAAATTTTAAATTATTTCTAGTTCAATTAAATACGCCTGTACTGTACAATCAGCTTTATCACCTATCACATGTTTACACGATCTACTTGTTAGTCGATACTCAGCTGTTTACGAACTGAAAAGACGAACAATGCCTACCTAGAAGTATTGCAGCCCAGGGGGGTGTGGGCTTTTCTTTGAGGCAAAATCTCAACAAATGCATGAAAATATTAGTAAATGGAACATATAAAAACCCATCTAAAATTTAAATGTATCACTCTTTTTCATCAACTCAGAATAAACAGTGTATTAGATTGCAAGTAAACAAATATTTTTGGCTGAAACTACAACTAGGTCTTTGGTTAAAAATATGTTACTTGGCTATTAAAATAGCAAAAAGTGCTGGTACATGATTTTTTTTTGTGGTTTTCCTGTACTTCTGGAACATTTATACAATAAAATGGTCATGATGTTATAATTTTAAGCTTATTAACAGTTTGCATTTGACCGTTTCAGAAAAATGGTAATGGGGAGAAAAATTCACATTTTTTGAAAAAGAGGTATGGATAAGACAGTACTGCAAAATCACACTGTTGATCAAAGACAATGCAGCGGCACATGAGGAAAACTGAAAAAATCTGTGATATTTTGTATTCAAAACGTCTAAAACCAGCCACAAGTATTTTTAGCAATTAAATTCTATAACAAAACATCCATCATAACCACTGTTTTTTATTATTCTTTACTATTCTATATACACGGTGTGGCAGACAGCTGGGGAGCCTGCGCAGCCGACACACCTGGAAGGTAGAAGGACCGAGAGAGGGATAATACCTCCCCCGGAACACAAGAGGGAGGTCGCCCTGGTTTGCATGGGGGCTTTGGGATCGGAGCTTAGAAGCTCAACCCTGTTGGAACTCATGGCCACCGCCAGGGGACGCCCAGATGTTCTAGGAGACATGGATTGCAGCACTTCCACCACAACAGGAACTGCTGCTGAACCAGGAAGCAGGTACACCCAGACTGCTTCCAGGTGCCTATGCAGCACTTCCGCCACACCAGGAAGTGCTGCAGGAAGATCATCAGGGAGTACCTGGAGCCTATCAGAGTACATTATAAACAGGGACGCCTCACTCCATTCAGGGAGCCGGAGTCGGGAGGCAGAGGACGGAGCTTGCGAAGAGAGGAGTGGAGGCAGCAAAAGAATAAGAAGGGACCACAACGGTTATGTGTAAAATAATAATTTAAGTACCTGTTATTGCAAGCTTTTTGGGGGTAGGCCATAATATTTTGCTTAAACAAAATGCCATCTTAAAAAAATTAGGTAACCTTGCATTCATGCATCATGAGAAGCAAGCCCAGTTATGACATATACCATGTATTGATGGATATTACAATTCCTTCATGTGTATTGAGACTTGGACCCAGCTGTGACATAAAGTACACTCACATGCTGTTATAGCTTTTAGAACCAAAGCTACTGGTGACTCATACTGAATTGTGAAAAGCTCTTCATAAGTACTAAGAGAACCACAATTGTAAGATACTCTTTGTAAAATTTACTGACATGAAAAACACAAATAATCTTTCCTTCCAGCACGTAACTTTTAAATTTATTCTGTATGATCTCCACTCTCTGAAGAATTCTGTAGCTTGATGTTCCTACCGCTTCAAGGCAGCTTTACTCAAATTGATTAGCCTTTTTGAATGTGCACATTTCCAGCTTGTGGGCAGAGGTGATTCTATTTCATAAGGTGTAACTTGTAGGTCCAAGCCACCTCATTGCATGTTTTTACATTAATATACACAAAGCCACTTTTTTTTGTATTACATTTACTTTGCCACATTCCTATAGAAACCTCATTTTTATTTAGAATCCTCTGTAGGGAGTTCACTGGCTCTTTTGCATCTACTTATTCAGTGGTTTACAATCCCAATCCTGATTTGTACTGCACACATTTTTAATTATCATTGTTGAAAACTACGTAGAAAATAAATGCCATAGGAAATGGTGAACTAATAGAAAAATAACAAAATAGCGTTAAGAACTTAAAAAATACAAATATTTCTAAATTTCTTGTGAATGTAAATCTCACACTATTGTTATTTTCTAAACTCAGAAAGAGAAAATAACCTAATAAAACAATGAATCAAATGGAATGGAATTGTGGAACAAAACCCTGTAGCCCAAGGGCACTGAGGACTAGGTTTGGAAACTACGATACTATTATACAATACACTTCACATCATGAAGACTTTTGACAGACTGGTCTTGGACTCACGTCATGAAGACCTTTGGGAGACTGGTCTTGGACTATATGGTGGTAGACCACCTGGACCCACTGCAGTTTGCCCATCGGAGGGACTGGAGTGGAGGATGCAATCATTTATCTTCTCAGAGCTTATTCTCATCTGGATAAAGCTGACAGCACTATTAGGATCTTTTTTTCTTGATTTCTCCAGTGCCTTCTGTACCAACCAGCCATCCCTGTTAAGGGGTAAACTCAGAGTTATGCAGGTGAATGAGCCTGTGGTGTCCTGAATATTGGGCTTTCTGTCTGACAGACTGCAGTTTGTGAGAATTAAAGACTATTTCTGATACAGATGTGAGTAACACTGGAGTACCACAGTCCTGTCTCATTTTCTCTTCATTCTGTACACCTCAGACTACAAATATAACACCAGGTCATGTCACTTGCAGAGATTCTCATAAAAGTTTGCACATATGAGGTGTATTGATAAGGGGAATGAGACAGAGTGTTGGAGTCAAGTGGAGAACTTTGTTTCCTGCTGCAAAGAAAACTGTCTGCACCTTAACATCAGTAAAACTAAGGAACTGGTTATTGACTTTCACCACACCAAAGAGCCTCTATGTCCAGAGGTGGTTCAGTTCTTCAAGTACTTGGATGTCCACATCAATGACAGGTTGGACTAGTCACAGATCATAGAGGAACTATATAAGAAAGGGCAACTGGGAGAATGCATTCTTTTAATGTGGGAAGAAACATCCTTCACATCTTCTACAGCTCTATGATGGTCAGTGAGGGCAGTTTTCTACATTGTGGTGTGTTGGGCTGGTAACATCACTTTAAGAGAAGTCCACTGAATCAACAAGCTAATTAAACGAGCAGGCTCAGTTATAGGATACACTCTGGACCCCCTAGACATAGTAACAAAGGAGAGCATTAAAACAAAACTGATTGCCATTATGAACAATGCTGCACATCCTCTCTCTGACACACCAACACTGAGGACTTTCAGCCAATGAATCATTCAGCAGAAATGAGTCAGGAAATCCTGCTGGAGCTCCTCTATACCAACAGCAGTACATCTGCATAATGCTTCACTGTGACTGTGACAGCCAAGTCATAATTTTTCTTTCTTTTTAAATTGTTCTTCCTTTTTAGTCATTCTAGTGGGTGTACGTACTATAGTCCATTTGTATGTATATTTATGTATCTATCTAAGTATTTATTTTTTTAAAAAGCTTCTGTCAAAAGCCAAAATGCCCCCTAGGGACAAATCTATACAACAAATCCACATCAACAAATCTAACCAACATTTTTGTATGTTTTTATATAAATTACAGGTAAAATTCCATTACAACGAATATCTTTACAACGACATTTTCATTACCACGAAGTATGTTTATGGTCCCGACAGCTTCCCCATATGACACGAGTCTATAGAAATCTCATTACTACAAAGTACGTTCAGCAGATACTTTCATTACAACAAAGTGCACAAAAGACCTTGAAATGCCTGAATGAATCATTCACAGAGCAGTTAGTTTTGTGGCCGCAGCTCAGTTGTGCACAATGATCCCCAAACAGAAACACTAATTTTTTATTTCTTTCTTCGAACTTTTCTCTTACTGTTTTTTTTTTTTTGCCTTTTTTGTTTCCTGCAGTTTTCAGTGATACCTTTTGCGTATTGCTCGTCAACATTTGAAAAACATCCTTTGGAATTTAACTCATTGTCACCCTTCTGTAGAAACAGCAGACACGAAGAAACGATAACAGTTCATATTAGAAAAAAAACTTTAATTTTTTGCAGCTCTCGATTGCGACAAAAAGAAAAAAGAAGTTGCCAGTGAATTCGGAATTACACCATCAACACTGTCAACTTTCTTGAAAGACAGAGCACAAAAAGAAGAAAAATCTCGGGTTGCAAACGTATGTGTACTGCTGCATTTGAAGACGTCGAAAAAGCCGTTTTTATGTGGTTCAGTGATTCTCGTTCAAGAAACATTCCTATTAATGTGGCACTCATTCAAGAAAATGTGAGGTTTGTAAACTCTCTTGGGACCTCCCACAACTAGACAGCAAGCCGAACAGCATCCCAAAGTTCGATCTCCACATCTGTACAGGGCAATAGCAGGCTCACAGATATGCTTCGTCTCTCCGCCAAAGTACTGTAAACATAAAAGATCTCGATGGGTGATGCAAGGTTAGGAGCACGTAAATTGTAAATGCAGATAACAGGATTACTTGATCACTGACCTGCACGATCCTGCCTGACTGCTCTTTGTCTGTGTATAGCAGAGTGGCAGATCACGCTACAATAAATAACTGTGCCATTCCTGTTTCAAGCTGAATAAAGCTGGTTTTGCTAAAGTACTGAGACTCAGCCTCGTGTTTTGGGGTGCAAGACAGGGACTTATAGCGCGACCCCGATTTTTATGATTTGCTTCTGTGGCACTTCACTGCAGTAATGTGAGCCTCCTATTGCCCTGCCCCAGCAACGGACAAACAATCTTCCACAGACGCTGCAATCGCGCTTCAGGGCGCACTTCAGCATGTCGTTCCCATTGAGTGGGGAGTAGGAGGTCTCAAAAGAGTTCAGAAACCTCACAATATGAAGAAAAAAAAGGATGATTCGGCTTCTGATTGATAACTGTGCTACCCACAACATGCTTCCACATTTAGATAATGTTCGCATTGAATTCCTCCCACCCAATTGCACGGCAGCACTTCAGCCATTGGTTTTGGGCATCATTCGTACCCTGAAGTGTATCATCACAAAGAAATTCTGAGAAAAATTCTCGTCAGCATAACTTTTAGGCAGGAGGAGATTAAAATTAACGCGAAAGAAGCTATTGAAATGATTGCAAACGCCTGGACGCAAATTAAAGAATGCACTATAGCTACAAATACAGAATCTTATTACAACAAAATTTTCGTTACAACGAAATATTTTTTAGGTCCCTGGGAGTTCTTTGTAATGGAATTTTACCTGTATTCATATAAATATGAATTCATATGAATTAAAGCAATTAATGACTCCAATATTTATTCATGAGAGAAGCTTAACAACACAGTTTATTCTTCACCTGACTCTGAACATAGAATGCATGCCAAGAAGACCAAAGTAATATATATTTATTTTGTTTTGTTATTACAATTAAAGCATGCCATTGAAACTTGATCAATTGTGTTTGCAAATATAAATAAAAGAAAGACATAACCCAGGTTGCTTATCTGAGCATTCCTGGACAGGTTAGTCACTCTGCCCACCAAGACTGGTTGGCCACTACTTAAAACATTAGAAACAATATTCACTTCAGATTCTTTGTTTATCAAACCTCTAGCCTCCTTCCTCCCACCACTTCTTCATTTGTTGCGACTCAAATCTTGATGATCTGATGCCTTAATCTTTTTCTGGGTGTGTTTCGGACTTTATACAAAATCTGTGTTTGTAAACTAAAGTTTTAAAACCCAATAAATACACATTTAACATTTATTTTTCATTCTGAGATATTTTTAAAGGTATTAATCATCTTCTCCTTCAATTACGTTTTTATTTGGTGGTTATTTGTGTGTGATTGATTCATGGGAGAGTTTATTGTTGACGTTTGGCAAGGCATTGCTATGAAGAGACAACCAGGAGTACATGACACATGACATCATTATTATGACAGTATGAAGGTAACCATCCTGCACGTCTTGTTCGTTTAAAATTGTGGATTCAACCAGACTTTATAGCAATCATTTCTTTCTGTTTTGGAAATTCTTGTTAACAAATTACTGCTCCGTTTTCTGACTACAAATTTGGTTAAGCATTTTGCCTGTGATTACTTGTTTACTAACTTCCTTATTATGAGTGTTGGCTTGGCTTTAGCTTAATTCATTTGCTGATTCCTTATTCCAGTTCTACGGCTGCATTTTATGTGCAGTTAGTACAATTACACCATTACACCATACAATTACAATTACACCAACTGAAACTTGTCATAATAAACATTTTACATGGGTTTTGTGTTATTTTACAATTTTGAAGATGGGGAAATTGTTTATTGGGAGTTTGCAATCATTTTTATTAATACTGACAAAATTAATTTTTTAGTTTGTTATTGCCATTCTTTTGTTTGCACAACACAGGGAATGCATTTCACGACTGCAATTTTTATACTCACGGTGTCACAGGTACTGACAATATATATATGGTGGCAGCTCTATGATACTCTATTCCCACAGTTGGACAAAACAACGAATCTTTAGCATAGTTGAATTTAAAAAAAAATGGCAAGTGTTAGGAATCCATTTCAGTTTGAACACATTTTTATCTTTGACTCCTAATTGACCATTTGTTGTGGTTGCCTAGTTCAGTTCCACATTTCATCTCCTGGTCAAATCCATCTCTCATAAAAATCTATGGAGACAACAATCTCATTATGGAATTGTCTTATAAAACCCTTGTCCATATATATCCAGGTTCATAAACACACCTTGGAAGTCCTGGGGCCATCTTTGTATAGCCTTCTCTGGCAGCCCCAGAAATTCCCACAACTCTGAGCTTTAGCTTTTATTTAAATAGCTATGTAGCCCTGGCAATCCCCAAGTAGCCTATGTATGCAAAAGGGTCCACATTAATTTTAATGGACCTTCTTGCCACCAATCTTAGTGATATGTGTTTCATTATTTTTACTATCACTTTTGTATTCTTCTCTTTTGGATGTAGGACATTCTGCTGCCTGGGCAGTATTCTACATTCTGATCTGGCATGATGATGGTGCCATCTCTAACTGTGCGTACTTCCTTCCTATTGCTGGAAGCTGGTTGAGCCCTAGTTTTGTCCTCCCCCTACCTGCCTGCAACATGTGATCCTACTGAGGCCAACTGCTGTACATCACATATTATTAGTTTGTTTATTTACCCTTTTCTGCAACTATTCTTACATTATGTCATAGATCTCAGCCTGTTAAAGAATCCGTATTTACAGTAAATATTTTTGTAACATAAAAACACATAGAATAATATAACATTTTCCACTTTGCATGTATTATTTTAATATATGAAGCATTCAGTGTGTACTGTTATACGCAATTTTCAAAGTGACCAGATTACTATGTATTTATTATTGCATGCATTCTGTACACCTGACAAACCTTTTCTAATTCATAAAATGATGGGACTCTCGGTAAGAAAACACCAGTGATATCTTTCACTTATCATAATTATGAATGCCTGATTTACATCTTTCTAAGGTGAGAGGTGCAACATCAGGGAGCCATATATCTGAGAGATTTATATTGAAATACAATAAAAGCTCAAATTTAAAGATTTAAAAATGAAGTGGAGATACAGTAGCTGAGAAATGTAAACTCTACCTTTCCAAACCATTTCCATGTACAAGCCTGCTTGTTTTATTTATGACTGAAAAGGCGCAATAGCCTTGAGACAAGATCTTGTACTGAACAAAATACCTCTTTTATGGGTGGCACAAGAACATAACACACTTTTGTTCATCCTCATACATAGCTGGACAATTTGGCATTCTTAATTAACCTCAAAGAATGGCTTTGGGCTAAGGGCAAAAATGAAAGTCATTCAACCTTTAATACTAAAGCTGTTTCTAATCTCTTACTTCTCTTTGCTTTTTGCTAGAGTGATAGCTCAATAGAGTACAATAGGCAGTTAGCTCTGTATGCTAATATAGTTGCTGCTTTGTGTGAAAACCTATAAATCAAACGCCTTAAACAAGCAGAAGGTTAAAATGCATTATAATGAGATAAAACCTGAATTAATGCTAGAAAAGATTTGAGCCTGAAAAGCCAGGACTTCATAAGAAACAACAACCAATTAATGCTTCAGAGTTTGGGAACAGTTAAATAATTTTCCAATCCACTGGGAGACTTTTACTCTTTTATAATGCTGTCCAGATTGATATCAGCCCCACCTCCAGGCCTGGCTTCAGAGTGGGGCCCCGGTGACCCGCGTCCGGGCAAGGGAAAACGCCGTCCAAAATTGTTTTCCATCATAGGAGGTTTTGTTTAACCGCTCTTTGTCTCATCCCTCACCTAGGACCAGTTTGCCTTGGGTGGCCCTACCAGGGGCATAAAGCCCCGGACAACAGAGCTCCTAGGATCATTGGGACACGCAAACCCCTCCACCACGATAAGGTGGCGGTTAAAGGAGGGGTGATATCATTTCATTAAAGTGAAAATTCTAAAATTTATGTGGCTTGCATTTTTTTTATAACTTGTCCTACTGTATATGAGTTAATAAAATATTAATTTGATCTCTGAAAAAGAGAAAAGAAATACAGCCTGCAACATGACATGGTATTTGTACATTAGGTTTACAGTTAAGTTGGATTTCTAAGTGACCATAAAGCTCATGTTACCAATCGATGCGTCAAAATGACTAATCTGTAAGTCTAGTAAAGTTTATGAACAAGACTACTAATTCAAGAGCTGGAAATGACATGAAATGACATGAAAAATGTAGGTTTCACTAATGGTTGGAGACAATGTTGGAAAAACCAAGAACTACACAGTAAGAACAATTTAAAAAAATAACTTTAAGGGCAAAATTGTGAGGATATTCCCTAAATCAAGGGAAATTAGTAATCTTACATTGTTACTGCAGGGTCAAAAAGAACAGAAAGGAATAATTCTACTATATATATATGGATATGATTAGAAAGAAGGACTTGCAGCCACCTAGCAGAGAACATATTATTACCTGAATAAAAGTTGTTTATGAAATATGGGTGGTCACTGACCCTGCTTTTATATTTTCCCTTAATAAAAAGGATTCACAACCATAAATATTTTTCTAAACATTACACAATCAAGCTAGAATATTGTATTCAGAAGGCTGACCTTGGCTGTTGAGGCCTCCCTGTTCTCAGCAACTTCTCCAGAGCTTCCTGAAAATAGACAGATGCTCAGGATAAAGAGAGATTTAAACCCGCCACCTTGTCGTTAGTCTTTCCTCAGTCTTCCAGTGTACACTGTATCCCTCCTGTGTGAAGTAAATACTCAACCCATCTCAGCTGACTCCTCTCAATCCAGAGAAAATTCAAACAATTTTGACAAAAATAGTCTATTCTGACCAACAATCTTGTCCATTCTATTCACCCAGAAGATTCTACTCTCCCCTACACTACTTGGTTCCATGTGTTTATGATTCTTTGTGTGAAGAAAAACTTTCTAACATTTGTGTGGTCTGTGCTTAACAAGTTTTCAACCATGTGTTAATTTTCTTGTGACAGAATTTATTTTAAAGTAACAGCTGGAATACTAATACTAATACAGCTGGAATACTACTAATTCCTTTCCAAATTTTAAACAGTTTGATCATGACCTTTTACTCTCTGTTTGCTTAAGCAGAAAAGGTTCAACTCATTCAATCTTTCCACATACAGCAGCACATAATTCTTAGTTCTGGTATCAACCTAATTACTCTTCTCTGAACTTTATCTAACACTGCTATGTCTTTTTTGTAAAATGGAGATCAAAATTGTATACAGATTTGGCTTCATCATTGCGTTATAAAGCTTAAGCATAACCGCCATTGACTTGTACTCTACGCATTGTGATATGCAACCTAAAATCTTATTAGTTTTTTTGATCGCTTCTGGACGCTGTCTGGATGTTAATAGTGATGAGGTACTATGACTTCTGATCCTTTTCAAAAGGTGTACTTTCAAGTTTCAAATCTACCATTTTGTTTCCAAATATTAAATTTTAACATTTTTATTGGACATTACGTTACATTATCTCTCTATACAAGTCTTTATATTTCCAGGTCTCTCTCCAACAATTTAGCTGCTACATTAAAAAGAACCATCTTATTGATTATATTCTTGTATAGATTGTACCTAACTTTATTGTATAGACCGAGCCTAGCAGCTCTGCCCAGGAGTTGTTGTGGAAAACACTTTCCTTTATTTTCAAAGAAGTTATTCACGGAGACCAGATGAGAATGCAGAACAATTCTTTATTTGCACATACTGTGCATATGCAGAAATATCTCGGTTCAAGGAGTGAGCAATCAATAATACAATTCATTTGCTTTTATGATTTTTTGTTACTACTACCTCATCTAATACATCACATCATCAGACTCTTAATATGCATATAAAAATTTTTTTATCCAATCAACTAGTGCCACCAGTATTTTTCTGACTTCTTTTGACTCTCACATTTCCCTGAATATTACCTCATAAATAGGAGTGATCTACAGACTCTTCTATTGATCTTAGAACCGCTTCATAGAAGGGGTGTTTAGGCTTTCCAACTACTTGATCCTTGCTTTGTAGAGGAGTGTTCATTACTCATTTATCACATTCTGACCTTGGAAAATGAAGCTAGTGGTTTTTCTAAGATTAGGCAGACCTCATATGCTCAAGTTTTAAGCCACATTTAGTTAACTCTTTAGTTCTACAATTTCATTTATATACTGTAATAATTTGTAAAAGATTATATATTAAATAAAAATTCCAAAGACTCTAGTTTCGATTGCAATATCATTTATTTAGTCCCTGCCTACAGCTCATGCCTAAAGGTGAGGTAAGGGGACATTGTGAATGGCTGCATATCTCTTAACTGAAGAGAGCAAGCCATTCTTTCTCATGAAAGGACTATAGCTTCAGTTTTGGTAGTTCTGACCCCACCCCATCCACATCACCCTCAGCTAAAAAACGTTTCAGTGTATGCTGGAGATCACTTTCTAAAGAAGCTAAACAGACAACATAATTTTCAATCAAGAAAGATGCAATGCTTTTACAAACTGGATACTTCCTGGTTATAAGCTTTCTCAGGTCCACATAGAACATATAGAGATGACTGGCAAACTCATATATCAAGTATCTGTATAAGGACAAAGAGCTGGTTCAGTAAGGAATCGATTGCTCCCTTTGAATTTGAATTTAATTTAGCAGATAAAGTCTTTGTTCCAATACTCCAGCATAGGCTTCCCCAGGGAGGCTGAGGAGTGTGATTTCTCAGTAACTGGAACATATCTTCTTCACCCTCATATTTGAATATACAGACCACCATCTTATACCCAATGTATTCTCCTCCACTTTCATACAAACCCCCAAAATTTCCAGTGCTTTGAGCAATGCTGGTCAGTTTTTATATACCTAGGACCATGCCACTATAATCACCACATTTACGTCAACTACAGAGATGGTGCCACACTGAGTCATTGTTTCCGACCCTGCTTCCCCCAAAGAAGAGAATCATTGAACTTATTTCCTAGGTACTCTGGGAACAAACATTCTTAGAAGTAACCTTGTGTTCAAAGATTTTGTTTCATATGGACTGCCCATAACAAGCGCATAAACCCAGTAACAATTCACCAGCTCCCCATCATGCCACTTCATTTAGTTTGTCATTTCCCATGAGGGGAATAAGGTCTGTAAGTACCCCCACATCTACCTATGGCCTCTACCATGAAGCATCCCCAGAGAAGAAGACACACCAACCACCATCAATGATTGTCAGTGAACACTGCTCCCAGGCTTGGGGAGTGGGTCCTTGTATTGCTTTTCTGGATGAGATTCCTTTAGATTTAATTTGAATATTCATGAGAATGAGAGTCAGATTATAGATTGCTGTTTCTCTGGTCCACTCTTCTTAGACCAAATTACTATGAGTAATTTTAGCAGGACCAGATATCTTGAGACAACATAGCTCTAAGGATCAATGACACACACAAAATTAGAGATCAGTAGAATAACGAATATACACAATCCATATACAACTACAGAAAGTAATAAAAACAGCACTACTATTGAGAGTTATGAATGCAAAAAACAGCATTAAAATGGAAATTAGAAAAGAAGGAGTTTATTACTCTATTTTATATAGTACTGCATATATTCGTATATGTTTCTGAACATATATGAAGTCATGTGGGTTTTCCTAAGACATCTGAGAAAGTGAAGGCTTTGGTGAGCATTTTATTTTACTGATATTTTATCAGTAAAAAGTCTAATAACATGTCAGAAGGGTCAGGTCATATTTAGCACATAAGGAGATTACACTATAAAGTAGAATAAGGCACAATAATTCAGAGATTGATCAAAAAATTATCAAAACTCGACAAGATGCTTTTGATTATCTATATAAACCTGTAACATCTTTATGTAGGATTGCTTTAGATATTCTGTCAATACTAGTAATTGTAACTTTTAACAAAAGTTAATAAAAATTTTAAAAAGGTATAGTATTTAGAAAATGTATATTAATGTAAAATTAAATTAGGAAATTCTGAAATTTTACAAGAAAGCAACAAAACAGAAGTAATTATGATTTTAATAACTCTGACTTTCAAAACACTTAATGTGGTACCCCAAAATACCCCAATTGTCAGACTACGAGAGGTGGGGGTTCAGGGTTCAGTGTGCAGATAAAAGAGTATTGCCTTAAATACAGAGAAAAAAAATTGAGTGAGATATAAAAATCTTTTTTTGTATTTTCAGATATAGAAAAATACGGTCCTCCTGGGATCATTGCTGCACAGTTAATGCAAATAAATGATTTAAATAAAAATGTAACAACATTTTGGCTACATTTTTTATTATACTGGATTATGCAGCATAGCTTGTGTTAGAAAATTCAAGTTGAATTGATAGTTTTACAAATTTGAGGTGATCATATCATTTATTGGAAGAAACAGCAAAAACTTAGAAAGCACACTATTTGGAAAAGGCCTGAGGATTCCAAGGAATTGGAATCATAACAGTCAACTACTAGACTGTGCATTGAGCCAATTAAATAGCCTAAAACAATCCTGCAGTATATTGCACTGTGCACTGTGTGCAGGACAAAGCAATGTAGTTAATGCTTAATGCAGTGATATGGCCATGTTTGCCAACTATTGTAAAAGAAGTCACAGTATTGGATCACTGGATAAAGTCCAAAAGAAAAAAAAACAAAACTTCCAGGCTCTAAGGAATGAACTACACTGAAGGAGTAAAATCTTTTCAACCAAACTAAAGGTGAAGATTAAAAAAGGTTAAATTAGATTTTGAAGAGAAAAACTAACTGAATGTATGTTATTGTTATAAAATGAGCTCTTCAGCAAGGACACTCAGGCATGAAATAGGTGCAACTGCACAACCTAACATAAATGCTAATATCTACTTAATCAGTCTCACAGTTGTCTGGGGTTTGGTTCTTATCAGCATCAGACTCAAGGCAGGAACCAACCTGAGACTGCTCACCTTTTTGAGACAATTTAGGTGAACCAGAAATTTTAAGGTGACTGGCCTCTTCAAAAATTGTTCTTGTTACATTGTAATTATCGTGTTAATTATTAGTGTTAAGTTTGTTTTACCTCAACATATTGGAAATAGTTTATGAGTAATTTGGATTTATGAGTTTACAGTCACTGACCTTTTGATCATTAAAATACATGTTCAAAATTATAAGTATAAAATATATAGCAAATTTCACAAGTATTCATGACTATTACATTAAATGGATTTGAAACCAAATTGTCAAATCTCATGTCAGTTTGAAGTTAACCGTACAGAGTATTATGTTCTGTATTATTAAAGCAATGAAAAATGTCAATCCCTATGAGCAGACATCAGGAATGAATACAATGGACACTTTTCAACTTCTGACATGGCCCCTTGAATGCCTGACTGCTGTTAGTAAGAGAGGACACAGTTTTAAAACATGACACAACAAAAACATATATTTTGTGTGAACTCAGTGCATGAAGTCATTTTTAAACATGAAATAACATGAGTAACACTTACTAGAATGGTTTTTATGTTTTTAGAAAATATATCTCTAAAGATAATTGCAACCATTTTAGAAATATAAATCTTATCTCCAGAAAAGTAGGGATATTTTCCCAAATGCAATAAAAATAAAAAACGGTGATATGTTAATTCATGTGAACGTTTAACTGACAAAAGTACAAAGAAAAGATTTTCAATAGTTTTACTGACCAATGCAATTGTAGTTATTAGTAATTTAGTAATTTTGAATTTGATGGCAGCAAAACAATCAAGAAAATTTGGGATAGAGGCATGTTTACCATTGCGTTACATCACATTTCCTTTTAATTACACTTTTTAATCATTTTGGAATAGAGGATACTAATTATAGTCATTTTGCAATTGGAAATTTTACCCATTCTTGCTTGATATAAAATTTTAGCTGCTCAACATTCTGATTCTCCTCTTCATACATTTTCAATAGGAGATAGATCTGGACTGGCAGCAGGCCAGTCAAGCATTTACATACACTCTGTTTCTACAAAGCCACATTGTAGTAGTCCATGTAGAATGTGGTCTGGCATTGTTCTGCTGAAATAAGTATGGATGTCCCGGGAATAGATGGCACCTTGATGGCAACATATGTCTCTCTAAATTCCTAATATATGGTACCTTCACTTATATGCAACTCACCCATGAAGTGGGCACTGATGTATCCCAATACCATCATAGCTGCTGGCCTTTCACTGATTACAAACTGAATGGTCATTTCATCTTTGGCAAGGTGAATTTGCCAGAAACAAGCTGAAACGGGATCTCATCTGACCACAGCACATGGTTCCACAGTCTTTCAGTCCACGTGAGATGAGCTTGAGCCCAGAGAACTCGCCAGTGTTTCTGCATAAAGTTGATGTATGGCCTCCTCCATGCACAATACAGTTTCAAGTTGAATTTTTAGATGCAGCAAGAGACTGTATTAAGTAACAATGGTTTTCCAAAGTACTCCCGAGCCCAGGTGGCTATATTTGTCACAATAGCACGATAGTTTCTTAGGCAGTGTGACCTCAGGGCTCGAAGGTGATGTGTATTCAACATTGATTTAAGACCTTGTGCTTTATACACTGAGATGTCTCTGAATCCTCTAAACCTTTTCACAATATTATGTACTGTAGATATTGAAAGACCTAAATTCTCTGCAATCTTGCATTGAGAAATGTTCCTTTTGAACTGACTAACAATTCTCTCGCCAATTTTGGAACAAAGGGATGAGCCCCACAACCCCATTGTTGCTTGTATAGACTGAGCCTTTGATGGATTCTACTTTTATACCCAATCATGATATCTCATCTGCTACCCATCAGCCTGTTAATGTGGAGTCTTCCAAACTGGTGTTGCCTGAATATTCTGAGCACTTTTCAGTCTTATTTTAACTCTGTCCCAACTTTTATTGAGCCTGTTGCAGCCATGAAATTCTAAATTTGTGTATATTTACAAAATACAATTAAGTTGCTCAGTAAGACAATTGAAAATCTTTTCTTTGTACTTTTGTCAGTTAAATAAAGGTTCACATGAATTAACATATCAAAGATTTTTATCATTAGATAGATAGATAGATAGATAGATAGATAGATAGATAGATAGATAGATAGATAGATAGATAGATAGATAGATAGATACTTTATTAATCCCAAGGGGAAATTCACGGGAAATTAAATTCAAGGGAAATATTATTGCATTTTGGAAAATATCCCAACTTTTCTGGAAATGGTTTGCATTTGTCACGGTTTTATAAGAAGCTAAACAGATTTATCTGTTATTCCTGTGTTACAGATAGCTCTTATAAAAACATCCTGTATTCACGATACAGTAATTATGAACGCTGCTACCACTTCATGAAACAACAATAACAGTAAATAGCAATAGAACTGAGCTGCTCATAAGGGGTTGGTGCCTTTAAGTAAACTCTATATACAAGTACTTTCGTACATGCCAGACATTCTCTCTAACTTAAACTAATATAATTTTATGAATTAGAAGACATTGTAAAATATCATTTAAGGCTGTCAAGGTTTCACAGGTGGAAAAATGACTCTTAATTTTTATCATTCATTTCAATTCAGATCTATTCACAAAAATAAAATATTATACTAAAGGAATACAAATATAAAGTTCATTTATAGAAAAGAAAAAACAGTAATAATTAAACATATCATTCCTTTACATACCACTTTTCTGAAGTTGACCTCTCTGTGTGATAAAGCAGAAAAACACAAATGGACCCTCTCAGGTGTATGCAACAGCTATACCACTAGCTCTTCCTACTAGTAGCACTAATAGGATAATGAAAAACCATCTGTCCCTTGAAATACACAGCACACTAAAAATAAACATCTAGCTAATCTTAATGCTGAGGCACGAGAGGAAAATACAGAATAGTGAGAGAATTTAATGTCTAAGAGGACAACAAAAATACTCAAGGTGAATATGTAATACGGAAATATTATAGTGGAAAAATGCTTCCCCCCACTGCTTTGAAAAAAAAAAGACTTGCAGTTTTAGCAAGCCATTTACAGATAATATTCGTTTTAATCTTCATTATGTTTACCATTTTAGTTGTTAGTGTTGGTTTTATTATTTAAAAACGCTGGTGAAGTTTGTCAGTTTTGTACTTACATTTTACATATATATGGGTGCTCTAAAATATATTATCCTAAATTGAGTTATGTTAATAGTATGAACTTCACTCCATGTGTATTTCATCTTAAGTATATCCAGATTTTTCATAACTTACATCCAATTATTCCATTCCATTTATTTACTATACTAGATGAATTCAGTTTTAGGGTCACTGGCAGCCAGAGACTATTCCAGATTAAGTCATTTGTAGAAATTTAGATAATTATTATCAAGCAATATGTTTAAGTATAATGCAAGCATGGCACACACTGTGCCATAAAACTGTCCCAGAAGGAAACAGCATTACACTCAGACCTCAAAGATTAATAAACAAAACATCAACAGTAAGTACATTACCATGTTTAAAATCAATTACTGTGCCTCAGTTGTAATGAACTTCATCACTGGCCTCCACCAACAGTCACTAATAGCAGTTCTGTTCCCAAAGTCTTGATTTCTTACTAAACTTGTGCCCAGGAGGGGAGCAAAGCCTGTCGGGCGCCTTTCAAAAAAAAGGACAAACCACATTGGTAGATAAAGACTCCTTCTTCACACCAGTTTATGCCAAGTTCCACACATTTCCCCTTTACAAATCCCAACGAAATTGAAATTTAACGCATGTGTACTCACCTACAGCCCCACCCCAACTCCTCCCAAAATTGTGCATATTTTAATATGCAAATCAATATAAATATCATCATCCGTTCAGTGTTTCGTTGAAAAACAATGGAAAATGTACATGAAAAAAGAAGAATTTCAGAGAATGCGAAGTGGAGGCAATGAAAACGTACTATTTGTTGGCTTACACAGTAGTATATGAAACAAAAGCGTGGCGGAGTCACTCAAAAGTTCAGAAAGCTGCACAGTCCCCAAAAGAAAAAAGAAGTGGGCAGATATCACAGTCGATGTGAAAAGGCAAGTCGGAGCCCACCATCTGTTTATTCTGTTTCGAACATTATTACAAAAACTGATCCCGGGCAATGGCCAGGCAGTGATGATGCTGCTGTGCTGAGTACGTCTTCGGGCGTTGACTGCACAAACACCCCTGCCTCAGAAATTGGTGGGTGACCAACTGGCTATGTGCTGATAGACGCTGTTCTGGAGTCAAAAAAATGCAACAGTGGATGCTGTAAGAGATGGGGCCAATGAACTAAGGAATATAAAGGTTGTACCATGTGATATTGACCACAAATTAAATTAATTAGTTAAAAAATAAATGCTGCATCTGATTACCTGCTTTTACATTCAGCTAAATACATTCAAATGAAGTTGTAACACTGTCTGATCTGGCTGATCATTTGGTGGGTCAGGGTCAGGTTCATCATAGCACATCATTTCAGGTACATGCTTGCACACTGTGAGCCAGTTTCTGTGTACTATAGAGCAGCACATTAATAGAGTGGAAAGGCTTTCTATTTACATAAGCAAATTCATTCTGTGAAGGTGCCTTTCTAGCATAGTGACGGCACCAAGCGACTCAATGGACCGATTCTCTGCACTTTACTTAGAGGTGACTCGCTATTCTTAAAAGAACACCTTGCCTTTTGCCACTCTAGTTGTAAAAAGCACCTGTGACTGTGCGGAACTGGCGTTTTTATAGGTTCTCCAGCTATATATGATGTAATGTCAGCTCATTCTTTTGATGATTTATCCCTGGTTGATGTAACTTGTCTAGTGCTGTTACAATAGCAATGTGCTTGCAGTTGACCACTCCGATTACATTTGGAAAACTAGACTTGCTGCAAATTGCACTTTTATGTTTGCCAGTTCAACCAAGGTGGAAGGAAATCTTATTTATCTAAATGACAAGAAGATAATACCATCCTATACAGCTGGCATGGCATGACTCATTGATGATTGTGAAATACAATCAAGCAAGTTCACGTTGAAAACCTCTTGTGGCTAAAAACTCGGATGGACAGAACTTGCAAAGGAGCAGGTAGAGCACAATTCTTCAAACTCTGCCCTTGTAAAGCCAGCGCCAGTTCAGCACACAGCTCCAAGAGGATAGCTCTTGGAAATCGACATTAACTTAGGAGCCAGTCATCAATATCTGTAAATATGCGGTCTCTTCTTATTCTTCCATTTGCTACGAATTCTAAAAACACTAAAGAACCCATGGTAGTTGGAATAGTTTGGCCATTCTGTGCACCAATATATTGTTACAGAATCATTACAATCAAGTGAATTAAATTTGCTTTGATGCTGGATGCTGCCAGTTTGCAAAACCATGCGGAAAAGTGCGTACGCATGGGGGGGACCCTGCCTGCCGCTTTACACCAAGTTTAGTTTTTATACATCTCGAAGAGATCATGGAAACGGGTGTTTTCAAAATTTGTGTGTGTACACACCATTTATACATGAGGCCCTAGTAATAAGGTGCAGTGATAGTAAACCAAAATCAAAATGGTGAGCTACCAAAATCAAAATGGTGACAATATATTGTCCTACACTAATATATTGCAGATACTGTATATACATGAGTACTTGAATAAATTAGTGCACTCTTCAGGGATGGTTTCTGCCTTGCACTTGACACTGGACAGGGACTGGTCTAGTCTTACATGATTGAAAATTTGATTAAATGGATTCAGGACATTCATAGATGTATTGATCATCAATGGAGGTAAGGTACAGTGACAATGTTTGTAATCATAAACTGAATATAGGCTTTTGATTGATCTCAGAAACTCTGCCACTGAAGTGAGTTAGGAACTTTAATGCAAATCATATGGAAGCTGTAATTGATTGGCCGGGGGGGGGGGGGGGGGGGGGGGGGGTTTTAAACGTTAACATTATTCAAAGTTATTGTCTGTTTTTACCTGCATTTTTATTACTCTTTAATTTAATATTGTTTTTGTATCAGTATGCTGCTGCTGGAGTATGTGAATTTCCCCTTGGGATTAATAAAGTATCTATCTATCTATCTATCTATCTATCTATCTATCTATCTATCTATCTATCTATCTATCTATCTATCTATCTATCTATCTATCTATCTATCTAATCATAACCTGCATGTCTTTTTCCATATGAACAACTGTAAACCTACTTTTGCCCACCCCTGTATATAGCACACACTGTATAATGAAAGAACAAATTCATTATAGTAAATAATGTTCTTTTAACGATTCTCCGACTCTTTTCAGACCTATATACATTTTGGTATCACAGAAATATATTTTTATTCCTATTTCTGCATAAGTAAGCAAAAAACACAAGCAAACTGTAAATGTATTATGAACCCATCACAAAGTATATAAGCATGCACATTTGTACCAATACAGTCTAGAATGGCAGACTGGCCTGACTGTGTTCTCTGGAACAGTCATTTGATAAATCTGTTATGAACATGAGGATAATCTTATATTAAACACAGAAAATATCACACTGCAGAATATAGCTATAGGCCAAAAACTGTGAGGCATCACTGCTACTCTTCTTGAGACCCACTAATTCTTAAAAGTTGAATTTATATTTCACATTTTTATTATTTCTACAAGAATGATAGTAATATTACTGATTATCATACCATTCTATGCCATTTTGTAGTACACAACATAACCAATACATCATCCTGAAACATATCTTTGACAAAGCAGCTGATGCTGTGGAGAGTGGATTCCATGTTTAAGACTAATTAAATGGCCACTCTATGTTAATCCCCTTAGTGAAGAGAAGCAATTTCAAAGCATTACATGGCTTATATGAGGGTCATGTCAGGCATTGCAACATACAACCAAGCAAAAGGTCAAGCAGTCTATTCTCGATTGGAGTGTAGCTCATTATATGGAAAGAACTTGAAGACGTTACTTCCGACCATCATCTTTATCTTTAACACTACTTTAATTTGTTTAACTGATTTGTTATTTACATTTGAAAAAGATATTTATATTCATGACAGAATGTTACTAATAAAAAAAAAGTTTGATTTAATTATGTTTCAGGCTTGTTCCCCCGGTCCATATAGTGATGAGGCGTCCTGGCCAGACAAGGACCCCAGCCGTCTGTGACACTATCCAATTGCCAAGACATTTGTGATTGATTGACTTGCAACCATACATGGATGGATGAATTAATGGATGAACATCACACATGTCTGCTAATGATCAATACATCATCTCTCTGCTTTAAATGTCAACAGTATTTTAAACTCTGCATATAACTGCTCCGGCGGCACAGTGGCGCAGTGGGAAGTGCTGCTGCCTCGCAGTTGTGAGACCTGGGGACCTGGCTTCGCTTCCCGGGTCATCCCTGCGTGGAGTTTGCATGTTCTCCCCGTGTCTGCGTGGGTTTCCTCCGGGCGCTCCGGTTTCCTCCCACAGTCCAAAGACATGCAGGTTAGGTGGATTGGCGATTCTAACTTGGCCCTAGTGTGTGCTTGGTGTTTGGGTGTGTTTGTGTGTGTCCTGCGGTGGGTTGGCACCCTGCCCGGGATTGGTTCCTGCCTTGTGCCCTGTGTTGGCTGGGATTGGCTCCAGCAGACCCCCGTGACCCTGTGTTCGTATTCAGCGGGTTGGAAAATGGATGGATGGAAGAACATATAATAATAATAATTGTACTATAAAACTGTTTATTCATGAAATGTCATCTGAGTGTGATATATAAAGCAAGGTAATATTGTTTGGCTTTTAATGTATACAAAAAATAAAATATTAACAAAAATGATGATATTAAAAAAATTTAAAAAGTCATAAAATTAACAAAATGAATAAAATCTGATAGACTTTCGGTATAGCATACCCAATATTTTTCACTTCATCAACATTTTTTAATAAATTGTTTTTTTAATTGAAAGAGAAAGGTTGCTGCTACAGCTTGATGATGATACTAGTAATTTTGTAATAGCCAGGTAACAAAAGAAATAATTGTATTATTCATACTAATGTAAAGAAATTTGGAAGGAAGTCTATCAGAGCAAACTTTTACTTTAGTTTGAGACATACATTACTGCAAGACTAGCTAGCAAAGCCAGTCAAATTAATAATTTTAATAGGAAATCAAGTTGCGATCAGAAATACTGACAAAGTTCTAAAAAAGCATATTATACTAAAGTAATGAAATGTGTGCTTTTATAAATATGGATATATGTCAGATCATCAGTCCCCACGTACTGTAACATTTATATCAAAGGTATAAATGTCTAAAACATGTAAGCAATCTTTGCTTTAAGTTAATTGTTCTGCTTTAAAGGACTCTATCCTTATGTGTAAAATATTTATGCATGTCTATAATTAGGCCTTAACTAAATACAGCCGAAAACCTATATAATGCAAATCTAAATGACAAACCAGCTAGCCTGCTGTAAAGCATTTAGAGAAGGGTTGCATCAGTGCACGTTAACTTCTGCAAAAAATAAAAAGTAATGGCAGCTGAGAAATGAAAATCATTTTTCTAAGCTGCTAAGACTGAAACATACTGTACATTCCAGGAATGTTGTGACATATAGCCAGCCTAACTATCTGCCCCTGATCATATTGTTTGTGTAATTGTTTAATTAGATTAGGAAACTGCAATTTGCAGTAAGCATCCAGGATGCTGAGTATAGTTAGATCTAATTAGTAGGCCCAGGTGTGTGCTTGGATGATATAAAGAAAGGCAGAGGGAGTATTCCGAGAAAAATAGCAGTAAATCTATAAAATATTAAGATGTACCTGGACAGAAGTCAGAAGAGTCTGTACCATAAAATCCAGATGTCTTTCTGTCTGATTACAATCTAGTTTTAAACACTGCTGCTTTCCTCCTATGATGGACATTACTATTGAAAATAATTAGTTTCTTAGTAGCAACTGCTAAATAACAGGTAGCAGCAGAAGAAGCAGTTCTGGAGATGCGAAGCACCATCGACAGTCTAACAAATGAGACATACCAGGAGCCTCATATAAAAAACTTGCTTACTCTCAGAAACCTACATTTATAAAACATTTTGGTGGCAGTAGGACAATGACATTAACCTTAAATCTCATTTAATTGCACATTTCAATGAGGCATCCGTTACACTCCAATATTCCTTTACTAATTATATCATAGTTAACTGATATGTTCTCTCAATAAAGCTGCCTTCTATGTTGGTGATAACGCCTAATGCATACATTTACTGCTATTTGCCTCAGTATGTAGCCGATCTATTTGTCTATAAAAAGGACATGCTGTGTGTTGTATGACAACTGGCAATGGCAGTGTTAGTTCTTTTGGAGGACATTGCCAATGGCAGGCTACATATATTTTTAGAGTTTACGAGGATTTTTTGGCTCAGGATGATGACTGGCTAATAAGCTGACGTAAACTTCCTAGAGTTGTTCTTATAGAGTTGTGTGCTGAATTAGAGCCTGTAGAGAGAGACCATCATGCTGAAATCATGCAATCCCTGTTCTGATTTTCCTGATGTCAATGTCAATTTATTTATATAGCACATTTAAACAAACATAGTAATGCTGTGGCCAAAGTGCTTTACAATAATAGAATAAAAGAAAAACAAAACAATTAATATAAAAACATAAACAGAAATAAAATATATGTACATAAAATAAGATACATAATAAATAGAAGTAATGTTATATAATCACAAAGAGGAAATCATCAGTATTACTGAAGGTCACAGAATGCAAGTGAACAGAAATGAGTCTTTAATGTTGTTTTAAACAGTTCAATTGTAGACGACTCCTTTATGTGATGAGGTAAAGAGTTCCACAGGCAAGGCGCAGCAGCTGCAAAAGCCCTGTCCCCCTTGGTTTTACACTTGGTACGAGGGACAACAAGAGACAACTGACCAGAAGATCTAAACACTCTGGATGGCTGGTGTAAGACACACAGTTCAGGTAAATAGGCAGGAGCAAGCCCATGTAAAGATTTAAAAACTAGCAGCAAGATTTTAAAATCAATTCGAAAACTGACAGGCAGCCAGTGTAAGGAAGCTAAAATAGGAGAAACAGAGTCATACTTTCTTGCACCAACCAGAAAGCGAGCGGAAGCATTTTGGACCAACTGTAACCTGCGTATCAGAGATTTGTTAATCCCAGAATACAGCTAGTTGCAGTAATCGAGGCAAGAAAAAATAAAAGCATGAGTAGCTTTCTCAAGATCCCTAGAAGATAAAAAAGGTTTGATCTTACCTAATAGACGAAGTTGGAAAAAGCAACTCTTGACTACAGAATTTACTTGTTTCTCAAAAGAGAGGTTACTATCAAAGGTATCAAGATTGCGGACTTGAGGTTTGGAAAAGACAGAGAAAGAGCCAAGAAGTGCAAGACCAATTTGGGCTTTAGCTGATGGACCCACTATAAGCACCTCCGTTTTATTTTGATTCAGATCAAGAAAATTATTAGCCATCCAGGATCTTAGTTCAGACAGACAGTTGTGGAGTTGATTTGTTGCAGAGTTGCAGACAGGAATATAAACCTGAGTATCATCAGCATAGCAGTGAAAAGAAATGTTAAATTTCCTAAAAATTGCTCCAATAGGGTGAAGATATATGGAGAATAAAATAGGACCCAAAATGGATCCCTGAGGAACACCATATTTAAGAGGAGCAGTAGATGAAGAAGAGGAATTAAAAGTCACTGAAAAGTGTCTACCAGTTAAATATGACCTGAACCAGTTAAGAGCAGCCCCTTTAAGCCCAGAAAGATGTTCAAGCCGCATCAGCAATATTTCATGGTCAATAGTGTCAAAGGCAGTGGACAGGTCAAGGAGGAGAAGGACAGCTGCATCACCTGAGTCAGTAATAAGAGAGATGTCGTTGAACACTTTCAGGAGTGTGGTTTCAACACTATGATAATGCCTAAAGCCAGATTGGTAGATCTCAAATAAATTATAGGAGTTAAGGTGATCGACCAATTGATTATAAATAATTCTTTCTAGAATTTTAGCCAGAAATGGCAGTTGGGAAATTGGACGAAAATTGGCTAAAACTCCAGGATCTAATTCTGCCTTTTTTAGACGGGGACAGACTGCAGCATGTTTAAAAAATGAGGGCACAACCCCTGAACTAATAGAATCATTTATAATGGCTAGTAAGGATGGGCCCAACACATCAAAGGCTTCCACTAAGAGACATGGTGGAACAATATCGAGGAGGCTGGAAGCTGGTTTAAGGGTGTCAATAGTTCTTTTTAGCTGTGAAAGTGAGACTAGATCAAAGGATTCTAAGACAATGTCATGATTAACAGTAGGAAGTTTATATTCAGTTTGAACAATGCCATGGCGGATAGTATCAATTTTGCTGACAAAGAATGATAGAAACTGCTCACATGAATGAGCAATGCTATTTAATCCCATCGCAGAGTGAGGGTGAGTGGCTGCATTAATTTAATTAAATAAGACCCTAGGATTCTTTGAATGACAGGATACTAAATCGGCAAAGAAGTCTTGTTTTGTTTCCTTAACTTCAGCCTGGAAATTGAAAAGAGAAGTCCTCAAAATCTGTTTAGAGACAATCAGTCCATCTTTTTTCCAACGCCATTCAGCAGTTCGACAGGCGCAGCGCAGTGATCGTGTGGTTTCATTTAGCCAGGGACTAGGTCTTCCCTTTTTACTGCGTATCTTGGGCGGAGCAATTGAGTCTAAAACTGTTTTACAGGAAGAATTAAATTTTACGACAGAATCATTGATACCATTATTTTGGTGATGCACATAAAGAATAGAGAAAATGGTTTTAAAATCAGATATAATAGAGGAATTTAAAAAGCGCGAGCAGCGTGGGGGACAGCTATTAGTCGGGACATCAACAGTAATATTCAGATCCATCATTATAGAAAAGTGATCAGTGAAAGAAACATCACATAAATCAATATTATTAACTGAAATATCACGAGTAAGAATGAGATCAAGGGTGTGACCGAGAGAGTGAGTTCGCGTATTAATATGCTATATAAAATCAAATGAGATCAATAGTGATAAAAAGTCATTGACCAAAGGTTTCAATTGACAACAAACGTGAATGTTGAAATCACCAACAATAAATACTTTGTCATGAGAGAGGGTAATATCAGCCAGGAGATCGGAGAATTCAGAAATGAAAGAATCATTAATTACAGGAGGTCTATAAACCACGGCAAACAGCAGAGAAGGGGAGCTGCACACTTCAAAAAGTTGAAATTCAAAGCTGCTAAATGGACCCCTTGTAAGGCTCCGACACAAGAACATACTTTTAAAAACAGTGGCAATGCCCTAACCCCCTAATGGAGAAATTAAATCCGGTGTCCGGTGCCCATGAACCAGTGATGGAGTCCTGAGCAGGAGAAGATGGGTCATAGACGACTCGCAGGCATTGGGAATCAAAGCTCTGGGACTTGAGTCGGCGTTGTTTAACAGTAATTTCGTCTCTTTTCCCACGACGGCAGCAGGTGTGTTTGCGTCTCCGAGGGGCATTGAACTCACTGATGCAGGTGAGCACCGGCGTCCAGGTGAAGAAGTCAGCAGATGAATAAAACAAAGGTGGAGGTTCACAAAAAATCCAATCAGGAGATGAAGATTGAAAGGAAAGCAAGCCAGAAAATATGTTTAGTAAAGACTCACGATCGTAGGACAGTGGCCGTTGGGATAAACTAAAACATAAAAACAAAGTTAAAACATAGAATAGAGAGACGAGCAGATGGCCAGCCACACCAGTCGGCGCCATCTTTAGTAGATGTCATTGATGTCATTGGTGTAATTGACTACACACATGTTGCAATAAAGGTGCCATGACAGAATGAATTTGTTTCCATAGACAGAAAGCACTTTCATTCTACTAACATCCAACTAATACTGTATGTGATGCTCAAATGCATCTATCTAACATTGTTGTAATGTGGCGAACAGTTTTAATTTAATTTGATATTTATAAAGGACCGTGGCATGTAACCTGGGGTATGCAGTTTTATAAATCAAAATTTTTTTGAGCATATGCTGTTTTCAAAACTTTGGTATGGAATCTAAGCAAGGTTTTATAGCTAAGGCCCCAAGTCTATTGTGTTTGTCTTGTACCAGTACCCCCAACAGTAGCATGCTATGCCGGTGTTCTGTAATTCTCCTTTTCACTCCAACCTTTGTATCGGACAACATTTTAGCAACAGACTGGTGCTCTCAAAACCAAACCAACAAAGAAAGGAGGATAATTACCCTTAAAGCAAGTAGGTCAGTGCTGGTCATCATTCCCCAAATCACCTCTTCCTCAACAAAAAAGGGTCATCACAGTGTAGCCTATTTTGTAGAGTATCATACATGATGAAGAAATGCAATAATCATGGCACTTACCATCCATAACTTTAAAAATAGTAACAGTGAATATAAAGTGATTTTACTTTCTCCTTGTGTCTGTGGGGTTTCTCCTGGTTCACTAGTTTTCTTTCATCCAAAATGTGTTTATAGGTTTTTGGGAAACAATAAATTGCTAGAATGGTCTAATATGAAAATCAATGGTTGTGTGTACATGTGCTTAGATTCATATTACGTGTGCAATTTGCACTCTCCCCACTTCCATAAAAGTTTTCTCTGCATAGGTTTATTTCTTCCTACATACAAAAACTTTGTATTATGTTTAATGATCATTTTTAAAACATGGAATGAAAGTGCATGTACTGTATATGTCCATATGTACATACTGTATATTGCTGTCAGTTTCTGCCTTGCATTTTCATGATATGTTCTGGACCCAGGATGATGTAGTGAGTAGTGTGAATCAGCAACATTCACCAAAGTGTTTTTGCAGCAAAAATGCTATGTTCTCTGGTGCCCTTGTTCACTGAATATTTTCCTGTAAATTTGCTGTGCACCCAGTTTATATGATCATTTTTTTCTCAACACTTTATGATGCTTTTCAAGGCTAGCATGAAATCATATAACTGTAGCAACTATTAGCATAACTTTCACACATGCCTGCTCTAAGATCCTTGCCTCTGCTTCACGCATGTTTAATGTCACAGCCTGATCAGTACTTCATCCAGATTTCCATCCTGCATGCATTTCATTTGAGGGGTACATTAGCTGACTATAATGAGTACTGCCACGGAAAATATAACTTTGATCCTTGTGGCTGGCAGTGCAGCACCACATGGCTAATTTGCATGCATAATTAGCCATGTGTTGGAGCTAAGATCCCAAACAAGCTTTAAGGATAGTTCTGAGGACCAGGTGCAAAAATTGTTTTATATGCTGGAATTTTCTGGTTGCAGAAGCAGGGACACAAAAGGGTGTTTAGCGGCCTTCTTGTGTGTTGAGAGTTATTTGTTTTCTAGATGTCAAATCAGCATTAAATGTCTAAATGTTTTTAATTTTTGAAAGTTTCCTCTTTCCCTTGCTTATTTTGATGTACGTGTGTGTGGGGTGAGGTGTTAGGAAAATATGTGGAAAACTACAGACATAAGTGGCCCTGAGGCTGCACATAGCAATAATGAATATTCTGGTCCTCATGTGTTTTAGACAAGATGATGCTACAGTTGGCTGGTTTATTGTAAATGTATTAAGCTATGGTATTGACATGGAACCAGAATCCATCCCAGTCTTAACATTCTGCACTGTGGCAGCTACCAGTGGTCATCTGAAAATCTGCGATATCTGGATTACAAGGGCTCTGAGAAGGAGCTTCGCCAAAGTGGAAGCCAAGAAAGAGCTCCATTAACCCCCTGCATCGGAATAGGCTGTAAATAATGCAATGGGATATCTCTTTCTCACATTTAGCCCGCACCATAATACACAGTACCATCACTACAGTTGTCATGCTGTGGCATTATTAAATTATGAAATTATTAAATAAATCAAAATTTTACCAGACAAAGCAAAGGACCATCAGTGCTGAACCATTCATGTTTTCATCTGGTTCCTGCCCTTTTCTTTTGTATGCGTTTTTATAGAATCTGAGTTTGAGCGTAAAAGAATTTATCAGCAATGTATTTGGTTGAAGGTGACACCCCTGAAGGTAGAACTTCAGGTGTGACTCTGGGTCTGTGCACAAATCAATATAAAGAGTACCATTTGTAATGGTGAAAAAATAAGGTTAGATGGGAAAAGGTTTTCTAGTTGTGAATAGACCAGTATGGTACTCTGCCGTACTATTAATTTACTTCTTTCTCCATTTTTTACACTTTACTATAATCTGAGTCAATTCCAACTGGCAAGATCTGTTAATTTTCCAAATTTTAAGGAAGAGCGTTTAGACGCTAGACGTTTTAGAAGTCTAGATTTTGCCAGATTTGGAGCTTTTCTTGTCATCCTTCCTGGTGAATCTGAATCCAATTTTAAGGATTTTAAGCCCCATTAGACAACATTTTGCAATTTTCTCATCCCTTTTTGCTGTTAATGTGGACAATGCAGATGAAAGTAAATGAACTCTAGTGCAATTGTGAGCTTCAAAATAAATTTATCAAAGTTTCTTTGATTGCTTTCTATAAACTGCAAACCTGGTATGTGTATGGCATCATTATTTGGTCGCAGATTCAATCAAGCAGGTCTTTGAATGTTTTTGAAGGAAGTATTGAACCATATTAACAAATGTAAATTATTGTGATGACCAGATTCTCAGTTGATATTGACAATATGTGCAGAATCAAGCATTTTCTTCTTCATGACTAGGCCAATGTCATTGTGAAATCACTATGCTTTGAAATTGCTCTTATTGTTTGAGCATTGCTCTTAATATCATTTAATAGAAAGCTTTATAATTAAACCATTTTTGGAGCAACTATTTTTAAAGTTTGTGTTTGTAATTAACACATGTGCTTGATCAGTTGTGTTCATATTCATATCTAGATTTTATATTCAGCCCCTTGTGAAGAAGGATTAGGCAATTAGCCAAGGTTGTATGACAAAAGAGGTAGGGAGCACATGCCCTCAACAAAATACAGATGGATTTGATGGATGGGTGATTTTGTAGTGTAAATATTCTTATTACATGAATTAGCTAAAGACCATGAAAGCATAATGGTTAGCACTTTCCTGAGAAACTGGGTTTGAATTGGAGAATGCTGTCTGTTTGGGTGGAATGCACTCCCCCCCATGCTCATGTAGTTACTGTGGTCTATTCCTGACATTAGAAAGGTGTAAATGTTGATTGAGCAAGTGTGGGTATGTACGTCCCTGTGCTCTGTGACTGATGGGCTCCTTTTTCAGGTTGGCTTCTGTCTTGCTCCTAGGTTCTATTGAGAGTAGGGAGCAGGTTGAGGAGGCACTGGAGAGGTGGAGATATGCTCTAGAGAGGAGAGGAATGAAGGTCAGTAGGAACAAGACAGAATACATGTGTGTGAATGAGAGAGAGGACAGTGGAATGGTGAGGATGCAGGGAGTAGAGTTGGCAAAGATGGATGAGTTTAAATACTTGGGATCAACACTAGAGAGCAACAGGGATTGTGGAAGAGAAGTGAAAAAGAGAGTGCAGGCAGGATTGAATGGGTGGAGAAGAGAGTTAGAAGTGATTTGTGACAGACAGGTAAGAGTGAAAGGGAAGAACTACAGGACGGTAATGACACCAGCTATGTTATATGGGTTGAAGACGGTGGCACTGACCAGAGAGCAGGAGACAGATCTGGAGGTGGCAGAGTTAAAGATGCTAAGATTTGCACTGGGTGTGACGAGGATGGATAGGATTAGAAATTAGTGCATTAGAGGGTCAGCTCAGGTTGGACGGTTGGGAGATAAAATTGAAGGGGTGAGATTATATTGGTTTGGACATGTGCAGAGGAGAGATGTTGGGTATTCTGGGAAGAGGATGTTAAGGATAGAGATGCCAGGCAAGAGGAGAGGAGGAAGGCCTAAGAGAAGGTTTTTGGATGTGGTGAGAGAGGACATACAGGTGGTGGGTGTTAAAGAACAAGATGCAGAGGACAAAAAGATATGGAAGAAGATGATCCACTGTGGCAACATCTAATGGGAGCAGCCAAAAGAAGAAGATACCTATGGAGATTTTGGAACTGAAAGAGAAATTTCTGAGGCCAACTGCAATCTGAATTAGTTACACAAATCAATAATTTATATTAATGCTCAAGCTAAACTGGGTATTTTTCATACTTCTGTGATTGCAGCTTATTATATGCACATAATTGACAATCATAAAAGTGAAAGTGATCCAAGATCTTTAAAGAGGAGAATGGGTGACATATGTGCACCGAGATGAATGGAAGTCAGAGGGATCAAATGCTGTACTGTTCAATATAAATTCATGCCAATGTCAATGTTTGACCTTCCTGGAATCCTAACCTCAGCCTCATCTACTCAATGCAATGGATTTTTGCTGCCGTCAAACCATTATGAAGCTGGAAGTAACTACTCATCTTTGCCCCACTATCTTCTTAAAGTAATTCCATTAGTGATTTTGTTTTCATTTGAACAAATATACAGAGAATTAAAAAAGCAGCTGAAGCTTGTGTCATTCTCTTAATTGTTAAAACCCACGCAAAATCACAGCACTATTCAAAATTCCTCAGGTGAACCTTTTTGTTTTTCCTTTCCTGCTGGATTAATTCTGTTGTCTGCAGTGATCCCTCAAGAAATCAGCATTTAATGAGATTTCAGCAGCCCTGGTGTCATTGCTGATGTCCTCTTTTCAGTTTCCATCAAAAAGAGGCAACTCTGAAACATTTTAATATGTCAGATAAGAAAATTAAGTACGTTATTCTGGATACATTTAATGGAGGCATGAATATACTTTTTGAAGGGCAAAACAACATACTGTAGATTTTTCTTTCCAATGTGAAAAAGAAGGAATCAAGATTTGAAAAAGATCCTAGGTGTATTCCCGCAACTCAGTAGACAGAATGCAGTAAAATATGAAGATTCCTTATGTCTAAGTTGCTCATCTTACAGTTTGGCAGCAGGGTTTTTTTCAGAAACTTTTCAGAACAGCCAGAGGAGCTGAAAGTGGACAGCAATACAAATCTGTTGGCCTGCTTTTTACTAGTCTGTTAATTGCAGAATGCTTAGAATGTATTATTATTGACAAATGCTGTCAGAGGATCACCTTCCAGACTCATACAAGGAATGTAATGCCACAATGGGGCAAGGGGGGCCTTTTCTTAACTATAATGTCTCCTATTCCCTCTAAGTTCCAGAGAAGACACCCACTGAAAGAAACTGACTCCATCCCATTGGGCTGGGGCTCCATAAGACCTGAGCTCACCGGAACAAGAAGATCACCAGAGCGACCTACAGGACAGAGCTCCATGCATTCAAAGACCTCACAAAATGTTTAAGCCAAAAAGGGCTTGCTGTTCTGATTTGACCTTTAAGTTATGTTACAGTGCCAACAAGCACTTGTTTTGCTTATTTATGTTTAAAAGGAATCAAACAGGGATGGCCATGTTGGTGCCCCACCTTCCCTCGCACATTGAGAATGCTTAAAACCATGTATGGAGACAGTACTAACATGGTCTACATTACATAGGACTCATGGACACACTGCACTTTAAAAGAGAGTTCTTTTGTAAAACACAAATTAACAAGCTGAGAGGTGACAAGCAGAGCAAGAACCCATTCTTTATATCCTTATAGCGTAAATGGAATGTCAATCAAGAAATTCCAAAACTATTCTGTAGTCATGGAATAAAAGGTCATGTATACTGTACAGATAGATAGATAGATAGATAGATAGATAGATAGATAGATAGATAGATAGATAGATAGATACTTTATTAATCCCAATGGGAAATTCACATTCTTCAGCAGCAGCATACTGATATAATAAATAATATTAAATTAAAGAATGATAATAATACAGGTGAAAAAAACAGACAATAACTATGTATAATGTTAAATATTAACGTTTACCCCCCCTGGTGGAATTAAAGAGTCGCATAGTTTGGGGGAGGAACGATCTCCTCAATCTGTCTGTGGAGCAGGACAGTGACAGCAGTCTGTCACTGAAGCTGCTCTTCTGTCTGGAGATGACATTATTTAGTGGATGCAGTGGATTCTCCATAATTGATAGGAGCCTGATGAGCGCCCTTCGCTCTGCCACAGATGTTAAACTGTCCAGCTCCATGCCAACAATAGAGCCTGCCTTCCTCACCAGTTTGTCCAGGCGTGAGGCGTCTTTCCTCTTAATGCTGCCTCCCCAGCACACCACTGCGTAGAAGAGGGCGCTCGCCACAACTGTTTGATAGAACATCTGCAGCATCTTATTGCAGATGTTGAAGGAAGCCAGCCTTCTAAGGAAGTATAACCGGCTTTGTCCTTTCTTGCACAGCGCATCAGTATTGGCAGTCCAGTCTAATTTATCATCCAGCTGCACTCCCAGATATTTATAGGTCTGCACCATCTGCACACAGTCACCTTTGATGATCACTGGGTCTATGAGGGGTCTGGGCCTCCTAAAATCCACCACCAGCTCCTTGGTTTTGCTGGTGTTCAGGTGTAGGTGGTTTGAGTCGGACCATTTAACAAAGTCATTGATTAGGTCCCTATACTCCTCCTCCAGCCCATTCCTGATACAGCCCACGATAGCAGTGTCATCAGCGAACTTTTGCACATGGCAGGACTCCGTGTTGTATTGGAAGTCCGATGTATATAGGCTGAACAGGACCGGAGAAAGTATAGTCCCTTGTGGCGCTCCTGTGTTGCTGACCACAATGTCAGACGTGCAGTTCCCAAGACGCACATACTGAGGTCTGTCTTTAAGATAGTCCACGATCCATGCCACTAGGTATGAATCTAATCCCATCTCTGTCAGCTTGTCCCTAAGGAGCAGAGGTTGGATTGTGTTGAAGTACATGGAGAAGATGAGACTGGAGTTTCTTGTACTGTATTATAATGTATGTTCTGTGAGCAGTGATATAATTTATGAGTTCTAATCCTTGTGCCTGTCTTTCAATGTTACTTCACTTTGTTGATCTTTTACTGCTTTGCAGTGTCTCAGTCTTACAAGCATATTGCAGTCATTGACCAATCTGTTTTATCCATCCAGGCTCCATTTAAAACTCCATCTTATGTGCCCATTCTTACTTTACAACCTTATATACATTCCAGTGACAGCACAACAGAAATAAGTTTTTTCACGATTTTTCCTATCAGCAAAAAATCATTGATATATTAAAAAATGATTAATTTAATTTAATGCTTTAACTAAAAAAATGTGACGGTCAGTGGGTTGTTTTTACAATGTAGAATAGAAACATTAATTAGGATGGAAATAGTTTTCCTGCAAAAGAATTTACAGTTAAAGACAGAAAGAAAAAAAAATAAGAGAAAATTAGGAAGAAGGTCTAGTTATTAGGGAAATACTTTAACTGGACAAATATCAAAATCAACAATATTCTTAGGGGTTTTACTTTACTTTACCTTAGGGGTTGGAATGCATTTTTAACACAGGGTGTTTAAAATGTGTTTCATGTCTCTCCTTTTATTGTTGGACATTTTAACTGTCTTTCTTGTTTACATCTTGGTCATGCTGCGGTGATATGACTGCGTTGATCGGCATGTTTACATACACTGGGGGCATGTTCATGTATTCTGGGGGCAATTAGAATGAAGGCATCTGGTTGAATGCTGCACAAATGCGCTGACTTTTGACATTACAGTTGTCATTTTCTGAAAAGGGACCAAACATTTCAAGATAAGCTGACAGCCTTTCCTAATCCTTTTGTTGAGGCTGGGAGCCATCTTTTTTGAAGCATTCATTTTTAGTGCTTTGCTAGTTTTGCATATATGTTCTTCATTGTTTCTTATCTCATTTTATTTTCTAGTCAAGTTATTCTATTATTGTCAGTGGTGTTTTGTAAATCTCATACAGTAAATATGTTAGTCAGGCACCTGCTTGGTTTCTTTGGAATAGATGAATAACACTGCAGCCTCCATATCAAGTTTTCAATTTGGTCGCCCTTTTTGGCCAAATAGTGCTAAAGAGTGTTAGCAAGCGTGCTAGAATAAATCTGTCCAACAATTTAATAAAGATGAGGTTACAGTTGGGTGTGCTTGTCTTCTTTCACTACTAGCAGATCTTTGGCAAAGTTATTGTACATTTACTAGATATTGTTATTCCGGTATAATGTGTTTATTATGCTTGATAATTTAGAAATTTAAAGGAGCCTAGCTATTTATGATTAAACATTGTATTTTACATTTATGAAGAATTCTTTGCAACATCTGCCAGTATGTTAGTTTTAAATTTCACATTGTTTTCCTGCTCTATTATCTTAACATAATATGAATTATAATATTAATATAATATAATATGAATTTCAACTATTAGAACCAAACTGATTGTAAATAGCTCATTATGTCTTTGCTGTGGTAGCAAATCAACCTTGTTCCTGTTTAGAAAATATTACAACATAACAAAATCATCATCTGACAAAATACAGTAAAAATCATATTTGCATGTAATGTCACTTTTATTCTTTTAATTTTAGAGTTCTTTGAGATGTTCTACTATCAGTGAGAAAGAAAATATGCAATGTATATTCTGAAGCCTTAAAGAAAAAGTTTTAAATTTAAAGTAATTTGATGCTGTTATCTATCCCAGACTCTTGCCTTTTTGGGTCATATATAGTCATTTTATAATAAAAAAATGTCTCCCTGAGCATCTTAAAACTCATGAGGCTAAATTTGGAACTAAAGCCTTAAAACACACCAGATATGCCAAAGTAGAAAAGCTCCTGGTTTCATAAACCATGCCAACTGTGTTTCAAATGTATAACAGTAAAACAGTTTAGGAAAATTACTTCTATTCTTCCTTCACAGTGACTTGTGTGATTCTCTAAATAACAATCACATGTGATAGATGAGACTGGGTGGATAAGAAATCAAGAAAAATACAGAAATTGCTCAAAATATAAAAATGGAAAAAATGATATAGAAACGCACATAACCAAGATGTGAAAATAAAATGTTAAGCTTAAGATTTCATCAACTCCTTCAATAATTACGGCAAATTGAAGTTAAAGCTAGAATCATTTTAACTGGCGATCAATAACCTAATAAACTAATAAACACATCACAGTGTTTAAGAACACACATTGTGAAGCCTCACAGTTGTTAGGTAACCAAGTAGAAAGTGTTTATACAAGACCAATAATCAAATGTACTCAAACAAAAGTTGTTCATACTGTATAGTGGCTTCCAACATCAGTTCTTTCTTCCAATTTATCTTTGGACAATGAACAAAATTCTTCAGATCTATCTGCTTAATGAGGGATGGAAAATCATCAGTCACACAAATCTTGGCAATATGAAAGAATGTGGTCTCATGGACATCTTTATTATCTCCAAAGGCTGACATCTCACGTTGTATAATATAGACGTCTGTCTTCAATTATTGGAATATTTTCTTATGACTTCCAGAAGTTGCACTGAACTTTATGACAACTGCAAAGTAGCCCCAGGACCCAGTGAGAAGCGGATGCAGATAAGGTGACCCATTTCTTTGATTCCATAGACTAAATGTAGCGATATGTGTATGGTCCAATGGTCTTTCCGATCTGTGGTCTTGATAAATGGTGATAGAGAAAGTGTGGTAACATGAATTACGGTATAAGAAAGTGTCATTCTAATCATTTTTTCCTTGAGTTTGTGCATGAAGCATGTGTTTGAAGGTAAGCCTCATTGTTGTAACACCATTTTAGTAATTAAGTATTAATAAGTGAAAAGCATGTCTGATGTTTAAAAAGATATTTAAAGCTTTTTCTCAAATACTGTAGTCCTGGATACAGTTTAAAAAGTTTGGCAATTGTGCAAGTTGAATATTTTTTTGGTATACAACTTCTTCCTATTTTAACGCTAGAATTCCTGAAGCCTAGAAAAAAAGTCTTAATCCCGGCCCACCTTAAATCCCTTCGCACCTCTCCATCAGTGTCTTTTGTTTTGTAAATGTGTCAATCAGCACAAGCAGCAAGCAGCCTGTTGTCCCATCCCCTGCCTTGATGGAGATCAACCCTCCCAACTCAAGTCAAGGCTCCTTATTTGTGTATGATGTGCCTGGAGTTGTATAGGGTAAATAATACAGTATATCGTTATTTGGAATACATGCATTTCATGTGTGTTTCGTGTCTACAAATATATGGGTAAGTGTAGGATGAAAGGAAAAGTGCAGCACGGTGCTTTCAGATCTAAACACTAGCATGGCAAATTGCTCTCGTACTGAAGTAACTTTAGCTGCAGGTGGAAGTCCCATTTTACTTATGGTGCCAAGCAGAGTTGCGTTGCGGTGCAGCAAGTCTATTAGCTGTCTGTTATTATGGTCCTGCCTTTGTCCAGTCTGATTGTGGTCACGGGACATTGTATCTTTGATTGCCAGTACAACAACTAGTTCTGAGCAGGCATCAGCCACAGTGCTGCTCTTGTGAAAAGAATGGAGATAAATGCCATCAACTCAGAGAGGGAGAGGCTAGTTTGTTGTACTACGTTAACGTAACTGAGAGAATAAAACTAAATAATAAAAAACAAGTGCTAACTTTTACAAGTAGACAAAATTTACACCAGGTGTTACAGACATAAATCAAATGTATGTTTTTTATTATATTGCAGAAATAATAATAATAATAGCAGCTCATTACTCAAAATGCAGAGCACCTGGTCTTGAACCCAGGACCTTTGGGTTATAAGGCTGCAATTCTTACCTCTGCACCATTAAAGAATACGTGTAAACTCCCTGTCGATTGACATTGGTGTCTGAGTTTCTAGCTCTTTGACAGCCACATGTAAATCGAATGCTTTTTTTTTTCTTTTGTCATATTCTTTAATAAAAGTGCACATGTTTATTTGATATTTGGACTGAAGTCTTCACACATTATGCACTTCTCATCATTATTAGTATAACATGGAAAAAGTTACTGGTTTAGGTATGTGTTCAGCATTTCTTGCATTTCTCGCATTTTCTTTCATCCTACACATACTTTGTAAACATGGAACACACATGAAATGCCTGTCTGGCTTCTGAGTGAAATATGCATAAAGTAACTGTATTCATGTACATATTAAAAGGTAACTTCATATTTGTACTGCCAGGGTTGGTACATTGGCAGGCCACAAGGGTAAGATAAAGGGACCAGAAAGTCAAGACCAATCAAAACACTACCGAGGGTCAAAACCAGAAAGTCAAAAGTGTTTATCATCATGCTCAATACATATACACCTAACAATGTCAAAATGACAAAGCCAGAAAGTGAAAACTGAACGTTTCTGAAAAAAAAATGAAATAAAGGTTTACAATGTATCGACAAACTGGGATAACACAACTGCACATGGCACCAAGTTATATAGCTGTGACTACTGGGATTAACAATAGACCTAAGATCATAGTAAACATAGCTCAATACAGTGGAGCCCATGAAAAAACAAAATGGTGACATGAGGTAACAAAATATTAACAGGTAAATAAATTAGAAACTCCAAGGACATAGCAGAGCATCAAAAATAAAGAGATACTAAAATGTCCATGAATTATAGTTTTATTCATCCCAATAAAGCTGTCAGCCTTTACCAAAAGTTTGCAAAACACCATTAAGTGAAGATTTAAAGGTCCGTAAAGTACTACTATCTAATATACTACATGGCAACTTATTCCACATACATCTGTAGTTCTCTTTTTGCTAATTTAAAAAATGATTTCATCCGTGTCCTTGTGTTGCAGTTCAACAATGTATTTTAAGAGAGAAGGTGGCATTCCCTTTGTAATTTTGAATAGATATCATCTGACCTGTTCAGCTCTGTTTGCATAAACTGAAAACAATCAATTCCATCAATCTTTTGCTGCAGACAATATTTCACAATTTCCACTCTGATTGAGTCTCTGTTCTCTGGAATTTCTATATTGCTTTTATTGCTTTTTTGCAATCTAGAGCTTTACACTGTACTTCAAATACACCCCAGTGTAAAACTTAAGAATAACTTACCTTGGCATGATAACAATAATATTTAAGGAAAAAAAAGAAAAAAAACTTCTTGCTTAGTAATTAAACATCAAATGTGGTAATTATGGTTTGCAAAATAATATTTTTATTCTGTTAAATTATTTTTTGTTACTCATACATTTTGAATGCTTAGTCTAGTTCCAATGAATCCAGACAAGCTTGCATCTTTTTTTATAAACGCTCTTGAAGCAAATACATGTTACATATTTTAGTAATTATTTTTTACTTTTTTATTGTGACATGCTCAAAATATGTCACATCTATTATCAAACCTTATTAATCCAATATAGAGTTTCTTAGGTTGGAGTGTGTACAGGCAGCACTGAATGTGAGGCAGAAAGCAACTCTGTTATATAACTTTAATGTTTTAAATATGTCATATTTTGAAAGGCTGCGGTGGGTTGGCACCCTGCCCAGGATTGTTTCCTGCCTTGTGCCCTGTGTTGGCTGGGATTGGCTCCAGCAGACCCCCGTGACCCTGTGTTTGGATTCAGCGGGTTGGAAAATGGATGGATGGATGGATATTTTGAAAGGATTTAATATTCAAAGAAATAAAATTGTAGTAGGGGCACAGTGGGAAGAGCTGCTGTTTCACGGATTCAGATTTCAAATTCCCTGATCAGTCATTATCATCAAGAAGTTTGCACGTTCTACCCATGTATCATAGATTCTCCTAATTGTACTCTGTTGTTTTTACCATATTCCCAAAGATGTGATGGTTAGATTAACCGTTGACTCTAAATGTATGCTGTGTGAGAGTGTGTGTGTGCATGTGTGTGTGCTCTGCATGGACTAGTGCTCTGTCCAGGGCTGTTTCCTGACTTGCACTCAGTGCTCCAAGGAAATGTTGTGACCTCCCTGCAACTCTGATTTGGATTAGGTGTTTAAAGGAGTGTTCTGTTATTTTACGTTATTTATTTGAGTATTTGTTATTATTCAAGTAATGATACTGTATGTGACTTTAAATGCCCATAAGTAATATAATCTGTTTAATATGTAGAATAGCTCATGACAGACTTGATAAATATGACTTTCTGCCATTTTATTTCAAAGCGAATGTTAATCATATCACAGAAATCAACGCAAAATAGTCAAACCATGATACAATTATGACACAGAAATTTTCTCATATATGAACAAAACACTGATAGAGTCCTCATATTCATTTGATCCCAAAGAAAGAGTCAAGTTCCATCATAGGGATTTTTTTTTGTGTATGCCTCAAAAGATCATGTATACATTTTATTTCATAATAAATTTTAAAGAATGCTTTTAGGATACATCATTCACCAGCAATACTTTTAAATGCTAGTACGTCCAGTTCTGTATATATCACTTAAAAAAATAAGACTAAAAGGATTACATTTGAATGAGTGGGTTTCCCCTAAATTCTTACATTAACTTTATATATAATACGCTACCGTGGCAGTCTGCTTGTCTGTCCAGGATTTTAAATCACTTGTAGTTCGCAAACCGTTTGTTTGAATGATTGACATGAAATTTGGTATACGTACACTACATGACATCTACTATCCACTTTCGGGGAGATGATTGACCTCCAAGGTTATTCCTCTTTTTATTTTTATTTTATTTTATTGTAGAATCAACTCTCAGCAGCAGGGAGGCTGTGCGGCACATTCATACGGGTGCCGTTCTCATCCCTACCACCTTCGCCATCACTTCCTCTACCTCTTCATATCTTAAATCATTCTTGAGGTAGATTGAAGACTTAAGTGCCAGCTTAAGTGAAAAATTAAAGAAAATGTACTAAGTAATTGCAACACAAACACTGATTTAATCAGTTTTAACACGAAAAGATGCTGAAGAAAGAAGAGAAGAAGCAGGCCGCTAGGGTGGAGAGAAGAAGAGTTGCTCAGGAAGCAGCAAGTGCATCAACCTCTGAGCAAACAAATGCTAAACATACAGAGAAATAGTATGAAAACTAGGAATGCTAAAGTCAAGTGTATTCACTGCACGTTATCGTGCAGTATGCCGTTACTGGTAAAATCATATTACAAATGAAGTTGTAATAAAAAGTATGGCTTTATTTTTAAATTTGTGTTTTAATATGTACTTCATGAAATTTCTTCTTTAAGAAAACATGCACAAACAAAACAAATTGTTAAAAATAGATGAGCATAATAAAGTGCCTTATCATGGGGTTACTTTAATGAGGGCAGTGGTGCTTGTCTTGATATAAAATTACTATGTTTAAAATGCCCAGATTGGCACCACTGAAACAATTTTTCATTTAAAATTTAATAAAGCTGGAACATAACTGCCATATTTCTTAAAAAACAGTGCTGTACTTAGGGGAAAAAAATCTTATAATTTAAGGCTTTAGCTAATACCTGTAAATATTTAAAAAGTCTCCAGGTAAACAAACTACTGTAATAATACAAGCCATAAACATCAACCTGGGTAATTTAGTGCTACTGATCAATAAAACTTTGTAATTGAAAAATGCCAAACAATCTATCAAAGGATTAATGGGAAAATTAAGTGAAAGGAATAAAATAATAACCTTACATTAAAATGCTGCTAAATTTTTGCCATTACTCAAATTGCAAAACATATATATCATACTGACCTAATTCCAACTGTTCTTGAATGTGTAATCATTTAGGTCTGGATAGAGAACTGTGAAAAAGGGCCAGTTTTTTGCTAAAATGTTGGCACTCCATACCTAAAAGCTCTCATGTAAAAAGGCTTGACCAGCTTAATCCCCTTTTTGAGTGCTATGTGTCACATTCTTAATCTAACCATTTTTTTTATTTTGGAACTCCAAACTATGACTTTAAGAGTGAAATGGAAAATGTCCAGCAAAATTTATGATGAGAAAAAGATAGATAAATAGGTATCTAAACATCCCAAGAAAATTTCATAAGGGAAAAATGAAAAGTGGTACAATCAGTAATTAGCATTAAGGTTAACATGGCATTAGTCCACAGGCTCTTAATTATTGTGAGGCACAAAAAACACAGGAAATGAAAATCATGGTCAAAAAGGCAGACAGAAATCACAAGCAAAAAGACAAAGATATTGTCAACTCAAGCAAAAATCAAACTCAAGGATGTAAAAAGTGTTCAAAAAACGAAATGCATATTTCATTAAGAATATCCACCAAGAGATAGTGAGTTAAATGAGCAGTGCCATCTTTATAGCATCATTTCCTTTGACATCACTAACACGACTGAACTGGTCATGTGACTGCTCCATAGAGTGTCTGTGATGGCTCCACAGTCTCAGACAGTTTGAACACAGATCCATCAATTATGTAATCATGAGTGAGCCAGGCAAATGAGGACACAAACAGTCAGCAAATGTTGGTGTAAAAGTGCTTTATTCCAATAACTCCAAACAGTGTACAAATTAGAACAGTGACTATCCATAAATAAATAAATAATCTATAAAAATTAAGTGAAATGTGAAGGATAAAAATCTCTCTAAAATCTAGTTTCTCCCCTGCTTATCTATTTAAGGCCTTGCAGTGAAAGGAGATGCCAACCGACTGGTGCAATCAACCTTTTAATCCTGGCTCAAGTTTCGATCACCAGTCCTTCTTCATTTGTGTGGTGCCACACTGAGCCGCAGACACATCTCCTGCCAGGAGTGCTTCAGCATCTGGGGGAGACACCGCATAACGGGCCTCTCCTCACCCCACTGTCGCTCATTAGGAGTGACCTCTTCAGCTTTGTTGAGTGCTGACCACATGCTCCTCTCTCTGTGGCTCACTCTCAGCCACCTGTCTCCATTCTGTATAACATGGGCTCAACACAAACATGCTCACATTGAGATTACCTATAGATTTTAATTCTTCCTATTAAAACATCAGGGGTCATTTGCACATTTGGTGGGAATGTCATCATATACTTATATTTTATTCTGCTAATTCTGCTTTTTATCTTCTATACTTTCTGAAAAAGTCTTCTTTTACCTCATGTTTTTCTGCTTTGCAACTTCTTTGCTATATCTTTTAGTTATGTCCAACACAGATTATTCTCTTTAGGTACCATGACCATTTAATAAATGTTATCCAATCACAAAGAAACCTCCAGATTCATTGCATCTTAAACTTTGGAAAACATTTTTAATTTACTTATTCTTGAACTCTCAATGTCAAAGATTATTTGGTGATCCAGTTCCAGAATTGACAAATGGAAATGTATCATCCTATGATTCCTAATCATTTGTTGTGTGGGATTGCACCCATCTTGTTGGTTTCACGTAGACATTCGTATTTTTTGTCAAGTCACATTTTTCTCTATGGAACCAGGTCTGTGTGAGTTTGATTGCTGAGGTTGATGTTTGAGGAGATCATTTTTTATACAGTGATCCCTCGCTATATCGCGCTTCGCCTTTCGCGGCTTCACTCCGTCGCGGATTTTATATGTAAGCAGCGATTTTTCGCTGCTTCGCGGGTTTCTGCGGACAATGGGTCTTTTAATTTCTGGTACATGCTTCCTCAGTTGGTTTGCCCAGTTGATTTCATACAAGGGACGCTATTGGCAGATGGCTGAGAAGCTACCCAACTTACTTTCTCTCTCTCTCTCTCTTGCGCTGACGTAGGGGGGGTGTGAGCAGGGGGGCTGTGTGCAGCTGCTTCCTGAAGGACATGCCGAACGGTGCTTCGCATACTTAAAAGCTCAAAGGGCACGTATTAATTTTTGACTTTGTTTTTCTGTGGCTCTCTCTCTCTCTCTTACTGCTCCTGACAGAGGGGGTGTGAGCTGCCTCCTTCAACAGCTTTGTACCAGCGGTGCTTCACATACTTAAAAGCCAAAAAGCCCTATTGATTTTTTTTTTGACTGCTTGCTTTGCACTCCTTTGAAAAGGAAGATATGTTTGCATTCTTTTAATTGTGAGACAGAACTGTCATCTCTGTCTTGTCATGGAGCACAGTTTAAACTTTTGAAAAAGAGACAAATGTTTGTTTGCAGTGTTTGAATAACGTTCCTGTCTCTCTACAACCTCCTGTGTTTCTGCGCAAATCTGTGACCCAAGCATGACATTCTAAAAATAACCATATAAACATATGGTTTCTACTTCGCAGATTTTCCTATTTCGCGGGTGGCTCTGGAACGCAACCCCCGCGATGGAGGAGGGATTACTGTATTAGGTAATTGAAATTGTTACTGATTATTTAAACAGCCTTGTTATGTTTATTTTAAGGCTGGGAATCAATTAAAAAAATTAACTAATTAATCGATAAATGTACAGTATGTAAGGTTGGCAGCAGGAACATGGGCCAAGAGTGTAAGGGTGTCTGCGCCTGTTGGTTGACATCTCTCTGAGCTACGAGGTTTGAGTAGAATTAGAAACTCCAAGGACATAGCAGAGCATCAAAAATAAAGAGAAACTAAAATGTCCATGAATTACAGTTTTATTCATCCCAATAAAGCTGTCAGCCTGGATTATTTCTTTGATGGAATTTTCACCTCCACTAGCACTGCATTTTTCTTTATTAGATTATTTATTTATTTAACGCTATTGATGCAATGCACTTTGGACATTGTTTGAATTTATCTGTTTTAATAAAAGCACTTGGCACTTTTCTGCACCTTTCCCTTGCATTGTATGTCATGTCCTCATCTACAGGCTTATCCATCATATACATTACAGGAGGGGTCAGGTTCAAGAGGCTCCTGGAGAGAAGCGGTAGAATAGACCTGACCCACACCATCACAATGGGGTAATATATGAAAGGTGTACAATTGTAAAATGAATATAGTTTTAAAATGGACTAGTCTGAAAGTTTTGAATGAATTACTTTAATTTGTAAACACATATTTTCAGAAAATAAAGGGGACAGAGGGGAGATCATGTTGCCAGATTTTAAACATTGATAATCCATAGGGACTCTTGGGACTCTACTGTAAATACTTACTGTAAACAGATCTGCCACTGGTTTCATAGTATTTGATAATAGACTAGAGAAACTTAACAGCAGGTATGAAGGAAGTAGAAATTTTACAGAAATGTTACTTGCTTTGAGAAGTAAGCTAAGCTGCAGGAAAACAAAAAAGATGAAGAAGACATAACAAAGCAGGACCTCAAACACTGAAATGTCTGGTGCTCATCTTCAAAAATGTTGCCTAAGGTCAATATGCCTAATTTCCCCAGGAGAGGATAATTATCTGACTATCACTAATGCATAGGACCCGATTATAAAGTATTGGGTTATTTGAATGCTGCCTAAGACAAGGCCCTAGACCCTTCCTTATCATATACCAAACTTTCAGTGTTTAAGAGATCAGGTGACCCAAATTAGCTGAGTGGGTCTTGAGTGAGGAATGCATTGGCAATTTATTCAACAGAGAATGTATGTAGGTGTTCACATTCATACCTAGAATTATTTCATAGTCCTTGAACTGAAAAAATATGGGTAGTAGAAAAGGGAAAAAGGGTCTGTTTATAAGAGGTAGGTCAGCAAATCATACAGAGGGCAACCTTTTATGTGCTATTTCCATTAATTTAAAGCAAAATCTCCCAGATGTATCAGAACCTGTATCTAAATTTTTATGTGAAAATTGCAACATATAAGGAGTGCCACTCCATGTTTTTGAGTACAACGAGGAAATACCTATTGTTATGCTTAGGGTCATTAGCAGACAAAACTGCAAGTAGTTCAGAACACTGTTAATATTTGATAACAGGCACCAAACATTCTGAGAAATGTTTGTAGGTTTAGTCATAGGTGATTTAAAAAGCAAGGATTAATACCAGAAAAAAATATAACAACAAAAAATATAAGAGTTAGACAACAATCCTGCCAGACAATAATCTCAGGGGACTACAGGCTTGTCATTTCAGTTGTGGGGCTTCCATCTCCTCTACCTCTCTAAAACAGAAGTAGGTCTCATTCCCAGATATCTATTAAAAAACAAAAACAGTAAACTAAAAACCCTGACCCATATATTGGAAAAAATTACCATGGAAATATCAATAGCAAACCCTCCACCTCACTCCCGCTGATATGTCACATACTAAACCTTGGAAAATGAAAACAAGTAAAATCTTTTTAATCAGTAAGTATTAACAAAGTGGACCTCTCTCAAACATTGCTGTGTACCTCGAAACACTTTGAAAGCAAGGTACGAGTTAAGTCATACCTCATTAAGCCTGTCAACACACAAAATACTGCATCTCAGTAGACAGCCACTACAGACTTTGCTGCCACATCTCATTTAACTACTATAATGCTCTAACCTAGTAGATAGCCATGGCAATAGCTTTTGCAAAATTGTGCTAAAAATAGTTATGACATAATTATGTCATTGTGGCAAAAAAGGTATAAAGCTGCTACTGTTTGAAACAACTAGATTTATTGCAAGATGAATATTTTGATGCTAATGACAGTTTTAAACATAGTTACAATGAATTGAATGATGTGGATCCTGTAGAGTCTGTCACTGATGCGGATTGCTACACTGAAGGTGTTTCTTCATTATAACTGTGTGCACAATTATTACGCAAGTGAGTATTTTGACCATATCATAATTTGTATGCATATATTCCACTTGCAAGCTGTATAAACTTGAATGCTTATTGGATTTAAGCATATCAGGTGATGTGTATTTGTGTAATGAGGGAGGGTGTGGCCTAAGGAGATCAACACCCTATATCAAGATGTGCATAATTATTAGACAGCTTGCCTTCCTCAGGCAAAATGGGCCAAAAAAGAGGTTTAACTGACTGAAAAGTCAAAAATTGTAAAAAGACTTTCAGAGGGATGCAGCACTCTTGAAATTGCTAAGATATTGGGGGCGTGGTCACAGAACCATCAAACGTTTTGTTGCAAATAATCAACAGTGTCGCAAGAAATGTGAAATAAGACACAAATTAACTGCCAAAGATTTGAAAAAAACCAAATGTGAAGCTACCAGGAACCCATTATCCTCCAGTGCTGTAATATTTTAGAACTGCAGCCTACCTGGAGTGCCCAGAAGTACAAGGTGTTCAGGGCTCAGAGACATGGCCAAGGTAAGGAAGGCTGAAACCCGACCACCACTGAACAAGACACATAAGTTGAAATGACAAGACTCTGCCAAGAAATATCTGAAGACAGGTTTTAGGGACTGATGAGATGAGAGTGACTCTTGATGGATCAGATGGATGGGCTCATGGCTGGATCAGTAACGGGCACAGAGCTCCACTTTGACTGAGACGCCAGCAAGGTGGAGGTGGGGTACTGGTATGGGCTGGTATTATTAAAGATGAGCTAGTCGGACCTTTTCAGGTTGAAGATGGACTCAAAAAGACACTTTCGTCAAGCAGTAGTACAGGAAAAAGTCTGCATCTTTCAAGAAGACCTTGATTTTGATGCACGACAATGCTCCATCGCATGCATCGAAGTAATCCACTGTGTGGCTAGCCAGTAAAGGCCTTTAAGATAAAAGAATAATGACATGGCCTCTTTCCTCACCTGACCGAAACCCTATTGAGAACGTGTGGGCCCTTCTTAAATGGGAGATTTACAGGGAAGGAAAACAGTACACCTCTCTGAACAGTGTTTGGGAGGCTGTGGTTGCTGCTGCACAAAAACTTGATCATCAACAGAACAAGAAACTGAAATGTCAAAAATGTTTATTTGTAAATTTTGAGTTGTTTATTTATTATTCTCACTATAACAGATGAAAATAAGCAAGTGAGTAAAGTTTTTCCTTTAGTTTCCTAATAATTGTGCACACATTTGTATTCACCTTAGAATGTTCACACTCACATTTCCTTTGTAAAACATTCAGGTTGCAGGTTTATTAACATTTTGGATTGACTGACAGCACTGTATGTGTTCCATATTAAAATGAATCCACAGAAATACAACTTGCCTAATAATTGTGCACACAGTCATGACTGTGAGGATAGCAGTGCTTGGACATTCTGCCACCCACTGAGTACAAACAGTCACCAACTACCAAATGTGTTGTGTGCACAAATGTGGAAAGTGCAAAGAAACATGTTATATTTGGGGCACATGTGCTTCTAAGCTTGAACTCTTAGTGGCACTATGCTTCATATTCTCTCATTCAAATGCAGACTTTTAGTCATATTGCTGGTGAAATTAAAGTAATTAACAGTTTTTTTTTTACTGTTTTGACAGAATTACTATTGATAATAATTTCTGTACTGTAGAATCCTGGTAATAAATGGTCCAGCAGTCAATGTGTTAAGTATACAAAAATAAATAAAATACAAAAAATAATAATACTGTATATGATGACTAAAAGTTCAAAGTCCTGAGCCATTCATTGTGAATTTACTGCAGATACTTAGACAAAAGTACGGTACTAACAGAAGGAGATTTTTGCCTGGGAGGAATCCCCTCAGATATATATAACACAGGGTTCTCGAAATTCAAAGAAAGAAAGAAAGAAAGAAACAAACAAACAAAGAAAGGGGCATGGTAGAGTGTCATGAGATGATACTGAACAGTCCTACATAGTTAACCCTGAGATGCATTTACTGTTTTCCTTACATTGCACTTTGATTTGCCCCTTGTTTAGCTGTTCTTTTAATTAAAACTGTTTTGTTGGATACTTTGAAGGCTTTTGGTGTCATTCTGGATTCACTGCTATTGCCAGCTAGTTTTTATAATATGTACTACAACATTTTGATATATGGCACTAAAAATGGCCCCAGTGTAGGTTTGTATATTGTATATTGAAGGTGCTTTAAATGCATTTACAGCATGAAAAACGTCTGTACATCACAAACAAACGTAGTCATTTAGACATATGGCCTTATAGCATAGCAGAAAGTGTTCCCACTTCATAGCACTTCAAAAAACCTTTTCAACTTCTGAGACCTGTCCTGTTGGGTTTTCCTTTCTCTGTCCTGAAACTCAGTGTATTGTCAAAACGATTAGTGAATGATTGTCATGCCCCAAATCCCCTAAACATTTTAGAACAAAAATAACAAACCTTTTGGCAGACTCGTTCATAAATATGAAACGTTGAGCATTTTGATCTCACATCTCTTATCTGAGATACAATATTCAGTGTAGATACAAATATATGTTTAGGGCAAGTATTAATGAACCCGAAGTAGAAGATGGCCTTCTGACGAAACATTTACGCTATAGAAATACATTTTTAGAAAATTCTTGCTTCACTAAATAGTTAGATATATATATTTTAAAGTACAAAACCAAAAAGTTATTATCAGTATAACAGAACATTCCAAATCGTAGCACAATGACCAAATGACAAGATTGGAATTTGGTGTTGCTATTAATTGCCACCATTTATTAAGCAGACCTTAATTTTTTTGTTGTCATTCACAAAATGTATTGTGATTATGAAGCCATTGCTACATTGAATTAATTAAGTCATATTTATGGAATCTTTAAATGTAATATTTCATGGTGTTTATATAGGGTAAGTATACATGGAGCTTTCTTTGCATTTTTATACCTACCAAATGAATAGTTACCTCCTGTCTTTTGCAGATGCCCTATTATGTAGCTTGTCTTAGAGATTTCTTACTTTTCTAAGGATGATATAAGAAAAAAATAATCCGATGGAAATTATGTGATCATTGTAATGCATTTACTAGCATGTGAACAATAATAACAATTAGAATAAACAGAAAAGGTAGGTTTTCCCTAATGTATAATTTACACATGAAGAAAAGAAGCAATTACTCTTTTAAATAGCATTGAAATCAAATAGTCCACCCTAATTATTTTGTGCAGAGTTTTAAGTCACCCGCATAATAATTTAAATTTCACACTTAAATACTAGGCGTGAGCTGTTTTTACCCACTTAGTTGAAGTGAGATTACTGTCATTCACAAGAATAAACAAGAGAAAATATTCTTCCCTCTTATTTCAACAAGCTTCTTATCATAAATGCATAATTCAAGGTGACTTTGGTTCTGTGGAATGATTTTTATATAACAACTGACAACTGCAGACTTCATTTGTAATGCAATACAGCATTAAACCTGAGTTTGACAGAGATTAGGTTTTAACTTTGTTATTTGGCACTATTGGATTTCAAATAGGCTACCAATACTCCAACCTCATTAGATATATAAAATCAGTGACTATTTAAAAAAATGTACATTTCTGTTGCAATGTGTGTTTATATGTAGTGACTTTAGGTTTCAGATTACAGGTGCACAAGGTAAATCAATGAAACTTTATACTGCATAATTTTATCAAAAAACATGGAAAATATTAAAAATAACTGGGAATTACTCATTAGACAATTCAAAATACCTTTCGTTAATCAAATTTTATTTTAAATAGTACCTTTAAAGCTTCCCATGACCCTTAGAAGTTTGAAAATAAATGAAACAATAAATCCCATAATATGGGACAATACATTGCAGTGCCCTTAACAAGTATTAAAACTTATGACTAAACAACTGAAAGAAAATTTGAACAGGGCGGGCAGACTTTGAAAAAAACATATTATCTAGGCTTTTCAGCTCTAAATGATCAAAATTTATGATCAATATTACACGTGGCTAATTTAGATCAAAAAGCCACAAGCTACCAAACACTCTGAAGTTTAGATTGCTATCTCCACATCCACTTTACCATTTTTTGCAAACTTAGGGTTCCAGAATTGTGTCATGAACAACACTTAGAAAGATTTATATAATTTGAGTCCCAGGACTATTTTGAGAAAAATAGAACCTAACTTTGTAACTTGCTGGAATGTATCAGGAGAATGGATGTGAAAAACGTTTTGTTTTAGCTTATTCTGACAAGAAATTTATGATGATTTTATTATGTTTTGTAAGTCCTGGATATGATGTTAAACTGCATATGGCCAAGCAAATGGTCCTCAAGCTTGCAGGGAAACCATGGGGGTTGATGGCAGGATTGGCATTCCAGCCACCATAAAAAAACTTCACACAGCTCTGAGATGACAGAAAGGACTCCTTTCTACTCTCTGTGGGAATAGCTCTGCTGAAGCTGCCCATAGGAAGGCTGCTCACATTATGAAGGGGACTGGAGAAAGCACTCGTGAGCCTTATCCCCAGAAGAGTCAAAACCATCAGAGAGCCAGTGAGGTCAGGCCTGTTGGAGATCAGAACTGTTGTGGTGCTGAGGCATCATCTGCTGCATAGCAGCACTCAGGTCCCAATTTGAGGCGGCTCATCCTGGTGGGTGCGTGGAACGTCTTGTCTCTCTGGCATGATGATCATCTTCCTCTGCTGTTGGAGATGCTTCATAAAGTCTGCATTTCAGTGGCGGCACTCTCTGAGATTCACAGACCTGGGACTGGACAGATCTCTGTAGGTAGGTATACCTTTTATTGGTCTGGTTGCTCTGGTGGCTGTCATACTCATGGAGTAGCTATTGCTGTGGCGGATTGGCTCCTTCTGATGGTGTCCAAATGTCACTCCTTTCAACCAGTGTATCATAAGACTCATGAGTGCTTTCTCTGTTGTCTCAGTGTATGCTCTGACTACAGTGAGTGATGTCTCTGTGAGGGAGACATTTTATTTATCACAACTTCGCTCAGTGGGTTGATGATTGCCCGCAAGTTACTTTCTTCTGGTCATGGGTGACTTCAATGCGACCACTTGCACTGACAGGGCTGACTACGAGGACTGTATCGGTCCCAATGGGTTTGGTGACCATGGAGAAAGTGGCTCAATGTTACTTGACTTTGAAAAAGGACAGGGGCTGTGGATCGCTGGATCCTGATTCCAACACCCTGAGCTGCATCTCTGGACTTGGTACTCCAGTACTGGTGGTGCGGTGAAGGAGATCGATCACAACCTCGTGGGCAGACACTGGAGGCTTTTACAAAACTGCAGGGTCTACAGAAGTGCCCAGTTTGTGAATTCCCTCGGTTCTTCATGCTGATCCTCCAATTAGCTGTGAACCACCCAATCTCACTGAGATTGCACAGGTGGTGAGCCACCTGAGGGTAGGGAAGGCTGCAGGGATCTGTGGTATCCAGGGTGAACTTCTCCAGACTGGTGGTAAGGCTGTCCTCCTGGCATTACAAGTAATCTTTGCTTCCATTTGGGAGATGAGCATCATCTCAACTGACTGGAAAACAGGAATTGCCATCCCTTTCTGGAAAGGGAAGGGTGATCGCCTGGATTGCGGGAACTACAGGGGGATAACACTGCCCTTGTTGCCAGGCAAGGTCCTTGCTAGGGAAATCCTTAATAGGATCCGTGATCACTTGCCCACCTACCAGCGACCAGAACAGTCTGGTTTTACACCTAAGAAGTCTACTATCGACTGCATCCTGGCACTGTGGGTCCTCATAGAGCACAAATGTGAATATCGGCAGAGCTTCTTTGCATTCTTTGTCGATTTTCGTAAGGCTTTCGACTCGTTGATCGAGCTGCCACATTGGATATCCTGAGACTTCACAGGATCCCCTCAAGATTGCTCGATATCATGGCCAGTCTGTGCATTGGTGCTGTGAGTGCAGTCCAGAGTTGAGGCAGAACCTCTGTGTTTTTTCCTGTTGATTCGGGGGTTGATCAGGGGTATGTTCTTGCTACTACTCTGTTCAATGCTTACATGGACTTGGTGTTGAGCAAGGTCATGGTGTCCAGCGGCTGTGGGGCATCTGTTGGTGAAGAAAGATTAATTGATCATGACTTTGCTGACGATGCTGTGAGTCGTGGAGTCAATGGAGGCTCTGATTGGGGCTCTCGAGAGACTGAGCGAGGAGTCTGAGTGTCTGGGCTTGCAAGTGTCCTGGATAAAAACCAAGATCCAGGCCTTTAATGACCTCTTGGGTATAACCATCAGCAGTGTTTCTGTCTGTGGAGAGAATGTTGACCTTGTCGAGAGGTTTACTTACCTAGGCAGTGACATTCATGTTTCTGGTGACTCTTCCTATGAAGTCAGTAGATGGATTGGGAGTGCATGGGGGGGTCATGAGGTCACTGAAAAGGGGTGTGTGGCGCTCCCAATACCTATGCAAAAGGACGAAGGTCCAAGTTTTTAAAGTCCTGGTGCTTCTTGTCTTGCTATATGGTTGCAAGATATGGATGCTGTCTAGTGACCTGAGACAAAGACTGGATTCCTTCGGTACTGTGTCTCTTTGGAGAATCCTTGGGTACCGCTGGTTTGACTTTGTGTTGGTTGCTCACAGAGTCCCGAATGTTGCACATTACCTTCATTGTGAGATAGCGTTATTTACGGCACTACACCCATGTGGCGCGATTCCACAAGGGTGATCCAGCTTGCAGGATCCTCATTGTTGAGGACCCGAGTGGCTGTACAAGGCCAAGGGGATGCCCAGGTAACACCTGTCTGAGGCAGATAGATGGTCATCTCCAGAGGGTGGGACTGGACTGTGTGTCTCCCTTGGGGGTTGCCAACCAGGATCCCGAGCTGTTTCGTCTTCTGGTCGGTGCGGTAATGTGCTATACAAGTGCATGCTCCCCAACCTGACCTGACTTCTGATTTGGGGTAAATGTTCTTGTTGGCTAGACAAAGACCTCTGCCTCGTAACTGAAAAAATAATCATGAAAGTTCCTTTAGTCATTTTGTTAATGCTATATAAATCATAGCTTTTATTCATTATAAATGAATTTATAGAAATACATTGCACTCTTCTAAGTTTCAAAGTACTTTTTTATTATGAACAGAGCTGATGAACATGGCACTGAGTTCCTATATTAGTAGTTTGTAACCAAGGTTGGACCTGGGCGAGTGAGTAGACAAGACTTAAACGCTAGACTCCCTGGGGCATACATACATATCAGCCATCGGCTCTACTTCCTTTCAAGTCGCCCAGTAACGTAGATGATGTAAATCCTGTCTTCATCAATAAATACTTCCTCAACCATCCTCCTCATAATCAATTGCCCTCTCATTAACTCCAGCCCCTTAAAAAGCATCAACCCTTTTTTATACTCCTAGCAGCCCCAGCTGCCACTAGTTATTTATCCACCCCTCTCCCTTGTAATTAACCCAGCATGGGTAATCACACACTTTCACATACATGGCACTTATTAAGCCACCTGAACATGTATAAAACCATTAAAACCAATAAATTAATCTAATAAAACATCCCACAACAGGACTTACCATACAATGTTTAAGGGACAGACGCTATGAGCAAGGCGCATTTTTTCAAATAAACAGAAAGAAGACTGAAACTTTACATACAAATATACAGTTAGAGTTAAAAAATTCAGTTGAGTTGTTGTCGTAGTACCAGGCACAAAACTCAAGACACCAAGAAGAAAGGCCTTCTTGGAGCAAATGGTCATTTTTAAGGGTTAAGCCGGGCATACAAGATCATATTCAAGAAACAGGCAAGTGATTTATTAATCAGCACAAAGAGAAAGAAAGACAAAAGCCAAAACATGTATAAGCCAGAAAAAGTTCTAACACTAACTAGAAATGTCTTTCCCTAGCTATACTAAACTTGTAAGGTTTACGTTTATATTCAAAAGAGATCTAACAATAGGATGTGGACAGTAACACTTTGCCATCTTAAATAGGAGGAACTTCATAACACAACACACCATGTGACTTCTGTGTCATGTAAACCAGCAACAGGCATAGCAACAGCTGAATAACATGGCCATGGCCATGGCCACAAAGAGAAGTCCACAAAATTGATGTTGCCATCCAAGAAACAGAAATGACACCTACAGTATGATGATACATTTTATAAGCAAACACAAAAATACATTAAAAAAATTCAAAAAATGGAAAGAAAATTTAAAGTGGCTAAAACACAGATTCATAACAGGTAATGAAAACCTTCGTTCTTGTTTGAAAAATTAAAATAAAATAAATAAATTCGCAAGTTGTTGAAAAGGCAAACATTTTTCACAAACTGCTGACAATACTAGTTTTATTATTTGGGGAATTTATTTAGTATACTTTTAATTTGTTTCATTTTGAAATAATGAATTTTATTGTTTTCTGCTCTCTTTTTCATGATATTCCAGCTTCGATTTGAAATGAATCCTTGCACATGTGACAATTTTATCCTTAATTGCAACATCATTTCTAAGCATGTGATCAATACCAGCACTTTGTGTGACATTATTTTTTCAGTTCTCTTTAGGATGGTGGCATAGTTCACTTGGCACAAAGTTTTTGACTAAGCAAAAATGCTTATTTGTGGAGTTTGAAAATTATTATAGTTGGGGAATTAAAATTTTAAGACTGCTTGCTTCAGAGTTTTCAACTTTGACTTTTCCCTTTGTTTAGGCGTTATTAAAAATTTGTTTACCTTCCTGTTTATAGATCTCCGCCAGTTCTTTTCGAACACTGCCTTCTCTCTTATTAATGTTTTTCTGCCGGTCTCAATATTGGCTTTTTATTAGACCAGCTGGCAACTATACTGAGAAAATAAAAAGTAAGTACAGGAAACATCTGTATGCAGTTATTGCTGCTAAAGGTGGCATGATTAGTTACCAAGTCAAAAAGGACAATTACGATTTCACTTAGTTGTGTGTGTGTATTGCATAACTTTGTGTAGTGTCTTGTCTGATGATGACCACCCAAATTGGTATGTCTAGATGTAGTGTACTTTCCTGTAACTGAACCCAAATAAAAAAAGAGGTCTGCATTTTGTAGTGCATTTCTGCAGTCAAATAAAGAGTACTCCAAAGTCAAATTCCACATTCTATTTTTTTCTTTGAAACAAGGTCAAAATACTGAAACACAGAAACATATAAAAACCGTTTTGGTAGCAGATAGTATGCTGCATAAGTCATTACACATGATCTTAGGTAAAGCTTCTTTGTTTGTAGTCACCACAAGACTTATCAAGAACGAAGACTGCAATATAAATAATAATGTCACTTTTGTTTTTATATTTAAAACACTCTTCATCCTCATACCTCAAGGCACATTATACAGGTTGCCTTATTGATTGAAGAAATCTGCACGTGGTATGCATACTAAAGCTGTTTTGCTGATTATGATGCAGAGATCCTGCATAAGACTGGTAAATTACATGCAAACCATCAACAAAGCTTTTCCTCCCAGGTTGAAAAATAGAAAAACACTATGTGTTCACTCAATGAGTAAAATGGGAAATGTCACTGCCAATCACAAAAGAAATGTCTGATAAACATAAGAGTTTAGTAATCTCCTGTTCTAACCTTGCAGACGTCAATGCAGACAAATTCAAAGTCAAGGAATGTTCAAAGTCAAAAAGAGACAAAAAAAAAATCAGAAAACAACATACTAAGCCAATTTAATGTTGTCAAAACTAAATCCAAAAATAACACTCACATAGTACTTAGCCATTAATGAGAATCTGGAAAAGTTTTAAAGTGTGAAAGGTTGAAGAATCTTGGACAATTATGTTTCTTATCACACCAGTTTAATACCGTCACTCTGCTAAAGTCATCTGGCGTGGGTTTTGTAACATCTAAAAAAATACTTTGCCAGTGGAAAAAATTTTATCCTCCAAACCAGGAGTTCATACCATCTCTCGCCAGCTCTTGTGAAGTTTCAAGGCCATTGTGAAATAGGTTTCGGTAAAATTTATTTTAAAACATGGTGGGTGAAAAAATACGTAATCAGTTGTATTACTGTGGTACATGGTTTAGTGTGCAAAAATTAAATTAAAAAAAAACAACAAACATTATTGTTTGTAATTGTAGACATGACACAAAATGTAAAATGAAGATAATACACCAGTTTAGAAGCATCCATCCATCCATCATCCAACCCACTATATCCTAATACAGGGTCACGGGGGTCTGCTGGAGCCAAACCCAGTCAACACAGGGCGCAAGGCAGGAAACAAACCGTGGGCAGGGTGCCAGCCCACCACAGGGCGCGCGCACACACACACCCACACACCAAGCACGCACTAGGGACAATTTTAGAATCACCAATGCACCTAACCTGTATGTCTTTGGACTGTGGGAGGAAACCGGAATACCTGGAGGAAACCCACACAGACACAGGGAGAACATACAAACTCCACGCAGGGAGGACCCAGGAAGCGAACCCAGGTCTCCTAACTGTGAGGCAGCAGTGCAATTACAGTTATACAATTTAAATGTGGGTCATTAGTTCAATTGTTTGACCAAAACAACTTTGAAAAAAGCCAGAGAAGAGAGCTAAAAATATAATGAATGCTTGCCAGAAGCTGAATGGCAAGGCTTTCCAAAAACAGGAATGTCTCAGTGTTTTCACATGTTGTTACTTTCAAGTTTTGCAAACACTTGAGTGATGTTTTCTTATTTTAAGCGCCATCTTGGCTCTCCTCCTATTAGGAGGCATGCTGATACTTAGCACTAACACCTTTCATGCACTCCAATTTGTTCATAGTTAAAGCAAAATCTATACAGCATTCCATTTATTAAAATAAAAAAGCTGTCATCAGAAAAAGGCTACTTGTGCCAAAGCCTATCAAACACTTCAAGGGCAATATGAACCCCTTGAGAATCTTGTAGACCCAATAACTTTAGCTGTTTCATTCTTAGCATGTTGCATCACTTGTTCCTGTTTTTATATGAGTTGTTTTAACAAGAGAGGTGTTTACTTGAAATTTTGCTTTTACGGAAGGAATGAACTGCCAGCTCTACCAAAGTCAACAAATGCATGTATCTTTATATATAATACATTACTGTGGCTGTTTGTTTGTCTGTCCAGGATTTTAAATCACCTGTACCTCGCAAAAATTTGGGACACATCTACTACGTGACATCTACTATCTGCTTTCGGGGTGATGATTGACCTCCAAGGTTATTCCTCTTCATATTTTTATTTTATTGTAGAATCAACTCTCGGCAGTGGCCAGGAGAGTGCTATGTGGCACATGTGTACGGGCGCCGTTCTCATCCCTACCACCTTCACCGTTACTTCTCCTACCTCTTCATATCTGAAATCATTCTTGAGGCAGATTGAAGACTTAAGTGCCAGCCTAAGTGAAAAATTAAAGAAAATGTACTAAGAAATTGCAACACAAACACTGACTTTATCAGTTTTAACACGAAAACATGCTGACAAGAGAAGAGAAGAAGCGGGCTAATAGGGTGGAGAAAAGAAGAGCTGCTCAGGAAGCACCAAGCACATCAACCTCTGAGCAAATGAATGCTAAACATATGGTGAAAGAGGATGAAAACTGTGAATGCTCAAGTCAAGTGTATTCACTGCATGTTATCGTACAGTGTGCTGTTTCTGGTAATATGTAATTCAATGGAGATGTCAAAAATGACAATAGTATACTTTAAATTGGTATATTTTTTATTTGCTTTTGCAATTTGTTTTAACTTTTAGTTTTGTAAAGGAGTACAAGAAGAAGTTTTATAAAATCTTCTCCTCCACCTTTCCAGAGATCAAAAAAGAGAAGCAGGGTATTTGATGCGGAGTCAGCAGTCACAAATATTAAGGTACCCCAAAGGTTAGCAAAGGCTTGCCATATTAAAGAAGGTGTGAAAAAGTCCTTGCAAAGTGAATTAAGTTTTACTGATGTTAAGCAAAAACTGCATCCTTTTCTTTCAGAGTTTCTTTATTTCTTGTTGCAAAGAGAATTGTCTGCATCTTAACATCAGCAAAACCAAAGAACTGGTTATTTTACTTTTGCTACACTAAAGTGCCTCTAAGTCCAGTCAATGTTCAAGGAATGGATGTAGAGGTGGTCCACTCATACAAGAACTTGGGGGTCCACATCAATGACAGGTTGGACTGGTCTTGGAACACAGAGGAACCATATAAGAAAGGGCAGAACAGGATCTTTTTCCTTAGGACACTGCGTTCCTTTAATGTGGGAAGTAACATCCCTCACATTGTCTATAACTCTGACAGCCAGTGTGGTGTGCTGGGCTGGTAACATCACCTCAAGAGAGGCCCACCAAATAAATAAGCTAATTAAAAGGGCAAGCTCAATTATAGGACACACTCTGGACCCCCTGGAGGTAGAAGCAAAGGAGAGAATTAAAACAAAATGGAGTGCCATCCTCTCTCTGTGACACACTAACAAAGAGGACTTTCAGCCAACAAATTATTCAGCAGAAGCTTATCAAGAAACACTACTGGGGCTCCTTTATACCAACAGCAATATGTCTGCATAATGCTTCACTGTGACTGTGTCTGCCAAGTCAAAAATTTTCTTTACTTTCTTTTAACATTTTTCTTACTTTTTAGTCATTCTGGTGGGTGCTCAGAACATTGCATGTGTATATATAAATTTATTTAAGTATTTATTCATTTAAAGAGCTTCTGTAAAAAGCTCAATTTCCCCCTGGAGACAAATTAAGTTCAATCTATCTATCTATAGTCTGTGGATTAGGATAAATACACCTGAGTAAGATAAGATAATGTGCTAGTAATAATGGCTCATTATGCAGTTAAATCCCACTGCATATTACTCAAAGTATTACTGTTAACTTGATCAGGCTCATTGTGTGCCCAAAGCTATCTGAAAGATAGCAAAAATGGAATTCCATTATAATCTTAGCATACAATCATTTCAAAGGATTTAGTTGACTAACGCCAGCATTCACAAATTGAAACTTAACTCGGGCACATTTTAAATAATCTAAGTTGAGATACATGTGTATGAAGTAATGTTTTAAATTGTGTTAGACAATGTTCCTCACAAATTCATGACAAGAGTATTTTATCGATTGCTAATATCCATTCATAAACTGAAGTTGTAATTATCTGGTGGTACTCTTCTTTGAAGAGACTGTTAAAGTCTGGAGAAACTGCTTATGTGCTTATCGTGGCTAGAAAGTAGAGTTTCCATGGCAGACATTGAAGGAAAGTCTCTTTTAGTAAAATCTGTAACTTATACTTAACTAGCTTTGTTACTTGGCTTCTTCTGGAAAATTTCCTAAAACAATGGGCCTTGGTTATACTACCAATACTAGACGTACTATGTAGGTAATGGAGTACTTTCTGTATACAATATTTCTTGTATTTTTTCCCCCAGTCACTGAAGAGAACTACTCTTGAATATGCTACATACTTGCACAATTGCACATTGAGCAAAACATTCCTGCTGCCGATCAATTCTTGCTTTTCCTAGTGACTTGCACATGTGACAACGCCGTGTGTAGAATTCACACTAAAACATGGTGTACGAACAAAAGCAGAAATGTATGCACGCACAAAAAATCCAGATGCATAAATCTGTGCATACGCCAACTTCCACGTTCTTCTGCTCTATAAATCCCGGTCAGTGTGAAAAGTAACGCACGTGCATGCGCCTGTCATCCCGCCCCATCTCCTCCCAGAATTACGCCTCGTTGAATATGCAAATCAATATAAATAGCCCTTAAGTTCAACATTCTGTGAAAAGACAATGGCAAATGCACGGGGAGAAATAGAAGAATTTCAGTGAATACCAAGTGGAGGCATGGAAAAATGTACTATTTGTTGGTTTAAACAGTGGTATAAACAACAAAAGGAAGTTGATCGAATGACATAGAGTGTCGGAGAAACTCGAATGCTTAAGCTCACAAAGTCCCCGAAATAAAAAAGAAGTTGTCAGATATCAAAGTCGCCATGAAAAGGTGAGTCATAGCCCACGGTCTGAGTGTCATATGGAAGCTTATTAGAGTACAGAGAAAAGAAAAAAAATAGGGACACAGTGGGAAAAAAAGCTCAAAATGTCAACTTTAATCTCGACATTTCCACTTTAATCATGTAGCTTATTTTGTCATTAAAGTGGAACGTCATAAACTTCATCTTAAAATTGTTTAATTTACTAGTTTCTCAAATCCCATCATAACTAAAGTAGCACGTTAAATGCTTTGTTTTGTATGTGTTCTTTTATGTGCTCTATGTGTGTTAATCACTACATGCTTCTTAAATGGGCTTTCTCTTACGCCGACAGGACACAGAATCCATTACATTAATAATATCACAGCTCGCTGAACAATTTAAATACTAAGATGTATACTTGATATCATTTTCCTGATAATAGGAATTAAAGCATGTATTAAACATGGGAACATGGTGGCGCAGTGATAGTGATGAGCTGGCACCCCATCCAGAGAGTGTTCCTGCCTCCCGCAAGATACTTGCTGTGCCATGCGCTACCTTTGATGAAATAATTTATTGCGGCAGTACTGTCCCAATTCCTGTCCTTACTTTTCTTTCTCCAAGTAACTAATCGCCACACAATGAACTCTATAATAGATATAAAGCCATCTGTAAGCTGAGAATGCCGATTCTTCAAAACTTTTAAGAAACTTTGAAATATCTTCATAGTACATGTTTAATTATTCTGCCCATCTATCCATCTGGGGTTGCGCCAATCCCAGCAAGCATACAGCACGAGGCAGGAACAAACCCTGAACGGGTCGCCAGCTTGTCACTAGCGCTGCGACACCGTTTCTTCACATGTTTAATTATTAACAATATAGATTATATTAATGATGTTGAAATTTTATCTGTATAATGTAATAAACATTCTTTTCTGTATTTCATCTGTAAAATGATATCAAGAGCTTCAAGAAGATAGCGCTTGGAAATTTAAATCGACTTAGAAGCCAGTCATCATTATATGTAAATACACGTTTTATAAAGTGGTTCAGGTTGTGTAATATTATAACTGTATCGCAAATTTACAGTGAGGTAATTGTACTTATAAGTACTAACAGTTCTATCAGGAGCAATTGATGGACTGATTGAGTGTGTTTATAGTTCTTGGGATGAAACTGTTTATGAACCACGAGGTCCCAACAGGAAAGGCTCTGAAGCTTTTGCTGTGTGGAAGATGTTCAAATAGACTGTGCACATGGCCGAGGCAGCGTGTGCTTGATGATGTATCAATCAGGGATTGAGCTGGTGTGAAAATGTGTGTGGCTTTATGCCAAGTTTAGTTTTTATATATCGCAATGTAAGTGTGGAAATGGGTGTACGGAACATTTTTGTGCGTACCATTTATACACGAGGCCCTTGGTGTTTGTTGATGGTCTTCGCAAAACACCAATTTAAAGGAAACTGTATTCTTTTGAATTCAAACAGGTAAATAGTAGGAATAATGGCATTTTTGTATATAAATATAATTTCACCCTGTAGCAGATCCTGTAAAAATTATAGCTTCAGTCAAATTTGAATGTAATTCTTTAATCTGAAATCTGGTATTGTTACAAACTTTTGGAGGGTCTAAATCAAAAGCAATATACACTGAATCATAATTTCCTTTAACTTATTACAAATAGCATTTGAATTTTATTACAGCCTGAACATTTAGTTGGCCAATGGAACTGAACATTTTAGGCACTGTACAGAAAAGAATAAGAGAAAAAAATAATATTGTGAACTATGTACAATGTTCATCTCCCATATGTTCTCTCCATGGGGGGCTCCTTTACTTAGCTAGGCAAGTGTTTAAAATGATGAAGGCATGTCATCAATCCCAGTTTTGAGTGTACCCAGAGTTTTAAGTAGGCTGGCACACTCTACTAGCAGCCCTCTGTTTCTTCTTTGTATGCTGGAACGAAGCAGCACATCACAGTCTGACTTCCAAGAAGCAACATACAGTATTTCTACACAATATTGCATATATTTTACTACCAAACTGCCAACCCCCAAACCCCCCATTCTTTGAAGTTTTGTTTATATAAGAACACTTGACAATGCAGCTTGCCTTGAATGTTTACGTAATTTATGTCATGTGGAATAGGAAGAAACCTGCAGAACAAGGGAGCACTCAAGGAGACCACTTGCTAATCATATCTTCTTTTGCCTAATTTTGCCTAACTTTCATCATCCAGTTCACATTTCATTTGAAATTCAGCCTGGCATCTCATCTCTTTTTCCTGTGCAGGGCAGCTGCCCTTCTTCACATGCCACCAGCCTTACTTCTCTGTGGTCAGTGGCTCTTCTGCATGTTATGTTCATTTGCATGAACTGCATGTCACATTTCTCTGTGCAATCACAGCTGAAGCAAAAAAATGGATGTGCTGCCTAAGAATACCCTTCTCACTACAGTTGTATTACAGACAAATCTTAATAACAATAATTTTCTTTTTTCCATAACATCACTAAATTTCAATCAATTCAGTTAAAGCATTTTTGAGACTTTGAGGTAATTACTTTTTCTATTGTAGGGTTGAAATGTCCTTTCTGTACTTTTTAATAGCACCTACTGTCCTAGATATACCATTGATGAGTGAATGAGTGAGTCAGTAACACTGGAATATATACATACATAGACTTACATGTAGTAAAAGAAATTTGTTCAGGAGTACGATTGGCATGATATTGGTATAATATTTCGAGTAGGTGTAGAGCCACTGGATTTTTGCTTAATTAATGGTAATTAGTGGCTACAGGTACACAAAGCATAATATTCAGGAAGGAGCTAAAGCGGGATTTTCTGACTCTGAAAAAGATATAAACATCTTACATTAAAGTCTTTAAATTCTTGTTAGCCTGTGGGTCAAGAATTCTAAAAGGTCTTTTATTTTTCTTGCTTAGCTTAAAAAAAGTAAAACGTTGTCTTCTCTACTTTCCCTGAACATGGAAAGTATAACAGAACTAGCATAAGAGTTGTTTTTAATTCTGCTTTGCAGCCATCTGTAATAGCTGCTTATTTTCTTTGAAGGGACTTAACAGCATCCTGAATCTTGAAAAGGCTTAAAGATCTGTCCATCTTGTCTATCTGTGATTCTTAGAGGTGTGATATTAAAAAAACAAAAAAAAAAAACACCTAATTTTCATTACAGTCCAATGTCAAAAGGATCTTATGGCATTCCTTAAATGTGGTACTAATTTTTCTGTTTTCAGTGTGTCTTCAATTACTGATTTCTGCAATAACATTCCAATCTTCCTTCTTATATTGGGGAGACTGAGAATGGCTGTGGTGCTTTTTAGTCTTGTGTATGTCTCAGCATCAGAACAACATGAAAGAGTCTTTTAAACACTGATTGAAAGCTTTAAGTTTTGAGTAAAAAAAAATTCTGTTTATCCTCATAGCTTAATTCAAAAGAATGTAATCAGCTATGAAGCTTCCACTGACAAATTGTACCGACTCGTCCGACTGCTGGAAAAATTGTCCCTATATTTTTAATGTGATTTTGGTTACAAGTCATTATTTTTTAAAAATAGGTATTTTTATTCTTTTTGCGTTTCAAGCTAGAGACACCTAATTAGTCTTAACGTGTGTGGAATGAATACAGTGTTGAGCTGAGGAATGAGTAGGTAGTGCAACTGTGCAAAAAGACTCTTTAGTGGAATGTCAAACAAGTGGCAAAAAACACACAAATTAATTCTGTATAGGCATGTAATCTTTGTAAAATGCAACACTTTAACTTTTCAAACATTCACCAACATTCTAGCATTCTGAAGTAGCAAAACAATACATCTTTTTGATTTCTTGTAACACAGAATTAGCAGAGAAATAATACAGAACCTAATATTGTTGTGAGAAATAAACTTTATATGGAATATAAAACAAAATGATTTTGAAAACAGAAATAAAAGAGCAACATAAAAGTGAGTTCAGAAAATATTTAGATCTCTTCACTTTCTGCACACTTTGCTATGTTGTAGACTGAATTTTAAAAGGATCAATTTTACATTTGTGCCCATTAATATACACTCAATAACACATCATGACAGGCTTAAAACAAGTTTTCAGAAAGGTTTGCAAATGTATAAAAAATTAAAAACTGAAATCTCTCATTTCTATAAGTATTCAGACCTCTAATTTGTAGAAGCCCCTTTGGCAGCAATTACAGCTTCAGGTGTTTTGGGGTAAGACTGTACAAGCTTTGCACACCCGGATTTGGGCAGTTAATCCCATTCTTCCCTGCAGATCTCCTTAACCATCATTAGATTAGATAGGAAGCATCTATAAAGTGACATCTTCAGGTCTCTCCACAGATGTTCTACAGAGTTTAAATCAAGGTTTTGGCTGAGCCACGCAAGAACAGTCAGAGACTTCTATGCTTCATGCCATTGTAGTGCTGAAAGGTGAGCTACAATTCTTCTTCTTCTTTCGGCTGCTCCCGTTAGGGGTTGCCACAGTGGATCATCTTCTTCCATATCTTTCTGTTCTCTCTCACCACATCCATAAACCTTCGCTTAGGCCTTCCACTTTTCCTCTTCCCTGGCAGCTCTATCCTTAGCATCCTTTTCCCAATATACCCAGCATCTCTCCTCTGCACATGTCCAAACCAACACAATCTCGCCTCTCTGACTTTGTCTCCCAACCATCCAACTTGAGCTGACCCTCTAATGTAGTTATTTCTAATCATATCCATCCTCGTCACACCCAGTGCAAATCTAAGCATCTTTAACTCTGCTACCTCCAGCTCTGTCTCCTGCTTTCTGGTCAGTGCCACCGTCTCCAACCCATATAACATAGCTGGTCTCACTACCATCCTGTAGACCTTCCCTTTCACTCTTGCTGATACCCGACTGTCACAAATGACTCCTGACACTCTTCACCACCCATTCCACCCTGCCTGTTACTCTCTTTTTCACCTCTCTTCCACAATCCCCATTACTCTGTACTGTTGATCCCAAGTATTTAAACTCATCCACCTTCGCCAACTCTACTCTCTGCATCCTCACCATTCCACTGACCTCCCTCTCATTTACACACATGTATTCTGTTTTGTTCCTACTGACCTTCATTCCTCTCCTCTCTAGAGCATATCTCCACCTCTCCAGGGTCTCCTCAACCTGCTCCCTACTATCGCTACGATCACAATGTCATCAGCAAAAATCATAGTCCACGGGGACTCCTGTATAATCTTGCCTGTCAACCTGTCCATCAGCATTGAAAATAAGAAAGGGCTCAGAGGCAATCCTTGATGTAATCCCACCTCCACGTTGAATGCATCCGTCACTCCTACCTCAGCCCTCACCACTGTCACACTTCCCTCGTACATGTCCTGTACAACTCTTACGTACTTCTCTGCCACTCCCGACTTCCTCATACAATACCACAGCTCCTCTCGAGGCACCCTGTCATATGCTTTCTCCAGGTCCACAAAGACACAACACAACTCCTTCTGGCTTTCTCTAAACTTCTCCATCAACATCTTCAGAGCAAACATTGCATCTATGGTGCCCTTTCTTGGCATGAAACAATACTGCTGCTCACTAATCATCACCTCACTTCTTATCCTAGCTTCCACTACTCTTTCCCGTAACTCCATGCTGTGGCTCATTAATTTTATTCCCATGTAGTTGCTGCAGTCTTGCACATCCCCCTTATTCTTAAATATCGGCACCAGTACACTTCTTCTCCACTCCTCAGGAATCCTCTCACTTTCCAAGATTCCATTAAACAATCTGGTTAAACACTCCACTGCCATCTCTCCTAAACACCTCCATGCTTCCATAGGATTGTCATCTGGACCAATGTCCTTTCCATTTTTTATCCTCTTCATAGCTGTCCTTACTTCCTCCTTGCTAATCCGTTGCACTTCCTCATTCACTATCTCCACATCATCCAACCTCTTCTCTCTCTCTCGTTCTCTTCATTCATCAGCCTTTCAAAGTACTCTTTCCATCTGCTTAACACACTCTCCTCGCTTGTGAGTACATTGTTTGTATGAAAATGTGCTATATAAATAATTGTTGTAATTTGGAATAGTAACAAATATTTAGCAACAAAATACTATCCAGCCCCTCACTTCCTTTTGACAAAAATTTAATTTATGAGCTATCCTGACATAAAGAAAAAGACACAAAATATTGTGTTTCAGTGGTTTAAAACACTAAATCTGTGCTCATTTTTCAATGTTGTAACTTTAACCTTTAGGACCGAAATGGTTATTTACAGGGCAAGAGGTTACATATTTTTTGCTAGAATTTAGTCACAATGTTCTCTCATTTAAAAGTTATGAGCTTTGTGACAAATACCCTGCATGGTAACTGCTTTGATCCTTGAGTTTGTAAATTTATTGATGCATGTTTTACTTTTTGTATCTCATTTTGTTTTGATTTAGGATTGCTTATTATTTTTTTTTTTTTTAGTACTTCATGATCATTGCCATTTTCTTGTAATCAGAACTCTTGTCATGCTATTTATTGGCACCCTTTTTAGGAAGAGTGGTATGTTTAATTTCCTTATTTATGTTTCTGGATAAAATTAAATAAAAAATAAATTCTAACAAGTTAGGGACAGGATTCTTTAGCTTTGTCTTCCTGAATTACATATTTTGTTTTATGTATTTAGTCTTGTTGTGGACCACTTTATTTTCCCTGGGTTTTTACGGGTGGTCTTGCATTTTGCAATTTCCAATTCTAATGAGTTCTTCATTCACCATAAAACCACGCACTTTCTCTCCTATTTAGCATCTTAGTAGTTAGTCTTTTTTCAATGTTTGTAACAAAAATAATATAACTTAAGTAATAGATGCTCAGTTTATCATCTGGTTAATAGATACATTTTTTACATTTTATTTGCAATGCCAATCTTTTGTAGTAGTTGCGATAGTGAGGAGAACTAGTTTCTGTTACCGTCATCAAAAAAAAAAAATTTAATCTCAGAAAATCTAGGAATGTCCATGGTGACATCACCTGCCGTGCACTTTCAGTATATCATGGGAAAGTTTGCCACGACAATGACCACTCAACTATCCCCAAAATGGTGTTGAAAATACCAACAAATATTCATAAACCTTTCAGAGAAACCTCTTAAAGGAAAATAAGTAGCATGTCTGAAAACCTACATACCTCAGTTCAATTAAAAAAAATGAATAAAATATACCGTAATAACAGGAGCCAAATAATCATAAACAAAGCTAATGTCTTACTGTCTATCTTGTGACTTGCTAGGCCCTTAAACAGGGCTAGGGGAACTGTCCCATAGCTGCAGTATCAGAGGGCCCTGCCCCCTTGGGCTAAACATACAAAAGACAAGGACAAAAACAAGGGATAATACACAATGATTCATAACAATATTAATAAGAAAATGCAATAAAACAGAAAGGAAACAAGAACATTTTTAATAATATAACATAAAAATAATGTGTAAAATACAACATAATTAAGAAAAATATAAAAAATAAAGCCTGGTTAAACCATGACAGTGATCTTGCATATTTGAATTTAGAGGTACGGATGATTCTGCTGTTGCTCTCTTTTGAATTTATTGTTTACCCCCTCAATCATATTATGCATGTTTCTCAAGATGTCCAGTCAATATCTTAAAGCAAACATTAGTTTTACGAAAATATCAATTTGGATGGAACTCATTCGCTCAAATTAATAGACTAGCTTGCCACTTGTTAGTTAAATTCACATTGTGGATATTCTGTATTATGATGATGCATCATAACTAAAATATCACAGCGGAAAATAGATTGCTGTTCATGGGTCAGTCAAGTTTCATGGTTCATGTGGGGACAGCAGGTATTAATACTTAATGTATCTGTCCATCCAATCTTCAAACAAGCTTTGTTCTTTTATTCATCAATGATCTTAGCAAGCTTTCATTTTTTAAGGTTAATATAGTGCCTACTATTATGCAGTCTTGTGGTCCTGCATGCCTTTTGTTTCACTTGGGTACATGCTGGAGCGTAACGTTTATAAATATACTAGTGTATGGTATATAAAGATACTATTTACTTTAGTTTCAAAGTAGTGATAAACAAAATGAACACTCCATCCATCCATTCTCTTCCGCTTATCCGAGGTCGGGTTGCGGGGGCAGCAGCTTGAGCAGAGATGCCCAGACTTCCCTCTCCCCGGCCACTTCTTCTAGCTCTTCCGGGGGAATCCCAAGGCGTTCCCAGGCCAGCCGAGAGACATAGTCCCTACAGAGTGTCCAGGGTCTTCCCCTGGGCCTCCTCCCGGTTAGACGTGCCCAGAACACCTCATCTGACTCCTCTCGATGCGGAGGAGCAGCGGCTCTACTCTGAGTCCTCACCCTATCTTTAAGGGAAAGCCCAGACACCCTATGGAGGAAACTCATTTCAGCCGCTTGTATTCGCGATCTCGTTCTTTCGGTCACTACCCATAGCTTATGACCATAGGTGAGGGTAGGAACATAGATCGACTGGTAAATTGTGGCACAGCTCCTTTTTCACCACGACAGACCGATGCAGAGCCTGCATTACTGCGGATGCCGCATCGATCTGCCTGTCGATCTCATGCTCCATTCTTCCCTCACTCGTGAACAAGACCCCGAGATACTTGAACTCCTCCACTTGGGGCAGGATCTCGCTCCCAACCCTGAGAGGGCGTTCCACCCTTTTTCGGCTGAGGACCATGGTCTCGGATTTGGAGGTGCTGATTCCCATCCCAGCCTCTTCACACTCTGCTGCGAACCGATCCAGAGAGAGCTGAAGATCACGGCCTGATGAAGCAAACAGGACAACATCATCTGCAAAAAGCAGTGACCCAATCCTGAGTCCACCAAACCGGACCCCCTCAACTCCCTGGCTGCGCATAGAAATTCTCTCCATAAAAGTTATGAACAGAATTGGTGACAAAGGGCAGCCCTGGCGGAGTCCAACTCTCACTGGAAACGGGTTCGACTTACTGCCGGCAATGCGGACCAAGCTCTGGCACTGATCGTACAGGGACCGAACAGCCCTTATCAGGGTGTCCGGTACCCCATACTCTTGGAGTACCCCCCACAGGATTCCCCGTGGGACACGGTCGAATGCCTTTTCCAAGTCCACAAAACACATGTAGACTGGTTGGGCAAACTCCCATGCACCCTCCAGGACCCTGCTAAGGGTGTAGAGCTGGTCCACTGTTCCACGACCAGGACGAAAACCACACTGTTCCTCCTGAATCCGAGGCTCGACTATCCGACGGACCCTCCTCTCCAGAACCCCCTAATAGACTTTTCCAGGGAGGCTGAGGAGTGTGATCCCTCTGTAGTTGGAACACACCCTCCGGTCCTCCTTCTTAAAGAGGGGGACCACCACCCCGGTCTGCCAATCCAGAGGCACTGTCCCTGATGTCCATGCGATGTTGCAGAGACGTGTCAACCAAGACAGCCCTACAACATCCAGAGCCTTGAGGAACTCCAGCCGTATCTCATCCACCCCCGGGGCCCTGCCACCAAGGAGTTTTTTGACCACCTCTGTGACCTCAGTCCCAGAGATGGGGGAGCCCACCTCCGAGTCCCCAGGCTCTGCTTCCTCATTGGAAGGCATGTTAGTGGGATTGAGGAGGTCTTCAAAGTACTCCCCCCACCGACCCACAACGTCCCGAGTCGAGGTCAGCAGTGCACCATCCCCACCATATACAGTGTTGACACAGCACTGCTTCCTCCTCCTGAGATGCCAAACGGTGGACCAGAATCTCCTCAAAGCCGTCCGAAAGTCATTCTCCATGGCCTCCCCAAACTCCTCCCACACCTGAGTTTTTGCCTCAGCAACCACCAAAGCCGCATTCCGCTTGGCCCGCCAGTACCTATCAGCTGCCTCCAGAGTCCCACAGGACAAAAGGGTCCTGTAGGACTCCTTCTTCAGCTTGATGGCATCCCTCACCGCCGGTGTCCACCAACGGGTTCGGGGATTGCCGCCACGACAGGCACCGACCACCTTACGGCCACAGCTCTGGCCAGCCGCCTCAACAATAGAGGCACCGAACATAGCCCATTCGGACTCAATGTCCCCAACCTCCCTCGGGAAGTGGTCGAAGTTCTGCCGGAGGTGGGAGTTGAAACTACTTCTGACAGGGGGCTCTGCCAGACGTTCCCAGCAGACCCTCACAACACTTTTGGGCCTACCAGGCCTGACCGGCATCCTCCCCCACCATCGAAGCCAACTCACCACCAGGTGGTGATCAGTTGACAGCTCTGCCCCTCTCTTCAGCCGAGTGTCCAAGACATGTGGCCGCAAGTCCGACAACACGACCACAAAGTCGATCATCGAACTGAGGCATAGGGTGTCCTGGTGCCAAGTGCACATATGAACACCCCTATGCTTGAACATGGTGTTCGTTATGGACAATCCGTGACAAGCACAGAAGTCCAATAACAAAACACCACTCGGGTTCAGATCGGGGGGCCATTCCTCCCAATCACGCTCTTCCAGGTCTCACTGTCATTGCCCATGTGAGCATTAAGAAAATTAACACTATACTGTGTTATTATTAAAAATAATAAGGAAATATTACTGTATGTGTGATCATTCACAATACCAGAAAGATGAACAAAGCAAATACCAACATTCACTTGCTCACTACAAATTATACTGAAAGTGCTACACTGTAGTTTAAATTACAATGCTGAATGCTATGCAGTTGCAAATGATAAAGCAAACCTAAATGTAACTCTATGCAATCTCAATATTATTATTTTGTTTATATTAAATGTGTTTTTCAGAATGAACTATTATTAATGAAATGTGGGGCTGTATGGAAAGGAAGCTGTAGTCAAATGATCCAGAGTTCTAACACACGGTAGTCTCTAAAAGCTTGTATGTGATGTGCATTACACATCACACATTTCTGCTAATGATCAATACATCATCTCTCTGCTTTAAACGTCAAGAGTATTTTAAACTCTGCATATAACTGCTCCGGCGGCACGGTGGCGCAGTGGGTAGCGCTGCTGCCTCGCAGTTGGGAGACCTTGGGACCTGGGTTCGCCTCCCGGGTCCTCCCTGCGTGGAGTTTGCATGTTCTCCCCGTGTCTGCGTGGGTTTCCTCCGGGTGCTCTGGTTTCCTCCCACAGTCCAAAGACACGCTGGTTAGGTGGATTGGCGATTATAAATTGGCCCTAGTGTTTGCTTGGTGTGTGGGTGTGTTTGTGTATGTCCTGCGGTGGGTTGGCACCCTGCCCGGGATTGGTTCCTGCCTTGTGCCCTGGGATTGGCTCTGGCAGACCCCCGTGACCCTGTGTTCGGATTCAGCGGGTTGGAAAATGGATGGATGGATGGATATAACTGCTCCTGGAGCAATCCTCCCATGTAGAGATGTAAAGACTAATTCTTACATTAGAGCTACTTTAGAGCAAAGGTTTACACAGCTCTGTACAGTACTCTGTCAAACCACATGCATTACACGTGTTCAGGTCAAATTTAAACTCTTAGGTTCTCTCTGATGATGAGAGTACTGTAATTGCATACACTGGAATAGATTGAAGGTACTTGCCTGCTCACTACAGATTTGCATGTGGGCTCAACTGTATTATTAACAATGGGAATGTCTTTGTTAGTTTACTTTTCATTTTCTGTTAATGATGTAATGATGTTTCTATTCAGTCAATTTTACTGAATCAGCCCGCAATCTAGGAGTTATCTTTGACTCTAGCATGTCATTTAAAGTGCATATTACAAAGTTGTCCAAAACATGTTTCTTCCATCTTAAAAATGTTAGGAAATTAAGGCGCTTTTTAAATAAACAGGATTCTGAGAAACTAATTCATGCATTTATCTCTAGTAGGATTGACTACTGCAATGCGGTGTTCACTGGATGTTCAAACTGTTCTTTATACAGCCTCCAGTTAATCCAAAATGCGGCTGCGAGAATTATTACAAGAACAAGAAAATACGAACACATAACTCCAGTTCTTAAATCCTTACACTGGCTCCCGGTTAAGTTTAGGGCAGATTTCAAAATCCTTCTTTTAACATATAAAGCATTAAATGGTCGAGGTCCGGCTTACTTGTCTGAACTTATCATGACTTACAAACTAGAGCGCACATTAAGATCTCAAGATGCCGGTCTGCTTATGATTCCAAGGATTAATAAAATAACAGTGGGAGGTCGAGCTTTTAGTTACAGGGCCCCTAAACTGTGGAATGGTCTGCCTGCTACTATAAGAGATGCCCCTTCGGTCTCAGCTTTTAAATCCCGGCTGAAGACTCACTACTTCAGTTTAGCATATCCTGACTAGAGCTGCTGATTAACTGTACAGACTGCATCTCTGTTGTTAGTCATTAGCACTTAAACATAAGTAACATGACAGTTATAATTATATACTAACCCTCACTTATTCTGTTTTTCTTCTCGGTACTTAAATGTGGCATTTGGTGCCATGGCCCACCTGCCAAGTTGTTTTGCCTGCCTAAGGAAAAGTCATCCCAGATGGCGGATCGCAGGAATAGTGGGAGAGAGGGGTCCTTTCATCGGATTGGCTGGCCCAGCACTGTTTCAGCTGTTGAATGGCCAAATGGGGGAGGCAGCTTGAAGGATGAGGTCTCCAGGACTCTATACAAATCCAAATCTTATTATGGGATATATCATCTACTGTTAAATTCTGCTCTGTACTTCTAAAATTTATATTTTTTATTTCTTACTATATTGAGAAATTGTTCTGTTCTGTGTACTGTACTGTATTGTATTGTATTGACCCCCTTCTTTTGACACCCACTGCACGCCCAATCTACCTGGAAAGGGGTCTCTCTTTGAACTGCCTTTCCCAAGGTTTCTTCCATTTTTCCCTACTAGGTTTTTTTTTTGGGAGTTTTTCCTTGTCTTCTTAGAGAGTCAAGGCTGGGAGGCTGTCAAGAGGCAGGGCCTGTTAAAGCCCATTGCAGCACTTCCTGTGTGATTTTGGGCTATACAAAAATAAACTGTATTGTATTGTATTGTACTCCTACACTATATTTGCCTTAATGGTAAAATGAGCACTCCTGCGGGAAATCTACAAATTTAAGAATACCAACAATGGTGGAGGTGAAGATTTTATAAAACTTCTTCTTGTACTCTTTTACAAAACTAGAAGTTAAAACAATTTGCAAAAGCAAATACAGTGATCCCTCGCTATATCGCGCTTCGCCTTTCGCGGCTTCACTCTATCACGGATTTTATATGTAAGCATATTTAAATATATATCGCGGATTTTTTGCTGCTTCGCGGATTTCTGAGGACAGTGGGTCTTTTAATTTCTGGTACATGCTTCCTCAGTTGGTTTGCCCAGTTGATTTCATACAAGGGACGCTATTGGCAGATGGCTGAGAAGCTACCCAACTTACTTTTCTTTCTCTCTCTCTCTCTCTCTCTTGCGCTGACTTTCTCTGATCCTGACGTAGGGGGTGTGAGCAGGGGGGCTGTTCGCACACCTAGACGATACGGACGCGCGTCTAAAAATGCTGAAAGAGTTGCTACCTTCTGTGTGCAGCTGATTCGTGAAGCGACATGCTGCACAGTGCTTCGCATACTTAAAAGCTCAAAGGGCACGTATTGATTTTTGACTGTTTGTTTTCCTCTGTCTCTGTCTGTCTCTCTCTCTCTCCCTGCTCCTGACGGAGGGGGTGTGAGCTGCCGCCTTCAACAGCTTTGTACCAGCGGTGCTTCGCATACTTAAAAGCAAAACAGCCCTATTGATTTGTTTGGTTTTCTCTCACTTTCTGACATTCAGTGCTCCTGATGCGCACTCCTTTGAAAAGGAAGGTATGTTTGCATTCTTTTAATTGTGAGACAGAACTGTCATCTCTGTCTTGTCATGGAGCACAGTTTAAACTTTTGAAAAAGAGACAAATGTTTGTTTGCAATGTTTGAATAACGTTCCTGTCTCTCTACAACCTCCTGTGTTTCTGCGCAAATCTGTGACCCAAGCATGACAATATAAAAATAACCATATAAACATATGGTTTCTACTTCGCGGATTTTCTTATTTCGCGGGTGGCTCTGGAACGCAACCCCCGCGATGGAGGAGGGATTACTGTATTGTAATGTTTTTTTCTTTCACTTTTGCTTAACTTAATTTTCTTCTTCACTAGTTTTTTCTTTTTTGCCACGCTTTCGTCACTTTCATTCTCATCTGGTTTCAATAGAAACCTATCCATGGAGCTTTGTTTAGTCCTCCCCTTTAGAATGTTTTTGAAATGTGTTAGGCAAGTGTCATTAAATAGTGTCACTGCACGATCAGTTGCAGTTTTTTCAGGGTTTCTTTTCAATAAAGTCAAGCATTAGGCAAGTGTCATTAAATAGCGCTGCTGCACGATCAGTTGTAACTTTTTCTGGGTTTCTTTTCAATAAAGTCAAGCATTAGGCAAGTGTCATTAAACAGCGCCGCTGCACTATCAGTTGTAACTTTTTCAGGATATTTCTTTTCAGTAAAGTCAAGCATTAGGCAAGTGTCATTAAATAGCGCTGCTGCACGATCAGTTGTAACTTTTTCTGGGTTTCTTTTCAATAAAGTCAAGCGTTAGGCAAGTGTCATTAAATAGAGCCGCTGCATGATCAGTTGCAATTTTTTCAGGGTTTCTTTTCAATAAAGTCATGCATTAGGCAAGTGTCATTAAATAGTGCAGCTGCACTATCAGTTGTAACTTTTTCAGGATGTTTCTTTTCAATAAAGTCGAGCGTTAGGCAAATGTCAATAAATAGCGCTGCTGCACAATCAGTTGCAATTTTTTCAGGGTTTCTTTTCAATAAAGTCAAGCTTTAGGCAAGTGTCATTAAATAGCGCTGCTGCACTAACAGTTGTAACTTTTTCAAGATGTTTCTTTTCAATAAAGTCAAGTGTTAGGCAAGTGTCATTAAAGAGCGCTGCTGCACAATCAGTTGCAATTTTTTCAGGATGTTTCTTTTCACTAAAGTCAAGCGTTAGGCAAGTGTCATTAAATTGCGCCGCTGCACAATCAGTTGCAACTTTTTCAGGATGTTTCTTTTCTTTAAAGATTCTAAACTTTTTCCCACATTGCAAACACTTCCTTTATCTCACTTTATGAGGTAACCTCCTCCGCCTCTGCCTTCTCCGCGATACTGATCTCCTGCAGAACCTCCGTATGTTGCTGCGTCTGTAGTTCCGTCAACTCTTCCATTATCAGTTCCTTGGAATGTGCGGCGACAAGCTCTTTGATGGCTCGTATTTAGAATTTTGGCTCATAACTCAAGGAAAAAAATCGACCTAGTGATGGCTTGTATCTCAAAAAACTCGTACGTTGGGGCACTCGTATCTCAAGGTACCACTGTATATATAAAATAAAAAAACACTATTCTGGACCTTCTAGTAATTTTAAATATAAATGGTAATAACCTTAGCTATATAAAGACTTTGCTTTTTCTAAAACTGTAGTACTGTTATATTAAAGACATATGTATCTGCTTCTTTGTTTAAAAGAGTATGCATTGCAGAAATGTATGGCCAGGGGAAGCATAACTGTCCCCAATTAGTCTTCATTCAAAGTGCCTTAATTCTGTCCTTCAGAACAACACACTAAAGAGCTAAGAACACAAAATCTCAACACAAGTTCATTTATTCATAAATACATTTATGAGAAGAGTTCATCTATGGTAGTGGGCTCAGGACAGTGACTGCAAGAATTAGCACAAGTACTAGCAACAGAAATGAGATTTCTACACAGGGCTAGGAGCTCAGAAAAAGGGAAGTCCTTGGAGCAGAACAGTCAGTTGAAGTTGTTTGGGCATACAACTGGGATGGTGCCTGCCACAAGAGGAGTGTAAGGAAAGGCCCACTGGCAAAAGACTGAGGGTCTGATCCTGGACACACTGGGTTGATCACTTATCTCAACTGTACTGGGCACATATCTGGATGTTGCAGGGGATAGGGAGGCCTCAACATCCAGATTCATTGTGTTGATACCACAACCCTTACCAGGAAAATAAGAAAATGATAATGATTAAATAGTTACAGAAAAAAAGTTAAGGTAGAATGACAAAACAGTTAAAACACTGTATTTGGCATAAAAAGTACAAAACACATATCTAACAGCAACATGTTGACTTTAGTTGGTCATATTTTATATACATTAGATTTCATTAACATAGAAAAATCTAAAACCATATGTGCAATAAATACAGCATATAAGCATCAGAAAGTAATGAAGTTTGCAACCTATGTTGTTTCACATAATTGGATAGTAATTGCTAAGACAGTGCACACACACACGGCAAGTAGGGGTTTCATTTAAAGTTGGAAAACTTGCAGAAGGGAGGAAGCAATGTAAGTCCAATTTGTGTTATAGGTATCTTACCAGACTTGATTACATTAGAAATGCTCTTCAGGGAGTCATAAATCTGTTCTAAATCTAACTTAATTGGGTGTTTGCATTTTGGCAAAGCATTCATTTTAGAGTTGAGTAAACAATGTGTCAGTGTTAAAGGATTCGGGAGGTTACAAGCATGAGGGACGGGGCTTTCAGAAAATGACTGCAGGCCTGTTTTTAATGCACTCCTAACTACAATACCAAAACAGTCTTATTAGTCTTAAAATCTTGTTATACCAGTAGTAAATATAATCTGACTATTTTTATGCATTGTGGTCACTTATGAAATAAATCCTCATGATTTGGCGTCAAAAGTATAAGGCTGTTGGTTTAAACCCACCTTTAAAACACCATTTGACTCTAAGTAATTCCCTTAACTGGGACTCCACAAAAATGGTTTTGATTTGCAGACAGTTAGGGAGCATTTTAGGGATGTCCATCCTGGACCATTTTAAGAGCAGTGTGTACTGGAGGACTGGGCAGAGTTGTAATGAAAAATTTGAATTAGGCCGTCAAAGCAGACCACAAGGAAAAAGCCATTTATTGGAGCAAATTTCGTTTAACTTCAAGCTCATATTGTTGTAACCTTATTTTACTTCATCTCATACATTTGTTAAGTCTTATAATGTTGCAGTCCTAATTGATTTTTTTTGCAACATTTTCTGTGCAAGACTAATCTACTCTCCAGATAATGCACACCATTTTCAGAACACTTTCTATACATTTAAATGAACAGCAATGAGTTACACTCCTTCCATTGATTCTCCATTGTTGACATATAATATGTTCTGGTGCATCAGTACAGTCTAGTTTTACTGTAGCATTAGCCTTTTCTTTTGCAGAGCTAACACAGCCAAGATATATATTCTTCTGGGTAAGGTAAGTTCAGCCGACAGGTGAATTTGAGAGTTCATGCAACAAACAGAGCCACAATAAGAATAAGGCATACAATTCATGTCATAGCTGGAGTGTTATGATTGAATATGTGTTCTCAGTCTTTATCAGTCCCATACAAATAGACTAGTACACTGAGCTTACTAGAATATACACCCATACAGGAATCTTTTAAATGAGAGACAACCACTCCGTCTTGTTTGGTCAGATAGCTTTCCCAATAACTAATACAAGTATCTTTTGAAAACGGGCAAGATCTCCACTGGACTTGATAGTTTGTTCTAGGTTCTTTGTTCCATAACCATTTGCGTCAAGAAGTGTTTCCTGGTTTAAATCTTTAATCCTCATATTTTTACTGCAGTTAATTATTTATTTTTTAATATTTTCCCCATATTTTCCTGAAATGCTAATACATGATCTAGGACTTATGACTATAAGAAGTATGACAAAGGAGAGAAGGCCTTTCAGTCAATCAATCTTGCTTGTTTACCTAATAGCAGATGTGTCTCAATCAGCTTAAAAATGGAGTGAAAGATAAATGGCAGAGAAAAAGAAGTAATCAATAACAGCCAGAGGGTCTGAAAGGACAAAAATCATAATGACTTAGTCTAGATGTGTTTCAAATAAAAGTCTAAATAGAAAGGTTACAGATGTTAGGAACAAAAATCACAAATAAAGTAAGAGCATCAAGAAGTCTTTGTAAATAATCGCAGTACCAGGAAGCTTTATAATGTCCTGCTATCATTTACAGGCAAAGAAAGAGAGCTCATTATCTCAAATGAAAGACAGAGGTAATGATATCTGGGGACTCAGTCATTAGGAGGATTGAAGTGCAGGTTTGCTCCAGAGATAGAGTCTCACATGGTGTGTTACCTTCCTGGTGCACAGGTGGAAAACCTCCCTGGAGGCTCTTGGTCAGAGTTGGGGTGGGTCCAGTTCTTATTGTCCAAGTTGGAACAAATGACATACATAAGGGTACTCTGTCAGATCTGCAATCCAAATTTAAAGAGTTAGATGCCCGGCAGAGGAGCAGAACTGACAAGGTAGCCTTCTCCAAAGTTCTACCTGTGCCATATGCCAGTCGAGGTAACACCGAGGATATTAAAAGGCTTAACATATGGCTCAAACTTGGTGTAGGGTAGAAGGATATAGGTTTTGGGGGCATTGGGGGTCCTTCTGGAATAAATGTGACCTGTTCCTCCATGATGGGTTACATCTAAACCAGAGGGGACCAATGTGTTGGGGAGACGTATGAGTAGGTTAGTCAAAAATTGTTTAAACTAGGGTATGGGGATTGCAGGAAGTTTATGACAAGTCAAGTTTAGAACTGTACATGAAGGAACAAAACAATGGTGTAAAAATAAAAATGCATAGTAATGTAAAATCTAGCCCAAAGTTTAAATGCAAAAGTAAAACAAGTAACACATTAAAAATAGGTTGTCCTAATGCTAGAAGTATCAAAAATAAATTGGAGTTGTATGTAGCGGAGCATAATTATGATATTATAGCAATAGCACAAACCAGGCTAAATAAAAAAGGTGGGGATGAGTATAACATAAAGGAATACACATTTTTAAGGATAGAAAGAACAGGAAAGGAGGTGGAGTTGCTGATTATGTCAAATAGAATTAAAATGCAAGTTTTCTTCAATTGGATGATGAACCCCATTTTAGTGAGGACATCTGGCTTCGTCTGAAAAGCATTAGGGAAATAGGCTCTATTCTACGAGTGTGTTATAGACTATCCAATGCAAACAGTAATTTCATTGCACATCTTTTGAGTAATGTTAAAAATGCAAGTTTACAAGGGATTATAGTCATGGGGAAATATTAACTGGGCTACACTTCCAAATAGCAGAGCACAAGAGCAGGAGTTTTTTAGAAGTAACTGTTTTTTAACACAGTATGTTCCCACTATTGCACCAATGTGTGGAGGAAGCCTGTCTAGATTTAGTATTTTGTAATAATCAAGATTGAATTGAGGGTGTAGAGGTAATTAAACCACTAGGATCAAGTGACCATAATATAATACAATTCACAGTATTTTGGTGATGAAAAAACTAAAACTGTTGAGTTGAACTTTGGTAGGACAAATTTTGAGCAGATGCGGCCAAGTCTAAGAGGGATAGACTGGGATAAGCTTTTAAGTGTGGAGACAGTCAAGGAGCAGTTTAACAGATTTACAAACGTGAATTGTAGGGTGTATAAGAACATGTAGGGCAACCATTAAGATGGATAATAGGGAGGCTAAAAAGCAGTTAGAGATGAACTTAGCAGATAAAAAGGAATATGACCCAAAGAAATTTTCAGTATTTTAGTAGTAAAACAACAGTAAAGGAGGAAGTGAAGTGCAACAGGAATAGTAAAGAAGAATTAAAAAATACAGGCAGTGAAATTGCAGATACTCTAAACTTGCATTTTTCTTCACATGTGAGGAAGAAGATAAACTCCCAGCGGTAAAAGGGACTACCTAAGCAGGTACTAAGTGATTTGAAAGTCATAGAGGGAATATTACACCAGGATTTATCCTTGAGTTCATTAAGGAGGTTAGCAAGTACTGTACATATATAAACATTTGACACATATTTTTAGGAAGTGACTGCACACTGGAGAAATTCCAAAGGACTGGAAAATGGAAAATATTATCCCGTTATATAAAAAAGGTGACCAGGCAGATTCAAGCTACTATAAGCCAGTAGGCTTAATGTGCATTATATGTAAATTAATGGAAGGAATTTCTAATGGAAAGAATGAGTAACACATGGCAAGAACAGGAGTTTTACTGAACAGTCAGCATGGTTTCTGAAGACTGAGGTTTTATTTTACCAACATGCTGGAATTCTATGATGTGATCAAAGTAGAGTATATGATATTATTTATCTTCCATCATGGGCATGACTCTGCTAAAATAGGCTCAGGTTTCCCACAGAAACAGATGGAGAAATGGGCAAACTAATGCTTTGAGTGATGGGGGGATGGGGTTCTTGAATTCTCTCACTGATAAACACTTTTGCCAGTAAACAATAGGAACACAGAGAACAAAAATAAATCAATGAAACGATTTAAGCCCCTTGCCCTCTGTGCCCTTTTGCTCAAATCGCTCTAATTTCTCACCTCCCACTTCTTCTGTCTTAGTTCTGGCCTCTGCCCCATCAAGCAGTCAAGCTCTTGCAAACCACTGTACTACTGACTCCAAACTCACTGGCCTTTGCCCGTGCAGCAGTTTTTCCTTCTGAAATCTCCTTCAAGTAAACCCTTCCACCAAGTGCAGGGTTATGAGTGGCACTATATTTGAAGCAGGGGCATGGGTCTAGAGTGACAACTCGCAGTGCCTCTTATCCCTGCACCCCTGAAACTTCCATTGGTCTATCTTATTAGGCATCTTTACTTCCTGCATTATTCAAGGGACACCATGTTCCCATTTGTTCTCCCCTAGTATAATATTCACAATAGCAGTCCAGTGGAGTTGCTCACTATTTTATATTTGTGGCTCTTTCTAACATAATTTTGAAACACGTAGCATCAGCCCAGATTGTATATTCTATACCCTGGAAATGCCAATCATCTTATCCTGGCACTATTTATGAAAATGTATATGTCATTCTCTTTCTGCACCCTATTTGCCTATGTCTCAGTCCTGCTTCAGCCTTTCACACCTGTAATACCCCTGCCTTCCATACCTCCCTTCATGATAGATAGATAGATAGATAGATAGATAGATAGATAGATAGATAGATAGATAGATTTTTGCCATAAATACTGTAAATAGTGTAATTAGCTTTCAAATTAGACTTATAGTGAACATGACTTTAAACTTTTCAATAACTGGAATGTCCAACACTGTAATTTTCTATGCTGAATATGGTGTAGAGCAGCTTTACAGTGCATAGTCCTTAAGAAATTTAAAAGATAGCATGGTTCTTCAATGGTCTAATTCCAGAGCAGGCAATTGCTAATTCAAGTAATACATATCATGATAAAGCTAGGCTAAGAGATGCTTTCTCAGCAGAATTGTGCCTCCAAAATCAATGGAAATTTTCACTGAAGGGTAAAGAGGGTTATTCTGACTTAATTGAACTTTTCTGAGCATCTACTAAGGAATTTAATTTTGCATAAAATTCATTAACACTGTTTATGTTTAGCATTTTAATAAATTAACTGCTAAAGACAATCTTTCTTTAAAAACATTTTACGTGTTTTATTGATCCTCAATATAAATATTCAGAATGTTGGCCTCCTTGTGGCTTTTGATGAAGCAACTTTATCCCTTCAAACAGCAGAAAAATACAATGAATAGTTAAAATACAACACATGTATATATAGCTACAGGAAGGGTAATCACTTCCAACCCAATTCAGTAGGAGTCTAAAGAAAATTACTGTAATTTAACAACAGCTGATTAATATGTACAAAGCAACATAAAATCCCAATTATAATTTTAAGAAACATTAAAAGTAATGCCCTAATTGGGTGCTTACAGTAATAATATTTATGCAAAACAATATAACTACAAATTATTTTCCTGCAAAAAAATAGTATTATTGTACACTTGTGAATGTTAGAATAAAACTACAGTTTAAACGGGCAGCTGATAAGAATATGGGGAACTACAAATGGAAGGTATTTGATTTAGTAAGGGAAAAATACAGTATCTGGAAGTAGTGGAATAACTTCTTCATTGTATTTTGGAGAAACAAATCCATCTCTGACTTTCAAAGGGACTGAAATTCCAACGATACTGTAAATTGAGCTTTTTAGGGCCAACCATCTGATCCCTTAAATATGGCTTTTATGGTAAACTGATCATGTGTCTTATACTGCAATCATTCTTATCACCCTGTGTCTTTAAACTTCTTTCCCTTTGAGCATGGAAATAACCTTTAACATTTTTGTCTTTGTCTGGGTTTGCTTTGGTTGTCTATTTTATTTTAAACATTTATTTGTTTTTAGAATGTTTATTCTTGGATAGGGGTGCAGTGATTAGTGGTGATGCCTCATAGCTATTGGAGACTGTATCTAAATTGGTCATTGGCATTTATTTGCAATTGTTTTCATTAGGTGCTCTAGTTTTCTATTATGTATTAAAGAAATGTGCACCTTACATTAACTTGTAACTGTAACCTGGCCCTGCAAGAGTGATTCAAGGTGTGTCCCCGAGTGTGCATTGCTATGGACTGCCACCGTCACTGATGTTGGTTTCTGCCTTGTAGTTGATGCAGCTGGGATAGGCTGTATGGTGCTATTCCTATTATAGGTGTCTCATTAGTTTAGTGTAGACTTTAGTCATAATGTTTTTTTATTATTATTTTCTATGCCACAGAGGGAAAAACCTTGAGAAATATGAAGAGATCTTTACAATTTATGAACATTTTTCATAAATATGCAAAGCGTTAACATTAACATTTTATTTGACATTCTCTGTTGTGGTTCAATGTGGCAATAGTTTTACTTTCACAATTAACTCAGACATGCTTGTTGAAATAAACACAACGATAAAATTTATTTATAACATGATTTATATGCATATATCCATCTTTTTGTCTCCCCTACAGAAACAGGCACCTAATTTATGAATTCTATATATAGATCTTTTTCCAATCTTATTCACAACGGCACATAACATATGAATTCTGATCTTTCAATTCATGTGGTTAAGATGGATAAATTCTTTAGCTGATTTTGATCCTTTCTGTGGCTGAACTCAGGTATTCATTTGCTCACAGCTAGTATCTACGCTGGTTTATGTGTGTATGTGTGTGTGTGAGTGCATGCATGAGAGATGCTGCTCTTTACTTCTTGACTGGATTTAGAATAAGAAACATATAATGGCCAGAAGTTATCCTTCACGAGGTTATTTATTACCTTTCAGCTACAGTGACAACTGTACCATAATACATCATCTGGGTTTGTCCTATCTATTAAATTACAAATAATAGTCCTCTGAATCAAAGCAGTCTTTCTGGTTTGAGATGAGTGATGTGTTGTTCCTTTTCTGGTCCATTTTTTTCAGGCACATAAAAGAATCATTACAGAGTTTTTTTCTTTGTTCAGAGTTCACCTCCTTTTTTGCCTATGGTCACACCATTTGGTTGCATGCTGTACTGAAGTTTCTCTACAAGAGTTTTACACAGTGTCCTTTGCTGTGAGCAATGTTACATCTGCTGGGTTGGCTGGTGACAGGTCAGCTCCTGTTGTGGCTTTTACATGTGGTCTATCTCTTGCTTGTGCACTTGGTACTCAACCGCAAGTTTGGACTTATGGAAACCTCCTCCAACTCCAATACAGACAATTATTCCACCTTTTCATTCCTGTCCTTTGGAATAAAGGGATTGCTTCAAAATCTGTTGCAATCACACCCTATAAGCTATGGGTTGTGGTTATGAACAGCCATAGTTATGGCTATTTGAGCTATAGCTTGACGAGAAGAGCAATAATTTAGGGTCCTACAAGTGTTTTTAAAGGAAGGTATAGAGGTCTTGCCATTTGTTTCCTGGGAATAATAAAAATCCCATCCTTTTGGACAACCATTGATGCAAAGTTTTGTCCATCAGTGTTACTAATCTTGGAGTTATGGGCCTTTGTTTGAACTTAGGTGCCCAGCCCACACCTACGAGAGATGGCCCTGCAATGTTATAAGGTCAGGTATCAATTATCTTATCAGATAAGTGCCAAAGCTACATTCCGACGAGGGGCTCCACAATGGAGACTGAGACTTTGTAGCTGACTATAACTGGCCATTAAACCAGGACCTGTGTTCTAGCAATAGCAAAATAACTGATAATGTCAGTCTGTCCTACAACAGGTGTCCATGTGGTATGAAAAGTGTGTTGATCTAAATCATTATTCAATATTACGGCAGAAAATATAATTGTGGACAAAACACAATCGAATCCTAATGGTAGCACATACACATAAATTTAGACCCAAATAAATGTTTCTGGAGGCAGTGTTTTCAATTCAGTTTGTTTTTCCTCTCCTTTCTGCACATCTGATTATATCATATGTTGTGAAATTAGACACTGACATTTGCCATTTTAACCATCACAGAGTTTTTAACATGGTAAGGGTGATTTCCCAATTTCTTATTTCCTGACCCCACAATAAATCTTCTTGTTGCAGATACTTTATAAATGTCAGTCATGCAAGAATGACTTATTGATGCCCACAAAATAATTTCAGTAAATTGTAAAATAATTATGCAAATGTTAATAAATATTATCCACCCATTTGTTTACTGAACCTAATTAATCCAGCTTTAGAGGGGTGGGGAGAATTAATTCAGGCAAGATGGATAATAGATACTAGGCAGAAATCAACCCTAAATATCAGAATAGGTATAATAAATATAATGAATTAACTTTGTGCAAATCAGACTTCTCTAATTTTATTTTTATTATTAACAAATTTCAATAGAGGCTAATGTGATTCACATATATAAGTACCTTTAGTGCATGTACACAGAAATCTGAACTGAACAGCAAACACAGAAACCATACACAGAAAAGGCTAGAGCATTTTTGAATATGTTCATTTACTGTACTCTGATATAGCAGAACATTGGGCAGTATCATGAGAACAGGAGACACCAGCAGATTTAAAAAGTTAACTAGTAGGGCTGTCACTGTTACAAGCACTGGTCTGGACATTCTTGAAGCAGTAGCAAAGAAAACAGCCTTAGCAAAGCTGCTGGCTCTCCACAAAAACGTTTAAAACTATTTACATAACACCACAGTCAATTTACTTTTAGCACAAGGCTAATTCTACCAAGGTACTGCAGAATGCACACTCTCAGGGTTTGTTTACCATCTTCAATTAGATCTTATTCCATAACCTCTAACTAAACCAAGTTTTGGCATTTTTTATCTTGCAGTTTCACCTTGAGTGTATTCTTTATTTTTTTGTGTTAGATGCTACAATGCTTCATTGGGATAAATAAAATATCTATCTAAACTGACACAATTTTAAAGTTTAGCAAGTTACATTAATTTAATATACACTATAAACAATTATTTTACATATAAGTATTGTCCCTAATATGGTTTTACCCATTTACAATCAATGTTTGAATTATATCATTAAAAGTATCTTGCAGTATAACAGTTGCCTTTTTTCCCCTTACTCGTCACATAGCCTGCATTTTACCTTTCTGCAATGTACAGAGCAAAACAAGAAGTGGTGATCTGTGACACAGTTCTTTAGCTTGACAGTTAACAGATGAAACATGGAAACAGAGGACCTTCTGTCATTAAATCACTGCAGCCTTCACTTGGTGCAGACACAGCAGAGTTTCCTTGAGGGAGTAAAGATGAAGACAAGTCCTTGCAGAGTAAAATGTGAGCAATGAATATGCCTGCCCTGTCCTAGTTTGCAGAGCAATTTAAATTCAAGCAGGGATGAGTTATGGCCTTTAAAACAGAACCCAAAATTTCCTTGTGAAGCTGCAGAGCCTACCAATCAAGCAAGTTTGGTAAAACCTTGACAGTTCATTTTATGAATTGCCAATGTTCTAGAAAAAAATATAACTTTCAAGATATGTTATTTTATTTAACTTTAATTCCCACTGAGTCCATTGTGTTTAATCTTGTAACTTATTTTTTTTCTTTTTTACTCCACAGGAACAGGTTTACATGAAGTTTTATTCTTTAATGAAATAAGATCAATGGTGACTCATCAGTGGTTTATTTACTGTTTTCTTTCCATTCGATGCAAATCTGGTTTACCCACTTACTTACTATCTTAAATTTTATTTATTTAGTGTATTTATTTAATTAATTATTTACATTCAGGTGTAGCTTTTACAGCAGCCAACAAAGAAATTCCCAGTTATGTAAAGCAAGTTCGATGCTGAAAAAACAATGCTTAGCATTTTTCTGTATTAAGCAAATGTCACATTATGCAACTTTTAGTCATGGGGTATGTCAAATTTGACAAAGGCTGTCACTGATCTCATCGCTGCACCATGTCAAATTACACAACAAAAAATTGCTGGGAATGTCTACCAACTGGGTTACGACTTTCCAGCACAATCATGCTTGCCTGGTTTTCTGACAGCCAATTGTGTGTTGCCTGACAGAGTTGGCACTGAATGAAGGGTTAACAGCTGCGGTGAGATAAGCAGTAATCTTGGCCCCCTTTTTCTTTTTCCATTCTGTTTTTCCTCTTTTCTGTTTTATAAGGTTCACAACATGCATTTTCCTTATTCCTTTTTGCTATATTCTATGCATTGAACTTTCAGATGACTATTTATTGGTTGTCAGCTCTCATGCACACACAGCTTTCCCCTAATACTAAAGAGAAAAGGAAAAACTATTTGATTTTATCAGAGCGAGTTGTAAACTACTTGGTCTCCCTCAGTCATTAGGCGATCAGCTTCACGGGAGTGTGCCACAGACTGCTTCCCACTCCATAAGACTGAGTAAATGAACACCACATTTGAAAATCAGTGGAAAAGTTGTCCAGTGTGACATAGGCTTTAATAAACATGTAAAGCTATTATAGATCAAAGTTATCTTACATGATGCAGGGAAATATTTTTCATCACGTCATATTACTACACCGGTTTTGCATTTCATGGGAAATGCCACTTGAAAACCCAACATAGAGAATGTCCATCTTATATTTTGGCATCTCTGTAGGCACATGACCAGGAACCCTAAATCTGGGCAATGTGCTTTATTGAATATTGACCATTCGTGCATTAAGATCACAAATGAGTTAAAGAAAAGACTCGTTATATTCAAGGGTTTGGTTCAACATACTAAAGTTTGCATCATCTTTAGTTGCTTCAAGAATACTAAACATCATCCTGCATATTTTTAAATTCCTTTACACGATTTAAAAACAACATGGTTTCATATTACTGATGAACTTATTACTGATATATTTTAAAATTTTTGATCCACAAACAGCATGGTCTCATATTACTGATACATTTATCACTGATATATTTTTATATTTTTGAAAATGGCACTATTACATTTTTCAAGATGGCATATTTTACACAAATTAAGGAAATTGTTTACAGCTTTTTAAGATCTTTGGGAACAGTATTCTTCAGTTAATATTGATTTCCATAAATACAGATTAGATTGAGGACATCAGTTGATGTCATATCTATGCAAGGTATTTTTATATGGTAATCAGGATTTTGATGGTTGTGCATCCTCTTTCTGGGATAATGGTGTTATAATTAGGTACATTCTAGCTGGGCATTTGTGAGTATTTTGTATGTATTTTGGGGTTGTCTAGGTTGCTTTCCTGCTTATAAATTATGGCCCATATTTATGATCATGTCTCATTTTCTGGTCTTTCTTGTTTTATCCTGCCACTATTCTTGTGTCAGCAAAATAAGCTACAGTATATGCTCCTTCTGATCTTATATCACAGCTCCAGCATATTCAAAACTCGGCTGCAAGAGTCCTTACTCGAACCAGCAGCTGCGAGCACATCACACCCATCCTGCTCTGCCTTCAGTGGCTCCCTGTGTCCTACAGAATTGAATATAAAATCCTACTAATAACCTACAAAGCCTTAAACGACCTTGCGCCAAACTACATCAGTGACCTTCTCCATCACTATGTGCCTGTCCACCCACTAAGGTCCTCTGATTCTGGCAATCTTGTTGTGCCCCACACTAATCTACACTCCATGGGTGACAGGGCCTTCAGCTGTATAGTGCCCAGACTCTGGAATGACCTACCAAAATTAATCAGGTCAGCTGACTCCATGAATTCTTTTAAAAAACAACTCAAAACTCATCTGTTCAGGAAGGCTTTTAGCTCTACTTGACCTTACTACCCTTCTCTCAGTTTACCTTTATGTCAAGATGCTCATGTAACCTGTATGTGTGTGTGCGAGACCATCAATTATGTTGTCTGTTAGGCTTTTTCTCTGAATTTACTGTCTTAATCTTTAGTTATTTATCCAGTTTGTACAATGCTATATACTGTATACCCTGCTGTTTTTCTTAAATTCTGTGAAGTGCATTGAGCATGGGAAAGGCGCTATATAAATAAAATGTATTATTATTATTTTATTACACAAAATAGTCTAGAAAGCCTCAAATATTCTAGAGAAAGGTTGGATCCATTTACGTCTATTTATGGCACAAAAGTCAAGAGTCAGTAATTTAGTTATAACTTAAGTTGTTTACCAGTTTATTATTAATTATTAATGATGTTCCTTTTCATAGTCTCTGTAAGTCTGATGATTGTGATAGACTGTATACTATAAGTTCATTCATCTATTTAATAATTTTCTGAACCTTACATTTCCATTTTCCCAGAATTTACCCCAGCCTTATCAACGAGGAGGTTACCCTATCTAAAATCTATTCCATTCAAGGGCCCATTCGTACACATACACACCCACTTATCTCAGATTGGTTTAGAGTCACGAATTAACTTACCATACACTTCTTTAGTAAGTGGTAGAGAACCAGAAGAGCTAGAGTAAACCACACAGACACAGAGTGAACAAGGAGACTCCACACAGAAAGTTACAGGACCAGAACTGAACTCAGGCTCTTCAAGTTGCAAAGCACCAGAGACAAGCTTTTTATATCCTTGCTGCCTAGAATATTGTGCATGCAAAGAAAGAAAATATAGGGAATGTGTTAGTTTAAGTAAAAGTGGTGTGATCAAAAAGATGTGTATCAACCCACAGTAAACTAGACTCCTCCCTTGCTGTACCAGGGGTCTAGGCACATTCCACATAACTATATGATCCGGAATGCTGTCGACAACCTCTTGGATATGGAAGAGTTTTTTTTTTTTGTGCATTGCTCATAGAATAAACAGTTTGCCGCTAGTTCACCAAATTCTTATTTTTGTGTTTTACAGGAGCACTTGTAAAGAGTTATTGTTCCAAGAATCTCAAGTATCAACTTAATAATAATAATAATACATTTTATTTGGAGCGCCTTTCAAAAAACTCAAGGTCACTGTACAATCAGGTTAAAAAATAAACATTCAATGACTAGAAAATTTAAAATCCAAATAAACATCAGATAAAACACCAATAACAATTACAGTGAATAAGCAATTTTGAACAGATAAGTTTTAAGATTATCCTGAAATTGGTGAAGGGTAGTCATATTCCTAAGATAAGCAGGTAATGAATTCCATAAGGAAGGTGCCGATCTGCTAAATGCTCGATATCCCATCGTAACAAGACGTGCTGGTGGATTATTTAAGTTGATGGAAGAAGAGGATCTGAGCATACAAGAGGGTTTAATGACTTGTAGGAGCTGTGAGAGATATGTGCGGGCAAGATTATGAATGGCCTTATATGTAAGGACTAAAATTTTGTAATTGACCCTAAACTTTATTGGCAGCCAATGAAGCTGCTGAATAACGGGTGTAATGTGATCAGTAATTAGTAATTATACGAGCAGCCGAATTTTGAACAAGTTGAAGTTTATGTAGTAACTTTTGGGGCAGACCAAAGAGAAGTGAGTTGCAATAGTCCAGGCGGGAGGTGACCAAACTGTTGACTAAAATGGCAGTAGAGTGATTTGACAAAAATGGACGCAAGCGATTAATGTTTTGCAGGTGAAAGTAAGCTGCTCGAGTAACAGAACTGATGTGAGACTGGAAAGACAACGTGCTGTCCAGAATCACACCAAGGCTTTTTATCTGATCTGTACAGGTAACAGATGTGTTGTCTATTAATACTGAGATCTTTGATGCCTTCGCTATTGCAGATTTCGTGCCCATAAGAAGTACCTGAGTTTTATTAGAGTTCAACTGCAAGAAGTTAGAAGATAACCAAGACTTGATCTCAGCAAGGCAATCAGTAAGTGAGGATGGTGGAAGCGATGCAGATGGTGAAGTTGAAATATATAACTGGGTGTCATCTGTGTAACAATGAAAGTTTATCTTCCATTTACGAAAAATGACACCCAAAGGAAGCAGATAAATGATAAACAGCAGGGGGCCAAGGACAGAACCCTGAGGAACCCCAGATACTACAGGAGTGGGACTGGAGGTACATGTATCCAGCTGAATGAATTGAGTTCTGTCTGTAAGATATGACTTAAACCAAGTTAACGGAATGTGAGAAATACCTAGTGCAGCTAGCCTTTTTAGTAGGGTGAAATGACAGACAGTGTCAAATGCAGCACTGAGGTCAAGAACAACAAGGATTGTGATTAGGCCTGAGTCTGCAGCCACTAAAAGATCATTAGTGATCTTAATTAGTGCCGTCTCAGTGCTGTGAAAACGTCGGAAGCCTGACTGGAATGGTTCGTATAAACTGTTAGCAGATAAATACTGATGAAGTTGGGAAGCCACAGTTTTTTCAAGAACCTTTGAAATAAAAGGAAGATTAGAAATTGGTCGAAAATTATTAAAGTCAGTAGGGTCAACCCCAGGTTTTTTCAGTAGGGGGTGAATCACTGCAGTTTTCATAGACTGGTGAACAATTCCAGTGGAAAGTGACGAGTGAATAATTGAAACAACAAGAGGAGCTAACGAGGGAAGGCAGGCTTTAACCAGAACAGTGGGAATTGGATCCAAGTGACAGGTTGAAGGCTTAGAGCTATTGATGAGATCCATGATTTCTGAGGTGGAGGGAGGCTCAAACATGGAAAATGAATGAGTAGGAGGAGGAAAATCATCAATGATGGAGTCAATAGCAACAGAGCCTAAATTATAATGTATTGCCTGGATTTTATCATTAAAAAATGTCATTAAGGTGTTACAAAATTCGTTAGAAAGGCAGTGCAAGGAAAGAGAGTCTGGGGGACTTGTTAGCGATCTAAGCAGAGAAAAAAGTGTTCCAGAGTTCCCCTTGTTGGAAGAAATTAGGGCAGTAAAATAGGCAGCTTTAGCATGGCGTATGCTGCCCCTATAGTGATGCATATGGCTAAAATACATTTCTTTATGAACATTAAGACCTGTCTTCTTGTACAGCCGTTCCAACTGCCAACCTTTAGATTTTAAAATGCGCAAAGTTGGTGTAAACCATGGGGCAGTGTGTGTAAATGAAACTGATCGGGTTTTGAGTGGGGCTACCGAATTCAAAATGTCAAGAAGTCCTTCATTATAAAAGTTAACTAAATCTGGCGGAGAAATAGTTTGTAATGATTCCACAAGTATATCAATACCTAATTGAAAATTGTTCATGTTGATATTTTTAAGATTCCTAAAAGTTATTACACGAAGAGGTTTAATGGTGTAGACAGTAAGAATCATATTAAATGTAAGGAGAAAATGATCTGAAGAGGGAAATTCTTCCGCAGTACAGTCATTTGGAGTAAGTCCAGTACAGCAAATCAAATCCAAGATATGTCCTTTGAAATGTGTCGGGGTTTCCATAAACTGCTGAAAGTCAAAGTTATCAAGGCAAGAAATAAAATCTCTGGTCGCCAAGGACTTACTGTTATCCAAATGAATGTTAAAATCACCCATTATTATTATGTTCAAAGATAACGAGGACAAATAAGCTAAAAAAGCAGAAAAGTCATTCAGAAACTCTTTGTTGAATTTAGGAGGACGGTAAATAGTTGCAACAATGGTGGGAATAGAGCCAGGTAGTTGACAGACAAGAGACTCAAATGAACCATAGGAAGAAACTGTCAGCAGCGTAACTCGCATTGTCTCGCGGTAAAATATCGCGAGACCTCCTCCACGACCAGAGTTGCGAGGTTGCGCCATGTAAACAAACCCGGGAGGTGTTGCTTCGTTGAGCAAAGTAAAATCCTGGGGTTGCTGCCAAGTCTCATTTAGAGAAAGGATGTCGATGTTACGATCCGTAAGAATATCCAGAATGAGATGGGTCTTTCCTGTAAGGGAACGGATGTTAAGATGAGCAAAGTTAATGGTATCCTCGCTGAGATGAGCAGGAGCGCTAGCCACCGTAGCTAGGCTGGCTAACACACTCAGATCCGAATTTCTGCCAGATGGCCTCAGTGATGGACGAGAAGTGGACCAGTAAGAGGTTATTGGAGCTTGAGTATCCTGTTGAAAATTCCGGCGGGAACCTCTATGGATATATCTCCGTTGTGGCCGAAAAAAGATATCCGGGAAGGTTAACAGGACGTCCATAGGAGATCCAGTCATCCTTGGACGAAGTCGAAGAAGATCCGACGCCGAATATTGATACAGGCTTAAAACCGGCTGAATCATCGTTGACAGGGCTAGTACAAGACAGATAAGAGCCCTGCATATCCAGTTTCCTTGCACTGATCCTGCCATCATTAGGAGTTGTTAACCGCACCCAACAATCCCGATAAGGTTTCAAATCGAGTTCAATTTGGCTAAAAGTTTACTTGAAGAGTTCACAGAAAGTCCACAAAAGTTGTTAAGAATTATTATGGGTTCAAAAAATGCTTAAGAGAAGTTAATTAAAAAGTATTTAAGAATTAATTACTAAAAAGGGGGGGAGGCAGCGGCGAACAGTCACGCCAGCGTTCACCACCCACCCAGTAAGATACAACGAAGAACTTAAAGGACTCTGTACAAACATACTGCTCCACAATCACAATGCACTCTTCCAATGACTATGGCATGTCTTCTCTCCAGTATGCTCACAGACAACAGAACTAAAAAAGCAAAATGCAGTGCATTGGGACCTTCCAGTAGTTTCACCTCCTTATCGTATGCTTGATTGCTTTTTGTTGTGCCGTGCTTTATTTGCTCTCCATATCCATGAGGATTTTCTCTGGGAACTTTAGTTTCATTCTAAATCGGAAATTACTGATAGCTTTAAATTGCAACATTCTGAGAAAATATGTTGAATCATGAGTGTGTGAATGAGTCCTATGATGGGCTGATGTTCTGTTCAGTGCTGGTTCCTGAATTGATTCAGATGCTACCAGTAAATAGAGTGCTGCAAAAAGGAGCTTGAAAAGTGGATGTTGAACCATAAAAAGTAGTTCTTCTTGAAAGTTTGTGAACAGCTATTGTGATTCTTTAAATGCTACTGTATTTTTTACTATAAAATTATTACACTTTCAAAATTGGTCATAAATATTTAACAAGAAACAGTTAATGTCCACTAATTCTGTACATGCCTTGGAAAAATTGATGCACAAAAAAATTGGAAAGTAAAAATTAGCTCACATGCATTAAGCAAGTGAACCGCAAGGTCAGTAAAATTTAATGTAACTTGGCAACAGACTATGTCCCAAGTGAAAGAGAGTTTTAAATTCCTTATTAGTTTTGAAAGGGTTATAAAGCTGAAAACAAGATGAACTGCAATTATTCAGCATAATAAACTGCTCACAAAGGCAGAAAATGTCAAAACATGATAACTGTACCTAGATCTTCAAAACAAGAACCTCATCAACCTCACCTTACAAAGCTAAAGTACATGTATAGGAGGTTCACAAGAACCCTAGAAGCAGAGTCTCTCAAATGCATGCCAACCTAGCTTACCCAGGGAAATGGGTACATGCACAGCAACAAACGAAATTTGATCTTTTGGAATGATTCCAAGCCTTGTTATCTCAACTCCAATTAGAAAGTGGTAAGAGGGCTGCACATGCAATACACTCATCAGATCTGTTACATTTGAATCAGTTACTGTATGTAAAGATGATTTTACTGCAATCCACTCCATTGAAACTGATACAAGATGATAGTAAACTATAGGAAATATTTACTCGCTGTCATTGCTGCTAAAGGATGCACCATTGCTTATTGAATTAGAAGGTCTGCTTACTTTTGCACATGAGCTAATTCTTATTTATTATTTTTCCTTCACAGCCCTCAGTTCCTATAAGCAATACCATTTGTATTTAAAGTATGCATTGTTTTGGAGTGAGCAATAATTATTGTTCAGCAGAACAATATGATTTGTACCATAAATAACGTAAAAGATGTCCTCTATGCATTCTATTTTTGTTAAATGTGTTTTTTAGTTTGCATTTCTATACAAATAAAAAAGTACAGTATTTAATTTGGCCATCCATCCATCCATTATCCAACCTGCTATATCCTAACTACAGGGTCACAGGGATACGCTGGAGCCAATCCCAGCCAACACAGGGCACAAGGCAGGAACAAAAATCGAGCAGGGCACCAGCCCACCACAGGACACACACACACACCCAGCACACACTAGGGACAATTTAGGATCGCCAATGCACCTAACCTGCATGTCTTTGGACTGTGGGAGGAAACCAGAGCACCCAGAGGAAACCCACGCAGACACAGGGAGAACATGCAAACTCCACGCAGGGAGGACCCGGGAAGCGAACCCAGGTCTCCTTACTGTGAGGTAGCAGTGCTACCACTACACCACCTTAATTTGTAGGCACTATATGAAATTAGTATGAATGGATAAAATATGGCATTTTCCAAATGTAAGCATCGAGTGAGAAAGGCAAAAAACAAAAAACAAGACAGACTTGAAAGTCTGTCACAACGTTATTTCAGGCACCCACCAGATACTGTAAGTCAGAGCTGCACCAACCTGTAAATCATAACTGGCAGTGCAAACCCTGGTTTGAGAGTGCACATCTGGATATGCCAGCTTGAGAAGAGGCAAAAGGTAAGGTAATATAAAGGTAAAATAAGGTTGTTATTTTAACAAGTCTAAGATCTTGAAGAATAATTGACAGAACAGACGGGCATGCACAGTGCAAACTGAAAGCAAAAATAAAAACACAAGATGTGAATTTTAATTCCACATAAAATATGTCAAAGACCAAACTAAAAACATTAGGAACAGTAGAAACACTCAAACTTAAGCTTTTGCAAAGGCTGTAAGAGTACAGGGCTTGATTATTAATCAGGCAGTTATGGAGGCAGACCAGGAAGCAGGGGTCCTAGTTGCGAGGTGCAAAAAGGAAGCCTGGTCGACCCAGGGTGGCAAGAGTACACTATGTATAGCACCTGCTGTTTGTTAGTTTGTACAGAGTGAATGCATTTTCACCCTTACTTTCCTTCTTTTCATCTTCCAGAAAATTTGTTGTATTTTCCTTTTTTGCCAAACCTATTTTCTCGTTTGTCTGTTTGCTCTGCTCTGGTTAAACATTTCCTTGCTAAGTGCCCCCTTTTGTGACACAAATGGCATACTGCAGTTATGAAACAACACGAAACACTATAGTGCTTGCCCCTGCAATGAAAACAAGAACCTGTATCCTTCTCCTTGGCCTGAGATGCATCTCCAGTACTTGCCAGCTGCTGTTGCTATTGTAACTCCACTACATCTCTTCTCTGCTACTTCCAGTGCCAGTGCAATCTCTACCGCCTTTTTCGACAGAAGTTCCAAGTTTCATGTCCTCTAGGTTACTACCAAAATCACAAAACTCAGATGCTCTTTGCAGTTCGGCCACGAAATCCAACATATGTTGGCCTGGTTTTCTATTTTTGTATCTTCAAACAAACACGCTGGGCTTGGCAGCAAAATGATCCGTAAGTAATTTGATGATTTGCATAAAAGTGGTCTCGGATGGTCTCTTAAAAACGCATACACTGGACCGTCACATGCACTTGGAAATATTGCTCTTATTTTGCGATCGGAGATGTCAATGGCCTCAACATAAAATTCTAGTCATTCTATATATTGTTGCCAGACAGAAGTCTCTGAATGAAACTCAGAAATTTTCCAGTATGTTGCTATTCCACATGGTATTTCTATCTCTGGAGATTCCACAATCTCGATGCCAGTATAATGTTCCAATGACCAGTCACAATAATTTCCAAGTTGTGAATTTATTGAAACAACAGGCACTTCACATAGAGTACTCCTTTTTGCACTTCATCGCTAGGACCCATACTGGCTGTTCTACCTCCATAGTTGCCTCATTAATAATCCAACAAACAACACCACCATTCTGTCAGAAGCACAATGTGCTGTGAATAAGTGTAGTGCATGCCAGTGAATCAGCTCTGGTATAAAAGAGGGCTGCAAACACAATGAAGAATCCAAACTTTAACTACAAAGAGAGGACTTTATTGAGAGACTTAGCATGCAAGCAAACAATTAATCACTCACCGGTTTTGTTCTAGTAAAAGCTGAATGATAATGATGACTACTGCATAACAAACCTTGCTTATCTATTTGATTATTCTACAGTCATTAAAATTTTTACCACTTTGAAATAATCAAATAAAACCTTGTTCCTAGAGACTTCACCTTGTCCTTCTAAACAAACAATATCTGAGCTCATATTTTATTTCCCTTGCTCCAAAACTTCTAGGGAATGCCTGAGGAAATTTGAATAATTTCTGACAATATGCCGTATTTTATGTTTAAGAGGAGAAATCTGACAATATTCAGTGTTTTATGTTTATGAGGTGAAATAAGTAAAAGAGGGAGCATTTGGGAGGACTGCATTATTTATTACTCTACATTTTGTAAACGACATTTGAGTAAGAGTGTAAAAAACAGCTGCCATACTATACTTGTTAACTGCTGGACCAGCATAGTGGTTTAACATCTGACATCTGTCATGTCAGAATTCATCAAGTTATACTGACTTTGAACCTGTTCTCTGAACTAAGCCACTTGAGTACAGCTGAAGAGCCAAGCATTCCACAACTGACAAAAAACTCGCCTACTGTTGGTTCCCATTTTCCCCAGACTCTTGCTCTGGTAATGGTATGTCTTCTTTTGACTTGACAGCTGTTTATTTCAAGAAGGTAAAACAAAAGTAAAACTCAAGCTAAGCACTATATGTTCTGTAAGATTTAGATTAAGCAAAACATAAACAAGTTTTTCACAGAGTATGTACCCCCTGCCAAATACTTACTTCATAGCAGAAATGTAATTTTTTCAAGAAGTGCAATGGGGTTCACAAATTTTCATGCAGCACTTTCAGGTTTATACTCTTAGGTTTATACCTTTTTAGTAAGTATTTAGTAGGATCACATATCACTGAAATTTTGATAACGCTTCAAAAACCATATTTTTAAAAGACCCTTTTTCCACAGTATGAGATTTTCTGCCATAACTTCAATTTTAATGTATTCTTGTATAGAACTCATAGGCTCAAAGAACCTACTGTATTCATATTTCTAACTTAAATGCCAAACAATCAATTTTAAACCACACATTTATATACATACGTAGTAATAGAAAGTATATTAAGCACAAAGTAAAACAAAAGTAATGTCAGTAGTTAACATAAACAAATGATAAGTGAAATGCCTCTTAATGTCATAGTTGTGATATGGCCAGTTGACAATGGCAAACAGAAAAACAATGCAAGAGCACTGCTGGAGACAATAAACCTTTAGGCAGTCCGTGGTCTGTCGTAGTTCACAAACTAACAATACACCAGCTGGCCTCCTTCCCCTCCTGCTGTAGGTCTGACAAATACCTAAGAAAACATATGGTATACTGGCAGAAAAAAAGTTATTTAAAATGTGTTTATTCACATGTCTTTTAAATGAGACCTTCATGCAGAGAGAACCACAAAAATATGAATTCATGCTTACACTAGCTTAAATACTGGTTACATATGTCCCAGTTGCAAGCAATTAATGAAACAGATTTCATATAAACTGAGCCATACAGTATAACACAAACTGTGACAGGATCTGTCCATCAGTGACACTTGAATTTCACAAATATTTCAAAGTGATCCAGACCTCAAATTAATGTGCCTCCACTTAGGTAAAGCTTGTCAAATTACATTGGCACATGTAGATTGTTTTCCTTCACTTGAACTGCCAACTGTCTGCATACTACATGAGAAGAGACAATTTGAGTCTGAATGCACATGTCAATGTTACTTTTCTGAGTAAAGCTGACAAAATGTTCAAGCATCACACATTTATCTCTGATTAACCCACTGACCTTAAAGTACATTTTGCATGCTAACAGCTGCAGATGTTGTTTCATATTATATTTTTTCCCCAACTAATTTCTTTACATTGCCTTAACTGAAAAAAACAGAGGATGTCATCAAAGTTTCCAACCGGAACACATTTCTTTGTACAACCCTAAAACATTCAGGTTATGTTACACTGTACTGTTACGTTCTTTACATTAATGAGCTATTGTACATTTATTTTCGTTGTACGATAAGAGCACTGTGGGGACATGTTCAGATGGCACAGTTGCTAACACCTTCTCCGTTCTCCTCCACAGTTTCGAAGATTGCCCGGAAGCCAACTGGTGTCACTTTCTTCACATCCCTGGCAGTCCCTCCTCTTATGGCATCCTTCCAATATAACCCAGTTAACAACCTGAAATGGCCATTCATTTTTGAACCTGCAACTGATGGTGATGGAGCTCCTACTAAGAGTGTTGCTTTACCTAGTAAATGACACTGTGTGACTGCAGATGAGGCTGTTTGACTCTGAGTTTGACTTTTTGGCATTTTCCTTTCACTTATTAAAAGTGGTTTCAGTGCAGAGGAGGTACAGGTCTTCATTTTGTCCCATTTGCTGTTCTTACAACATATGTTTTTAGAAATTAAGGCACAGACAGGTCAAATGACTAGAATAAGAAAGCAGCATTGAACCACATTAACAATAGCATTTGGTAAGAACCTGGAAAAATGTAAGTAAATGGATCTAGCTATCAGCTGGGCCCCCATTATTTCTGAGGTGAAAATTGTCAATAGCTAACATTTACTATGTCAGAACAGTTCTTGAACGTATCCTAGATTGAAAACATAAAGTCTTTTTTAATATATAGTGTCAACTAAATCACTAGGAATACAATATATAGTGTACATGGAAACATAAAATATACATGATCAAATCTTTACTACACATGGGCAAAAAAGTAAATAAATGACACTTTTGAAATTACAGTCTTATCTACTGTACTTCTCAGTTTGAGAATAATACATCTGACTGAAGTGTTAAACAATGGTGCCATTATGCACATGGCTAAAACAACTACACATTAAATATGGGAAATGTCCTTCTTTTAGTAATGTAAGTCTTTGAGGTTTCAGTGAGTAATGTGAAGACTTTACAACAATGCCCTGGATGTTTCAAGTACAGGAACAGTGGGGCGGTACAACACTTTTGGATTGTATTTGAATATTGGAAATAAATTAGAATGCAACAATTGGCCATTACTTTCTCTTTCTTTACATTTGTTCTTTTATTAGTAATTTCCCTAAAAACTACTTATTTTTTTTACTACCCTAGCCTTGCAATTTATATTTCTTCTTCTTTAATTGTGTTTTTTTGTTTTTTAATTATTTGTGTATTTTAAATGCACATATACAGTGGGGGAAATAAGTATTTGATACCGTGCTGAATTTGTAAGTTTGCTCATTTACAAATGTAGAGAAAAGCCAAGCAAAATGACACCTTTTATTGGCTAATTAGAAAGATTACAATATGCAAGCTTTCGAGGCAACTCAGGCCCCTTCTTCAGGCAAGATGTAATCAGGCCTGAAGAAGGGGCCTGAGTTGCCTCGAAAGCTTGCATATTGTAATCTTTCTAGTTAGCCAATAAAAGGTGTCATTTTGCTTGGCTTTTCTCTACATTCATAATGGCTAACACGGTACAACACCCTAGTACTACTCATTTACAAAGAAATGAACAGCCTCTAATTTGTATGGTAGTTTCATTTTAATGGAGAGAGACAGAATATCAACCAAATATCCAGAAAAAACACATTACATAAAAGTTATAAATTGATTTGAATGTCATTGAGTGAAACAAGCATTTGATCCACTACAACCCAGCTAGAATTCTGACTCCCGCAGACTGGTGATTACAATCAATCAATCAATCAATTACAGGTACTCCTGATCTCAACTTGTTATGTGTATAAAGCACACCTGTCTACAGAATCAATTTCTTCCATTCCATCCTCTCCACCACCATGGGCAAGACCAAGTAGCTGTCAAAGGACATCAGGGATAAGATTGTAGACCTGCACAAGCCCGGAATGGGCTACAAGACCATCAGCAAGAAGCTTGGTGAGAAGGTGACAACTGTTGGTGCAGTTATTTGGAAATGGAAAAAATACAGGCCCGTCTTAGGTTTGTCAGTGAACATCCGGCCCTGTACATGTGCCTTCTTGAGCAGGGAGACCTAGTGGGCGCTGCAAGATTTCAATCCATTACAGCATAGTGTGTTACCAATGGTGTTCTTGGTGACTGTGGTCCCAACTGCCTTTAGATCATTAACAAGCTCCTCCCGTGGAGTTTTGAGTTGATCCTTCACCTTTCTCATGATCATCCACACTACATGAGGTGAGATCTTGCCTGAAGCTCCAGACTGAGGGCGATTGATGGTTATCTTATATTTCTTCCATTTCCGAATTGTAAAAATTGTAAATTGTAATAATTAAGCAGTTAGATAGCGCCATGAACAAAAGAGAATTACTGAATTCGTGTTTTTAATGGTCTAAAACATAGTTTTAATCAATTTGAAACAGCATCCAAATTATCTTGTTAAAGACTTTACCAGTTCCTTCAAATTGCTAAAAATGGCTATCATATTGATGTTTACTTCCAGACTAAAAAGAGGTAAATCCTTACAAATTTCATTGTAGCTCATACCATGTGATCCCAGTATTAGTTTAATAGCTCTGCTCTGGACATCTTCTTAGTATTGTTATGTCCTTTACGTACTACTGAGACTTCCCGGTTCCTCCCTATGTGGATAGCGCTTTGAGTACTGAGAAAAGCGCTATATAAATGTAATGAATTATTATTATTATTAAAGTGCATACAGTATTCTCAACGTAGCCTCACATGTGCATGTGAGACCTAACCTGTAATTTGCAATCCACTAAGTATGCTGTATATGTATCATTTTTGAGTTTATAATTGTTTTCGAGCAAAGATGCTATACTGACCCAACTAGTTTTTCTGAGATACTATTTTTATCTTCAGTTTTACTTCGCATTGTTTATTGTATATTTGACATATATTTATAAAATTATCCTTCTTTCAGCTTACTTTTTTGTAATATTTAGTTTGTCCATTTAAATTTTAAAATAACCCAGAACAGAACTGAGAAATGGACAAACATCTATAGAAAATGAAATGCTTTTAAAGTATTTAGTTATCATCTTTATTTACTTCGATTATATTAATTAACTGATTTATGTATTTTATTAAGTAACTTTTTTGTATATTTTATATTTTAATCCATGTATCTCCAATACAAGGTTGTGGGGACTAGAGCCTATCCTAGCGACACTGCATAAACCAACTGTAAAAGAGTACAAGTCCATGACAAGGCTCTTTTGTGGAGGGTCAGTTAAAAGTTGTCAACTAACCCAACCTGCACATCTGTGGGTTGTGTGAGAAAACAGAAATGGGCAGAGAGCCCACATAAATATAAGTAGAGGTCAAACTAGAACCCTACAGATGAGAAAAAAAGCATCATTAACCACTGCTCCATGGTGGGACCCTAATGCTCTTTAAATAATTTTGCTTTTGTGTTACTCTTTCACATTCAAGGCAAACTATACCCACTGAAAATGCTTCACTGCCAAAAATAATCATAATAAACTAAATTCCTAAACTGAAATCATTTAAGCACGCAGACTACAACACATTATGAAATATTCTGCAACTGACTTGATTTTGTAATTAAAATCAGAAATATTTTTCTTTGCCTTGGCAGAGGTCACATCTATTAAGTATATACTGTTTTCATTTGTATCTAGCAGAAACTTTGGCATGTGATTCATAGACTGTGGACATCTGCTACACATAGCTGAAGAAAGTGACCACTGCAGAATTCAGGAACAATTATTTTGCCCCAGAAAAAATTGTGCATCAGCCAAATACAGCCAACATTCAGTGGAGTTGGCTGTCCCTGTTTGACTGCAACTACTATCATTATGCAATCAAGAACTGGCAAAAATTCACAAATTAAGTCACTAAATTACAGAGAAAGGTACAAATACATTTGCTGTGAGTGAAATCTAAAATGGAAGTTGCATGAAGTAAACTATGCAAAAATTAAGATGCATTTACAGGTGTAGAAATCAGTTAATTTAGTAAATTACACATCAGTCAAGATTACTTGAGATGAAAAAGTAAAAGTTCTATTTAATGATCATTTCCTTTTTTATAATTAATTATCATTATGCATATTTAACACCACCAGTGTATACATAACAATCTAACATTGTAAAGTTATCCTTTAATACTTACATCACATAATGCACATTCTTAGCTATATAGATGAGTACTAATCATAGAATGGAAGTATTCTTATGAATCTATACAGTATGTGCAAAAATATACTCAAGGTTCTAGCATACTCTTTATTCTCTTCTTCATAACTGCTTTATAGACACTAGTTGTTTTCTTACAGTAATTATTGCCTTTAGATTAAGGATTAAATATCTAAAGACTTACGAAGGACAGGACACCCTTTGGATAAGTGGCAAGTATATTCCAGCCATTTATAATATTATAGTTGCCATTTAAGTTTACAAAATGTTGTAAAACTTTTTAAGTTTTAAAGTAAAGTTTTAACAATTTTTTGGTGCACAATCCAAAGTGTTCTTTTACTTCTTCCTTATCATTATGCATTTGCTAGGGGTTGTTTGCCCTGATGAATCTCCTCCATCTTTGTCTATCCTCCACACTCTTTCCTCAGCCCCCACCACAACTCTATGGACAATTCTTAAACAGTTATTGATTGTCAACTTTGTTAGGGTTCCTACAGAGTGTATAATATGTTTCTTTATCAGTCTCTTGATTATATTCTCTCTCTTATTAGAGGTCATAATGAAGCAAAAACATATTAAAAGCAGGTAGTCAGTGACTTAAATTTAATATAAACTCTATATATATTGGATAGTATTTCTGTATGCACCATATTGTAAATGGTATGCTAGTTTATATGTCTGGTTACTCTGTTAAAACAAGTTCTAATAAACAGTATGAATCGGTTTCAAGAAACCCATATCCTTAAAAAAACATATGACATGTGGAATTTATCAATGTACTCAATATAATATTTGCCATTTTTATTTTAACCGACAAGATAACTCACTGGAACATCTTATATAAAATGCACACATCAAAATAATTTCTGCAGCTACTTCAAACATGTGGCAAGAAAAGAGAAATGTAAATGTACCAATATTATATATTATATTCAATAAAGAATTAAAAAAAAGGACAATGCAATTACAATTTAAACTAATTTAGTAGTTTCATATTATTTGTGTGCACCATGCATGAAACAATAAGTTAATTACATTTGAAATAAAAATTAATAGATTACAACATTTTTAAAAAACTGCTGCAAAGGCTCGATTATAAATGTGTATTGCTTTAATAGAGCATGTATTTGTATGTCATATGTATTTAAATCTCATACATTCTTTACTTGTCAATTAATAAACATTTGTCCCACCATCTTCTATTGCTAGGAAGAAAAATGGTATTAACAAGCGATTTGTAAAAACTAAGCCGAAGTTGTTGTTACTTGTAAATTATGTCTGATCATGTCTGTTTTCTAATAACCAAATCAGCAGATATGATAAAAAATTGTGATTGAAATTATTAGATATGAAAACACACAAAGATAAACTTTGACAAAATGGGACCATGTTAGCATATGTTGTTAATTATTGCATAAGAAACAATATGGTATTGCATAGTGAAGACATATAGTAGTACAATCAATTAATACTATATATAAAATGAAGAGACCTGTTATTACAAGATTGTGTATACTTAGATATAAACAAATAGACTAACTATATGCAGCATAAATAAATATACAAACTGTTTACCAGGTAAAGTCATGTTAATTTAAAGACAAAAAAAAATCCATAAATTATATTAGTTGAAGAAAATACTGCAAGTGGTATTAACACTGTGTTGGCCTCAATATGTGCAGTATGTACTGTATAAATGTGTGTGCATACAAGATATATATTGTGTTTATATATGTATGTGTGGCTTATAAAAATACATTCATATGTATGTTGGTTGGTTTTGTCTGTTGTGAGAGATGGACATCTAGGATTGAGCTCTGCTGGCAGCAGTGTTATTTAGCCTTTTTTCTTTTTTTGTAAACTATCATTCTGAGGTATCCTGTATTTAGAACAACCCATGTATTAAAAACAACAAGTATATTAAAAGTATGAGCTGGAAATGAAGGGTTCAGAAAGAGAAAGAAAAGGTAGCTAAAGTTTCATCAAAGACTAAACCAGTCTCAAGTTCACAATATGGCCTGCTAGAGACTGAGTTGGAAAAGACGGGTGAAGGAATGGATCAGCTGGGACCTCACACTGCAGCATCGACTTCAGCCGAAAGCGAATGTGGGAGCAAAACTGCAAGTTAGATGGGCAGTGAGAATTTACCAATGTCAGGTGGGTTATCAGAACTGAGCATGGCCTCTCTAGCCCTGCTGTCAACTAATACCAATACTGCCAGTGAGTCAACAGCATCAACTCCAACCAGTCTTGCAACTCCGCCTTTAGAGCATGAAGAAGATGGATACAAACTATCATGTAAATGATATAATGATATAAAGAGTGACAAAAAGAAGGATATAAAGAGGGATATACAGAAGAGAAATGACAAAACTGATAACAGAGTAGACAAGCTGCTTCATGATGTAAAAGATCAGGAGGTATGTTTAAGCATTACTTTTGCTGTAAGCTTAAAAAACATTCAAGCAAAAATTGATGAAGAAAAAAATTTTTACATTTGAAAATGTAAATAAAATTGAGATTAAGTACTTTGTGCTCATCTTAAAGAAGTTAAGCAAACAAATATAACACATAGTCAAGAAGTTGAACAATTAACTTCTGTTGTCAACAAAAAAGCAACTGCTATAGAATCTGAATGCAATGTGCATGATGATAAACTAGATGCACTGGAAGGAACAACATCAGAATCACAGGTCTCCCTGAACACCATGAAAATCCAAACCCAGTGAAATTCATAGCTGAACTATTCTCTAAAATAATTGGAGAGGACTTCAAATTGGATACCGAGATCTCAGAAGCTTACCGTGTACATGGATCAAATGCCTCAAAACTGAGAAGCCTGATTGTTCGTTTCGACAAACTACAGGTTAAAGAAAATATGATGTTTATTCTCAGACAGAAAAAAAGATTATATTTGAAAATAACTCATTCATATTTTCCCAGATTTCTTTTCTACAACAGCTGCCAAAAGAGATGCATTCTACAGCAATAAACAGTGCTTACTCAAAGCCAAAATCAGATACAGCCTCTTGTTTCCTGCTAAATTGAAAGCGATTTTTGACTACCAATTTTGCATCTTTAATTCTCCTAAAGAAGCAGAAAAAGAGGTAAAAAGAATGATCCCAACATTATTTAAAACATGATTATGAGTGATATGCAGTAGTGGTCTATTTTTAAATAAATAATTAACTAGCCAGCTTGGTCTCTGTGGAAGGAACAGCATCTGTGGGAGATTGGTGGGGTGATTGAAATAGAGCGCATCTGCACTTGAGGGTGTGGCCTGTCTTGATTGCTCCATTGGCTTTCTGCAGTTTGTGATTTAGGTGCTGTGCCCATGGAGGCATATAAGTGATGAGCCAGCACGGCTAAAGGAAATTGATGAATGAATCGAGAAAGGTGAACAGATGAAAGAACAAAGAATGAATGGAGACGGAGGATAAACAGATGGGACAGAAGAAGTGAGTGACGGAAGGCAGGCTGCAGGGAGGAGAGCCCTTGGGAGAGTGTGCGGTCGACACTCTGGGCTAAGGAGAGTCACACCCACTGAGCGTTTTGGTGGAGTGGGGAGTGACTTGTGGCTTACTTCTGCTTAAGTCCAGGAATGCAGCAGGGGCCGGGGAAGCGTGGTGCAGCACTCTGCCAGGACAACAGATGGCTGTAGAGACCCAGGCCTTGGAGAGATGAGGTTCAGATGGAGCCCCCAACTGGGAAACATGGAACTGTATGAACCCAAACCTAGAGAAGATGGTTGGTTTTGACTGTCGGTTAGGCGTCTCGTCTGTTGCAAAGTCCCATTTGGGGTTAGCAGAGGAGATGTTTGTTTTAAAGGGAAGCATGGGGGGACATGAATTTAAAGAATAGATACATGCCTGTTTTTTCAAACTTGATTTTAAAGGATTATTTATTGAACTTGTTTTAACCTCGACAAGCAATTTGTTATAGGATTTTATTTATTGAAGACTTTTTGAGCACTGAATTTTGAACACTGGATTTGTTTAGCTTATTTATAATAAAGGCACTTAGCAGTTATACACCTACCCCTTGTCTGGATGTATGTGTCCTGACCGGCTAGGCTTATCTCGGTTATGACTATTAACGATCTGGGATCAAGAGGCTCCTGGAAGGAACAGGTAGCAAGGTGCCAACCTGGACCATCACACAGCTTTACAAAGAAAACTAGAGGTGTGGGAATTTTAATACACAAAACAATCTCATTTGTAGTATTAGATGCAGCACTTGATCCTGAAGGGCAATATGTCATGGTGAGGGGTAATTTATTTAAATCTAAAGTAATTCTGGTAAATATTTACACGCCTAATATGGATCATAGAGATTTCATCCAAAATGAATTTGCATCTATTCCTAATGTGAACATTCATAAAATTATAATAGCCAGAGACTTTAATTGTGTTTTAAAAACAGACCATAGGTCTTCAACTACAGTGGAGATAACATCTAGCACTGCAAAAATAATTACACAGTTTTTAATGGATCATAACTTCAACATACCCATGGAGATTTTTAAATAAAAACTCAAGAGCATATTCCTTCTTCTCATCGGTACATCAGTTTCTCAAAAATGGATTATTTCTTTATTATTTTATGATTATTTTTGACCACGACCCTCTGATCATGGAGTTCAATCACTATGTCCTGCACACTCATCTCGTAATTGGCATCTAAACCCACTGTCATTAGCAGATGAGAGCTATATAGAATTAATCTCTGAGCAAACTGATTATTTTTTAGAGACAGAGGTCTCTGCAGGAATACTCTGGGAAACTTTGAAGGCTTTTTTAAGAGGGTAGATTATTTCATATCTTTCCCAAAGAAATAAACTGGAAACCAAGAATGTGTCAGAGCTAATCAGTGAAATTATCAGAACAGACCAAGAATGTGCCAGGTCTCGAATTGAGGCACTTAATAGGAAAAGACAGGTTTTGCAATCAGAATTTTATCTTTTGACAAGAAAAAAAACGTAACAGCACATCTTTAAATCATGCTATCATCACTATGAGCAAATTATGAAAGCTAATAAAATCTTAACTCAACAAATACACAAACAGGAAGTTTGCAACGCAATAACAGAAATTACCAACACAGATGGAGAAAAGAAGCATTGACCATAAAAATATAACTCACACATTTAGAGAGTTCTATAAATCCTTATCTTCTTTAAACTGAATAGAATATAAGACACAATCTAATGAGTTTTTTGATGCATTACAAATACCACAGCTAGATAATCTTAGCGAAGAGGAAATGGATAAACCTCTGATATGATCAGAATTACTAGATGCTATAAACTCATTCCAAAGTGGGAAAGCAGCAGGACCTGATGGCTACCCAGTGGAATTTTATAAAAGAAAATCCAAATATGTTAGCTCTACTACTATTAGCAATGTTTACAGAAGCTAGAGACAACAAAATTCTACCTTAAACTTTTTACCAGGCATTAATTACTATCTTCCCAAAGAGAAATAAGGACTTATTACAATGCGCATCATACACACCAATTTCACTTCTGAATAATGATGTTAATATACTCTCCAAAGTTGTAGCTAGAATGATTTAGAAAGTGCTTCCTTCTGTAATATCACAAAACTGAAATTAATATATTAAAGATAGACACTTAGCTCCTAATTTTCAATGTTTGTTTAATATAATACACTCACCCATAAAATTGACATGGTTGAACAGGACTACCTATTTGACTACCCTGCACAAATTTGGGTTCATCCCAGACATATGTGCATGGATCAAACTACTTTAATCCAGAAGCTTCTGTTTGTACTAACAACATTATTTTAAACTACTTCAAACTAGAACGTGGTACTCGACAAGGATGCCTCCTATCACCAATGCAATTGGCTATTCACTTTAGAAATGTATAAGAGATAAAAAGGATTAACAGAGAAGAGCATGAACAGAAAATATCACTATATGCAGAAGATATGATATTGTATATATCAGACCCCCAAACCTACGTACCAGTAGTCCTTAATGCATTAGCAGAATTTCAAAAGATATCTGGACTCAAAATTAATTTGAATAAAAGTGTGATTTTATTTCAGTGAACTTTCTAGCACACAATATTAGACTGGACACCTTCTCATTTATTTTAGCCATGTTTAATATTTCACTGAGAGAATCTGTTGCCATTGAAAGTTTCAAAACGAGGAACAATCATGCCTAAAAAAACAAAAGAGGAATGCGTGGATGACTAAAGACTCCAACTGTGAGGAGGTGTTTTAGAGACTTATGCTGGGACACTTTAAACAGAATGTTCCAAATAATCATGATTACCTCTAGTTTTCATATCATCACAACCACTTCCCAGAACTTCATGCCATCTTGATACAACTGGATGATACCAATGGTTATACCAGAATCCTGTCAATAGACGACACCATTTAACACAGTTGTACCACCAAAGCTGACCACCGGGCTACTCAATTTAGGGCTTACTTCCACCCTCTACATTGTATTTTAGACTTTCTAACTAATAGACCTCAGCATATAAGGAATGGCAGCATCACATCCTTCACACTGACCCTCAACACAGTTGCTCTCCAGGGTAGTGTACTGAGTGCCTTGCTATACTCTTTGTTCATCTCTGACAATGTAGCCAGACACAGCTCCAAATCTATTATTAAATTTGCTAACTGAACCATCAAAGGCCCGATCACCAAAAAGTATGAGTCAATTTACCGAAATGAGTTCTAGCTGCTGACTCAGTAGTGCCAGAACAACAATTTCATTCTTAATGTCAGGAAAAAAACAAGGAGCTGGTCATTCCCTTCAGGAAGTAGAAGGCAGACCACACTCTTAATATGTCAGAGGGTGTGCTGTTGAAAGAGTGAGCAGCTTTAAAATTTCTTGGAGTCACTATCAGTGATAGACTGAAATGTTTTCAACATCCTGATTCTGCATCTGCTCAGCTCAAAACCATAAACCGCTGTGGAAGGTGGTGATGGAGGCACAGAAAATTATCCAATTATCCAGCTGCCTTCTATTCATGACATATACAACACTCACTGCCTTCGAAAGGCAAACAGGATAATTAAAGACCTTAACAATATGCACAGCCACTTTTTATGTTCCTACCTACTGGTAAACACTCACATCAATATTTTCATGGATAGTTTCCACCCACAGATAGCTAAGGATGTTGAACAGTCAATCATATAAGAACAAATATTGTAGCATAACTGTATATATAAATAACACTTCCAGATACATATGGTATACATTAATATAATATAGATTATACATATAATGACTTTACTTATTCTTGCTTAATAAAAGTAATTCGTGCAAAACTGTTGTTGTGTTGTTTTATTTTCAGAATAGTTTATTCTGTTAAAAACATATGTGACAAGATTATTGGTACATTTGACAAATACAATGCATAAAACTGTTTGCATAACTTGGGTCTTTGGGGAAAAAAATATGTCTTGATATTGCTTTTAATGTCTAGGAACATTATTGTTGTCTTTGACCATTTTCTGTTTCACTGTGGTACAAATATGAGGTAACACAAGTAAAATCCTTTTGTTATCTTTCAACATGAGCAAAACAAAAGAGCACTAAACTCTGCTGCATAGACTAGAGAATGGCCAAAAAAATGGGTTGAAGTTACCAGTAAGCACACTCAGTGCCAAAGTAAAACATGGAAATGTTGAAAATTTCCCAGAAAGGTGGATACAACTGCAAATTGTCCCCATGCAGAGAGAGGAGGATACGAAGAGAGGCAAAGAGAAGCCCAAAGACTGCAGTTTCACAACTTCAAAGTTTAGTTGAATTTTAGCATTTTATCATTTCAAAATTAACAGTGAGCTTTTCTGGCCATTCACACCCATCAAAGTGTTTGGTGAAAAAAGGAGACTGCATACGCAGAATGGCACCACGGTAAAATATGGTGGTTGCTCTTTGATACCTTATGTCTCTGTTTTTTTCTGCCAGTGACCTAGGGACTCTTCTCAAGGTCTGTGGCATCAGTCATTTTATTCAATACCAGAATGTTTTAGTCGAGAATCTGGTTGCCTCTACCATAAAGCTGAAACTGGGCCGTGGTTGTGTCTTCCAACAAGAAGCATACATCTAAATTGACAAAAAAATATGGTTGGAGCAACACAAAATCAATGTTTTACAATGATCATCTCAGTCTCCAGACTTGAACCTAATTGGAAATCTGTGTTGTCAATTGAAGAAGACATTTCGCAAGAGAAAACGCAATTATCTCAATAAACTGGAAATGTTCTGTATGGAAGACTTGTCTAAGACCCCTTCACAAGGAGTGTTCTCCAGACTAGTTAAACACTGCACTAAGAGGTGGAATGCTGTCATTTTGATCAGGAGAGGCTCCACCAAGTACTGAAATTTGGGGCGCCAATGTTTTTGGAATCTATATTTTTTGAAAATTTGTGTTATTATAGGAAAACCCTATTTTGTTCCAAAACTCTGACAATAAAAACATGAGGCTTACCCATTTGTTTAAGCCAAAATTTTACTCAATGCATGTGTGTGTTCTTTTTATATTATAAATTTTGTCCAATAATTCTGTAGTTGACTGTGCACATGACAATAAACTTTGACTTGAATGATCTGCTTGTTATTGTAAGGGTTTTGTCCCCTTGGCATCAGAGAGAAACACTGTATGCTTTGAACTCTAGAGGTACTTAGAAAACCAAGATACATGACTCTTTATCATCTCTTTGAGTACAGGTATTATAATAATAATAATAATAATAATTTTTATTTATATAGTGCCTTTTGTATACTAACTCATTTATTTAAACACCACATAAAGCAGTACAGGGCCCTTTTTGTTCTTGTCGTTTTGCTCTGTTCTTTGTCTTAACGTTTTGGATATTGACTCCCAAGCAGAGCTCATGTCCTGGTGTGGTGGTCAGTTAAAAGTTTTGTCCAGCTTGGCCTGTGGCCTTTTATATTCCCCATTAGGGTCGAAACCGGGTCTGGGGTGGGGGGGGGCTTAAAATATCCTTGTGGACGTTCCTTGGCTGGGCTGGGCTGGACTCTCTGGGTTTCCAGTTTCCTTTCTTTGGTACATCCTTGTGCCTGAACTTCTGTTGCCTTCCTGCAATGAGAAGAGGACAATCTCTGAGGTCTCAGGAGTTCTCTGCCTCCCTTGAACCATAAGGTGGTTAATGTAAGGAGTTGAACTCAGCTGATAAGGTCTATATGGTTTGCAGTTTTTCTGACCTTTAATTATTTAAAAAAATACATACAGTATGAGTCTATTGGGACGTTTACGGTAATAGCTCACTTCTTAAACACTTGAAAAGTACTGGTAACCTTGAAAAGTTTGCTGGTACCTGTTTGGACCTCTCTGTGTGCATTTTACAGCATCAATGATTTTAGGTAGTGTTAACACATGATCCAGTTTAGATGTATCTTGGTTGTGGATTGCTGAAACGTACAATTCATTAAAAAACTATTTGTTACATCCTGAATATTTATGGATTCTAAATATAATGCTGCACATGAATTCTTAAGTATTTAATAGAATGTACAGTAAATTCTAAAATGCTTAATTTCATGAGTCAAAGACTATCCAAGTGGCATTGGGTGCAAAGGAGGAAATAACCCTGATCAAGTCACCACTTCAGCACAGGACTCTTCTTAAATAGTTGTTTGTTTGTTTGTTTTTGTTTAATAGCTCTTTATTTAGCCACTGAATTACTTTTGGCATTGGAGTTCATATCTTACTCTGATATATTTGATGTGCTAAAATCTTACCTGTCTATCTCACTTTCGAAGACAAAAGATTAAACTTATACTGGAGTGGTAACTGTCTGGTGTAAAGTGACAGGCACGCGTATGTATTTCCTCATCATTCTTTGTGAGGCATATGGTTTCTAGCATTCTCCTCATATATTTCTTCCTACTCTTTTATAATTACTATTAATTTTACAGGCTCAATATTTATTGAAGATAATTTAATTTTTATATGTAAAGTAAGTATGCCTTGGGAGCTTTATTCCACATAATTTCCATGTTTGCCACGTTTGTATTTATATTAGGCAGCACTGTGTCTATAAAGCAAGCACAATGACTTAATGGCATTGGCATTTTAATGAATATGCACAGTGGACAGAAAGGAGACAATGTACTTTATGTGGGTCATTTACATCCAGGTAGTAGCTGGAATATCTTTGATTAAGATGGGAAAATGAATCTTAAATATAGTATGTGGTTTATATTCTGAAAAACAGAACAGAGCTAGATATAAAACACAAAATAATTTTATAATGAATCTGCATTATATTGCATAGGAAATAGCAAAAGTGCTACAAAAAGAACTAACAAATGAGCCATTTGTATGTATATATGTATATAAATATCTACATATATTCTGTAAAATTGGTGTGTTAATTGTGTAAATATGTACAGTATGTCTGCAAATCTGCTTGTAAAGTAATTGAGGATGGAACTCTACATATAAGTTATTGTGGAAAATAAAAGTAGTTTTAAAGGCACAATAAATCTACTAATAACTAGGCATGACACAATAGACTTAGCTCATTACATAATTTATATTTTGATTCTGGCATCTTTGTGCTTCATTTCAGTCATATAGTAATGCTATATAATACATGATACAAGGCCACATTTTGTATCTGGAATATTTTGTATTGCAAAATTCAGCACAACAAAATTTTGTTTAACAGATCACTAGTAAAAGTGTTTTATAAACAGTTTATATTGCTCCAGAGTTAATTGAAAGGGACTTAGTGAGGTAGTCATCTGATGATGTTCGAGTCATAAGCCGTGCTATAAAATTAACAATAGCAGACTATATAATTGTCACACATTTGTCTAGAAATATTTTAATTTCCTTCTGTCAAACAATTATTAGCACAGTATGATTTTTTTACAAGATAGAATGCCATACAGGACCTTACTGTTCAAGACTAAGAAGCTATAGTGTAGAAATACTATAGGTGCTTTCATTTGCAGATTTACAGGCTTTGGCTACTTGGAGTGAAGGATAGCAACAATCATCCCATGTGCATGATTAATATTGACTGCTTCTTGAATGCTAAATGAAGTGTCTTTATGAATCCAAAGATTATTCATTAGTTTACAGTATCTGATTATCTCTTTTGTGCAGAATACAAGGAGAAATCAAGGTTACCATTGTCAGTAGCAAGGTGTATGTGGGTATTTACTTTGAATTTTAAAGCTGAGGACAGAGGAGCATACATTCTTATACAACTAGAGAACTGAAAACAACAGACAACAGAAAGACAAATTAGCATTCATAAAATAGCAAATTGGAAAATGTAAAAACAGACATTAGACATAAATTTATAAGCATTTTTTTTAATAGTGAACCAACTGCTCTGAACTGGAAAAAGTTAAAGAATGTGAAAAGAACACAGAATGCAGCTGATATTTGTGAATATATATATATATATACTGTGTATATTACAGTAATCCCTTGCTATATCGCGCTTCGCCTTTCGTGGCTTCACTCTATCGCGGATTTTATGTGTAAGCATATTTAAATATATATCGCGGATTTTTTGCTGGTTCACGGATTTCTGCGGACAATGGGTCTTTTAATTTCTGATACACGCTTCCTCAGTTGGTTTGCCCAGTTGATTTCATACAAGGGACGCTATTGGCAGATGGCTGAGAAGCTACCCAACTTACTTTTCTCTCTCTCTCTCTTGCGCTGACTTTCTCTGATCCTGACATAGGGGGATTGAGCAGGGCGGCTGTTCGCACACCAAGAGAATACGGACGCGCGTCTAAAAATGCTGAAAGATTATCTTCACGTTGCTACCTTCTGTGCAGCTGCTTCCTGAAGCGACATGCTACACGGTGCTTAGCATACTTAAAAGCTCGAAAGGCACATATTGATTTTTGCTTGTTTGTTTTTCTCTGTCTCTCTCTCTCTCTGCTCCTGACGGAGGGGGCGTGAGCTGCCGCCTTCAACAGCTTTGTGCCGCGGTGCTTCGCATACTTAAAAGCCAAACAGCCCTATTGATTTGTTTGCTTTCCTCTCTCTTTCTGACATTCTGTGCTCCTGACGTGCACTCCTTTGAAGAGGAAAGATATGTTTGCATTCTTTTAATTGTGAGACGGAACTGTCATCTCTGTCTTGTCATGGAGCACAGTTTAAACTTTTGAAAAAGAGACAAATGTTTGTTTGCAGTGTTTGAATAACGTTCCTGTCTCTCTACAACCCCCCTGTGTTTCTGCGCAAATCTGTGACCCAAGCATGACAATATAAAAATAACCATATAAACATATGGTTTCTACTTCGCGGATTTTCTTATTTCGCGGGTGGCTCTGGAACGCAACCCCCACGATGGAGGAGGGATTACTGTATATATATATATACACAGTATTTATATATTTATTGTAGATGCCCCAGAAAACAAGTGTAAATCAAGTGTAATCAAGTGTAATGTGGCAAATTCCTTACCCAGCCGGGATGCCATAACAGGAGGGTGGTAATACCTGGCTGGGATACTTTATGATTCCCCTCCTGATTGGGATGCCTAGCGACGTCAGGAAGTAGCAGGGGAGCAATTCAATCCCCACCACTCTAGGTGACTGTGTCCCTCATGTAGGGTCCCAGACTGGATACCCGCAGGGCTGCATGGGAGTTGGAGTCCAGAAGTGCAGCCCTGGAGGGTGTTGCTGGGGGAGGATTTCCCTGGCTTTCCTATAGTAAACAAGTACTTTGCCTTAAATGGAGCCCACTTCCATAGCTCTTGGAGCCAGAGTCAGGTGGAAGGTGGGTAAAGCTTGAGTGAAGGAGTGGAGGAGGCAGTGACCAGAGACAGACAGAGAGAGAAGACAAACAGATGCTTTACTGTGCTATATGGTGCTTATTACATATACTTGTGGCTGTGGTAGTGGAAAGCGCTTGTTTTAAAGAGTTTCCCATGAATAAAGACTTTTTGGGCTTTTACCTTGAGTCCATGCCTGTTTGTGTTAGGTTTTTCAGGAGCTGCAGTGCCCCCTGGTGTCCAGCTTTAGGAAGACCCGTGAGACAGTGACTTTTACACGTCACGCCCTATTTACAAACAATTTAAAACAAGTTCATGGACATCTAACCTCACAGTTGTTGGAATGTGTTTGGCAGACACACTTCATGTGCTCCCAGCTCTTAAAAATGTTATACGTTCTAGATAGCATGTGAACAACTAAGGGAAGAAGAAAGAGCAGCGCATCGAAAAGAGACACGAAAGCGTTGGAGAGAAAAGAAGGCAAAAAAGGACGCACAAGAGAACAATAATAATCTATGTGCAAATTCAGAAAATAAGGAAAGTAATAATCAGCCCGGATGTCCCGTGAGAGATGCTTTAAAGTCCCGCAAGACAAAGCAGTGAGACCAAAGAACAGCTGCTGTGCAGACTTTTAAATGATAGATGCACAGCGTGACAAGCAGCTGCAGCAGCAATACAGGACCTGATCCGTCTGCATCTCTTAAAGCGTGAGTTCAGAACCTCCCCCCCAAGCCCCCCTTCACAACGTGAGTGGCAGAGACGCAAAGTGGCAGGTGCTTAGTGCGCTCTGGAATGGTGGGGTTGGGTTTTGGGGGTTTAAGTGAGTGAAGCCTGCTGTACAGGCTTTTAATGATCGTTGCGCTGTGCGACATGAAGGACACATAGCGCGGTAGTAGCAGCTGCTGTACAGGCTTTGAAATGATCAACACACAGTACGAAAAGCAGAACACGCAGCATGGCAGGAGGAGCAGAAAGACTGCAGGTGATTCTTCTGGATCTCCAAAGTGTGCGTTCAGGCACCCCCTTCACAATGTGAGCAGCAGAGACGCGAAGTGGCTGGTGCATGCCATGCCCCGGAGTGGAAGTTAGGGGGTGGGTTTGCAAAGCAAATATATATTTCCAGAGTTAGTACTGACCTTTCAGTTTGAATTACCTTCATTTACACATGTATAAATGTACAAAAAATTGTCAAATAACAATTATGCATCATAAGCTTTGTTTTACTGTTATTTTGTTCTAATTAAAATTATTATGTTACTTATTTTGCTGCATATCTTACAGCGAGTACACTGGGTACAGCAGAGAAATCCAAATGATAACATGACCAAATCCATTTGTATATCCAACCTCAGGCCAGTTTAATGCAATGTTCCCATTTAGAGTACCATAAGAACATTTGCCTTGACAACTTTCATCCATTCATTGTTTACCCAACATTACAGAAATACACAGAAAGAAACACCTTACCTTACTGATGTTGTAGTGATACCTTACTGTCTTTCTTCCTTGTCTATCATCAACCTAGGGAAAAATTCAAACACAGTTAAAGCTGCATTCATCCATCAGTTAAAGCTTTTTCATCTATACTCACAAAAACTTTATATATATTCTAATGTCATAAACATAAAAAAACAAATGTTCATCTGTCTTTACATACTTTATAATGTTAGTCTCCATGTCTATACATTTTCTAACTTGCTGGGAACTGGGGCCTGTCCTATTGGTGCAAATGCTTGGATACAGAGCCATTCCACGGCAAGTTACACTTGTACACAGAAGAACAATTAACAATCATCAGATAACCTTATAGAAACATCTCTGGAATATGGGAGAAAAAAACAGGGGTATGTGGACAAAAACCCCATTACAAAATTGTTCAGAATTTGCAAACTTCACAGGGGCACTGTGAGGCAGGATGCAGTGCAAACTTAGCCAAAATCCTATGTCCACTTTTGACATGAGCTGTTTTCATTTTGCTGTGTCAATGTTCATTTTCTGCATTAAGGACATATTTCTTTATTTCTTACAATTTATCATCCACTTTGACAAACTGGTATCTAGTCCAGATCAGGTTCGAGGCTGTGTTTTACCGTCACCACCACAATCAGAAAGAAGTACATACAGAAATGCATATTACAGTATATAGCTTACATCAAAGTACACAGCACATTTATGGATTATCCTTACACCAAATGCAACTGTCAGCTTCAGTTAAACATCTATCATTAATGTATATTGATGTAGTGTATAATGCAGTGACATGTCAATATAATGTGACATTTCAGGTTTTATTTAACTATTTCTTATCTGGAATCAGCATTAGTCCTGATTTATTGCAAAGTGTATCACTTTGCTTTTTAGTCATTAGGCATTTTAAGAAGTAACCATGTTAGCTTAAGTAGTATATCTTCAAAGGAGCATTTATTCAAGTGCAGTAGCAGTTGATTTTTTAAAATGTGTTATATACTGCATCAATCAACTCTTCTGTCTTAAATGCAGTACATTTTCATTAAGAAAAGTATTAGCCCAAATACTCCTGTGCTATCCCAAAAACCTTTCCATTAAAAGGCCCCAGGTGGTGTGAATTAAGTTTAAATAGAGGAATATGTAATATACATAATTAAAATATATACACACATGAATTCACTTTAGATGAAAAATGGTAAGAAAATGGTTAAAAAACACCAAATATTTTCATAACATGATCAGAATTTTCCCTTTTCCTTAGTTTAATTCTTAAAACGAAAAATAAGATGCAAAGAAATTTTGTTGACTGCATAAATTAGATAGATAGATAGATAGATAGATAGATAGATAGATAGATAGATAGATAGATAGATAGATAGATAGATAGATAGATAGATAGATAGATAGATACTTTATTAATCCCAAGGGGAAATTCACATACTCCAGCAGCAGCATACTGATACAAAAAAAAAAACCAATATTAAATTAAAGAGTAATAAAAATGTAGGTAAAAACAGACAATAACTTTGAATAATGTTAATGTTTACCCCCCCGGGGTCGCATAGTTTGGGGGAGGAACGATCTCCTCAGTCTGTCAGTGGAGCAGGACAGTGACAGCAGTCGTCGTTGAAGTTGCTCCTCTGTCTGGAGATGACACTGTTTAGTGGATGCAGTGGATTCTCCATAATTGATAGGAGCCTGCTCAGCGCCCGTCGCTCTGCCACAGATGTCAAACTGTCCAGCTCCATGCCAACAATAGAGCCTGCCTTCCTCACCAGTTTATCCAGGCGTGAAGTGTCCTTCTTCTTAATGCTGCCTCCCCAGCACACCACTGCATAGAAGAGGGCGCGCACCACAATGTCTGGTAGAACATCTGCTGCATCTTATTGCAGATGTTGAAGGACGCCAGTCTTCTAAGGAAGTATAGTCGGCTCTGTCCTCTCTTGCACAGAGCATCAGTATTGGCAGTCCAGTCCAATTTATCATCCAGCTGCACTCCCAGGTATTTATAGGTCTGTACCCTCTGCACACAGTCACCTCTGATGATCATGGGGTCCAGAAGGGGCCTGGGCCTCCTAAAATCCACCACCAGCTCCTTGGTTTTGCTGGTGTTCAGGTGTAGGTGGTTTGAGTCGCACCATTTAACAAAGTCTTGATGAGGTTCCTATACTCCTCCTCCTGCGCCCTCCTGATGCAGCCCACGATAGCAGTGTCATCAGCGAACTTTTGCACGTGGCAGGACTCCAAGTTATATTGGAAGTCCGATGTATATAGGCTGAACAGGACTGGAGAAAGTACAGTCCCCTGCGGCGCTCCTGTGCTGCTGACCACAATGTCAGACCTGCAGTTCCCAAGACGCACATACTGAGGTCTGTTTGTAAGATAGTCCACGATCCATACCACTAGGTATGAATTTACTCCCATCTCTGTCAGCTTGTCCCTAAGGAGCAGAGGTTGGATGGTGTTGAAGGCGCTAGAGAAGTCTAGAAACATAATTCTATAATAATTACTATGTATAGCTCATATCACACCTTAATATAAAACACATTTTTTTATAATGAACATGAAAATTCACCATATCTTATTTAACATTTATAAAAAGTCACATTTTCACAGCTGTAGTATTTTTGCACAGTCATATATAAACTGCAGACCAAGTACATGCACTGTATAATTGTTGTAATAGTTATCAGCCTTAACATTCATTCTAAATACTTCAGCTGATTGCATCACTGAGCAAACAATCAAAGATTCTTTTAATTTATTGACAACGGACAGCTCAATAGAGGATATAATTGTGTAATTAGTGGCTTGATGTAGTACGTTAAACATCAATTGCGCATGGGCATTTGACAGGATGAGGATCAGAATTCCCTCCATCCAAGAGTGGTAAATGCTCTCCTGCTATGCCGACATCTTGCTCTTTATCTAATGATTGCTTTAGACTGATATTCTAATTGGCATTAAACTGAAACTCAGACATCATTTTGGCATGTTTTTATCATTAATTATAATTTCAGATGGAAAAAGAACATTTTGTGGTTTAAGTCTCCAAATAGCAAGTAAAATAACTCAGTGGTTTCTGCATTGCTTTGTCACTTTCTGTTATTAATTAAACTGCAGTATAATTTGCTATCAGCTGAAATTGTATCATTGTTTTACAACATCGGTGTGCACAATTAATGTTATTTGCAATTTTCTTTTTAATTTTATTGATTTTATTGAAATCACACAACAGCTATCAAAAATAAGTGAATAGATAAATTAATAAGTGAATAAAGATAAATGGAAAAGAAAAAAATGGGGAGAGAATCTGCTTCCTCAGTACTTTAAAAGCTTATTCTAAAATGTTATTGATTAGATCCTGCCAGGTTTTGAAAAATTTCTGCACAGATCCTCTAAGTGAGAATTTGATTTTTTCCAATTTCAAATAATATCAGTTATTCACTGACTTAAAAGAGGAGAGTTAGGATTCTTCCAGTTTAGCAAGATAAGTCTACGTGCCAATAGTGTAGTAAAGGTAATCAAAATTTGTTTGTACTTCTCCACTTTAAGCCCATCTGGGAGTACACCAAACACAGTTGTTAATGGGTTAGGAGGGATTGTGACACAAAGCTGTCTGAAAGGCATTTAAAAATTTTGGTCCAGAATGATGTTAATTTGGTGCAGGCCCAAAACATGTGACCCAGTGAGGCAGGGACTTGATTGCAACGTTTGCAGGTTGCATCTTGCCCTGGAAACATTTTGGACAATTTTAAACGAGACAGATGTGCTCGATATATAATTTTGAGTTGAATAATTGTATGATTTGTGCATATGGAGCTCGAGTGAATTCTCTGCATTGCTAGCTTCCACTCCTTTTCTGAGATGTTGAGTGAGAGATCCTTTTCCCACTGTCCTCTTGGATCTTTGAAAGGGAGGGACTGTAAAATGGTTTTATATATTCCAGGTACTCCGGTTTCCTTCCACAGTCCAAAGATATGCAGGTGGCGACTCTAAATTGTCCCTAGTGTGTGTGTGTGTGTGTGCCCTGCAGTGGGCTGGCGCCCGGCCCAGGGTTTGTTTCCTGCCTTGCGCCCTGTGTTGGCTGGGATTGGCTCCATCAGACCCCCGTGACCCAGTAGTTAGGATATAGTGGGCTGGATAATGGATGGATGGATGGATATTGCAGAAATGCTGTCTAAGTTCTCGAAACTGAGCAATATTTTTTCCAGCATAGAGGGAGGTGGGAGATGAGGAAAATCGGGCAGGTTCCGTTTAACAAAGTTTCTAATTTGAAGGCAGTGAAAGAAATGTGTTGCTGGAAAGTTAAATTTAGAATGTAATTGTGCGTAGGATGCAAAGATGTTGTCTATGTACAGATCTCTATGTGATTTAATCCCAAATGTTTTCCAGACATTAAAAACTGCATATGTTTGCAAGGGTTGAAAAAGGTGGTTCTAATGCAGAGGTGCCACCGATAAAAGATTCTCTATCTTAAAATGCTTCCTGCTTGGTTCCATATTCTGAGTGAAGCACAATTGGGTTGTTAGTATATTGGCGATAACTTGCATTTATTGGGGCGCAAAGCAAGGAATATAAAGAAGTACTGCAGGATTTTATTTCTATTGCGGACCAAGCCTGTATATGTTCATCTATTTGTGTCCATGTCCAGGTTTTTATAGTTTGTATGTTTGCTGCCCAGTAATAAAATTGAAAGTTAGGTAGAGCCATGCCACCTTCTGACTTTGGCCTTTGTAGGGTTCGCTCTTTGCATATGTGGATGTTTTGAATTCCAAATAAATGTGGTTATGGTTGAATCTAACTTCTTAAATGATTTGACGTATATTGGAATGTTTTGAAATAAAAAGAAAAGCTTAGGGAGGATATTCATCTTAACAATGTTAATTCTTCCAGCTAAAGTGAGATGAAGGGTTGACCATCTATGTAAGTCTTGCTTATTTTTTTCCATAAAGATGTTGAAATTTTGTTGATAAAGAGCTTTATGTTTACTTGTGATATTTACCCCTAGATATTTAAACTGATCTGCAATGATAAAAGGGAAGGTGTCCAATCTAATATTGTGTGCTTGAGAATTCACTGGAAAGAGCACACTTTTAGTCAAATTAATTCTGATACCAGAAATCTTTTGAAATTCTGTTAGTGCTGTTAGAACTGCAGGCACAGTATTTTGTGGGTCTGATATATACAGTACCATATCATCTGCACATAGAGAAATTTTCTGTTCAAGTCCTTCTCTGATAATCCCCTTTATCTTATAAGCATTTCAACAATGAACTGTTAGTGGCTCAATGGCGATTGCAAAAAGTAGTTGTAACAAGGGGCATCCTTGTCTAGTACCACGTTCTAGTTTAAAGTAGTCTGAATTAATGTTGCTAATACAAACTGAAGCTTCTGGATTGGTATACATTAGTTTGATCCATGCACAAATGTTCGGGCCAATCCCAAATTTCTCCAATGTAGTGAAAAGGTAGTTCCATTCAATCATATTAAATGCTTTTTCTGCATCCAAGGATAATATCATCTCTGGGACATTTCACTTTGTGGGTGAATATATTACTTTAAACAGGCATCGAAGATTGGACGCTAAGTGTCAGCCTTTAATAAATTCAGTTTGATCTTGTGATATTACCAAAGGCAGCACTTTCTCCATCCTTCTAGCTAGGACTTTGGAGAGTATCTTAACATCATTATTCAGAAGAAAAATTGGTCTGTATAATACACATTGTAATACGTCCTTATTTTGTTTAGGAAAGACGGTGATTAATGCTTGGCGAAAGGTTTGAGGTAGAATTTTATTATCTCTAGCTTCTGTGAATGTTGCTAATAAAAGGGGAGCTAGCTGAATGGAGAACTTCTTATAAAATTCGACAGGGTAGCCATCAGGGCCTGCTGCTTTCCCACTCTGAAGTGATTTTATAGCATCTAGTAATTCTGATAGTGCCAACGGTTTATCCAGTTCTATTTGTGGTATCTCTAATGCATTAGATTGTGTCTTGTCTTCTTTAAACACGGTAGAATATAAGGATTTATAGTAGTCTCTAAATGTGTGCATTATATTTTATGGTCAATGATTTTGTCTCCGTTTGTTTTGGTGATTGCTGGGATTGCATTGCGAACTTCTTGCTTGTGGATTTGTTGAGCTAAGAGCTTATTAGCTTTCTCTCTATGTTCATAGTAATAATGTCTTGATTTATAAATGAGTTGTTCAGTTTCTTTAGTTGTCAAGAGGTTGAGTTCTGAATGCAGAGCCTGCCTTTCCCTATGAAGAGCCTCATTTGGACACCTGGCATGTTCTTCATCTATTTTAGGATTTCGCTGGTTAGCTTTAATACCTTCTTGGTTTCTAATTTATTCCTGTGGGAAACATATGAGATAATCTGTCCTCTTAAGAATGCCTTCAGGGTTTCCCAAAGTATTCCTGCAGAGACCTCTGAGGATGTATTTGTCTCTAGAAAAAAACTGATTTGTTTCGATATAAATTCTGTACAGTTCTCATCTGCTAATAAAAGTGGTGTAATATGGTGCGCTATATAGCGCCCAACCCGGCACAGACTGAGGCAGAGGCACATGTAACACAAACAGTTTTTTATTTTTCTTCAGCCGTGGGGCAGGCCTTCCCCGTGTCCCACAGACCCAACACAGTCCCACAAGCACTTAAATAACACACAAACCACACTTCTTCTCTCCACCGCAGCACCACCACTCCTCCCAGGCAACCTCGTCCTCTTCCTCCTGATTCTGGCTCCCTGAGTGGTGGTGGCTGGCCCTTTTTATATCCCACCCGGAAGCGGTCCAGGTGTTTGGCCACCTGGTCCTAATTGCCCTTCCGGGTGGGGCTGAAGGTATGACCAGCCAGACTGCTGACTCCACGCAGCTCCCCCTGGCGGCCATCCGAGCCCCCAACCAGGCTGTGGAGGACTCCATCTCCCATGGAGCCATGCGCCGGGTTGGGGAATCATTGGCTGCCAGGGGGGCTGCCACCAAGCGTCCCGGGGGAGGTATTGAACAGTCCATGGCTGCTCCCCCGGAACAGATGTAGCAGAGGCGTCCCTGCCGGGCATGGGACCCGGCTGTCCTTTACAGTGGGTTAAGACGCCATCTGCGACATGAGTATGTGGGGCGTAATGATTTTAGCTCCAAGATCAGAGGGGCATGGTTGGAAATAACAACAGTGCCGTACTTGCAGGATTTAATCACAGGCAAGAAATGGTTATCTACAAAGAAATAATCAATTCTTGAGCAGCAATGATGCACTGGTGAGTAGAAGGAATATGTTCTTGAGTTTGGGTTTAGAAATCTCCAGGGGTCTGATAAGTTGTGGTCAGTTACAAACTGTGTAATTGTCTTTGCAGTGTTAGATGTAATCGCCCCTGTGAAAGGAGACCTATCTAGGTCTGGATTTAAAACACAATTAAAGTCCCACAGCCATTATAATTTTATGAATGTTCACATTGGGAATGGATGCAAATACAAAACAATTTTTGCTATTAAATTTGTGCATCCGACTGCCAAGAAGGAGCTTGTAGCACTATTCACAATTTTTTTTTTTTTTTTTGCTGTTTGGCAGGAGCAATATTGAGGAAGAAATTGTCTGAAAGTCCTTGTAGCTGCTATACTGTGGTAACAAATGAGCCATAAATTGAGCAATGCAAACGAATGGTTGTCAAACCTGTTTCATCTACTTCAAGGTCATGGGAGCTGGAGTCTATCCCAGCTGCAAAGGGTACAAAGTAAGTTCCAGTTCTGAAATGGGCATAAGTCCATCACATCACACACTCATGCATACACTCTTATGATCATTTTGAAGTTGACAGTCAACCTGCAGATATTAAGGTTGTTGGAGCCAAACCAGAGCACCTGGATTAAAGTCATTAAGACTTTGTGCAAAACAGACACTGGCTTTACAAGGAGTCAAACTAAGAACTCTGCTGCTGTGAGACAGTAGTCACCAAACTGCTATTAAGTAATTCATCTTCAGCTGAACTAAAGAAATCAAGACACACAAAAGTGTAAAAAAGCAAGAAGAAAAAAACAGAATTGGGAACCAGAATTATTAGTTAAGTCATTTGTGCTAAAAAGAGAGAGAGAGCATGAAGTATGTCAGCACAGCAAAAATCTAAGCAGTGGCCAGGTAATGGGTAAATGAAATCTATTATACTGTAGTGGTGGCGTTTGCATTAGAAAGACTCACAAAGAAAAATACAAAGTGAAAGACTCAGCATTTGAATATATAAATAAATCTATTATGGGAAGTTGTTATTGGATATAGAGGCTATCAAGGCATTGTGAGCATCTGTAGAAACTGTCAGGTAGGGATGCAAGCAAGAATCAAAGTGGGGGAAGATCTATAAGTTACTTCAAATAATGTCACACAATAGTTTCTCATCGTTTTTAATAAACTAAAGGTCAAAATTCAGGCTGTGTTGAAGTGTAGGAACTGTTAAAAGGTCAGAAGATGTAAAACAACTACTTGCGTTACATTTAAAATTTTAAGGAATGAAAATGGTATGTATAACTGAAAAACTGTCAGACCTGCTTTATTTCTCAAGTCATAGAAGCTTGCTTTCAGGAGACCTGTATAGGAGATGCCAGCTTACCCAGTTGCCTTTTTTCTTTTTGAACAAAACGTACAGGTGGGAGCCTAACATTGACATGGCGGCATTAGACAATGTAGTCACACGGGAGATTAAGTGTGCAGGATGAGAGCAGTTGATGAACTAATAAAGTAATAATGAAAACTACTGACTGACTGACTGTTTTTTTTACTAGTTTTGCATTTGGTTACGGTCAGTGTCACTACTGGTAGCATGAGGCAATACCTGGACCATACAGAGGTTGCACAGGTAGTCCAGCTTCTCCAGGATGGCACATCAATACATGCCATTGCCCGAAGGTTTGCTGTGTCTCGCAGCACAGTCTCAATGGCATGGAGGAGATTCCAGGAGACAGGCAGTTACTCTAGGAGAACTTGACAGGAGAACTTGACAGGAGAACTTGAGGTCATTTATGTTAGGCAGAATGCCTCAAGGGGGCTGGGCAGTCTCGTGGACTGGATCCCCTGCAGATTTTTTTTTTCTTCAGCCATCTGGAGTTTTTTTTGTCTTTTCTGTCCTCCCTGGCCATCGGACCTTACTTTTATTCTATGTTAATCAGTTTTCCCTTATTTTAATTCTTATTTATTTTGTCATTTTCTCTTTCTTCATCATGTAAAGCACTTTGAGCTACATTGTTTGTATGAAAATGTGCTATATAAATAAATGTTGTTGTTGTTGTCCTTAACCCATCAGCAGGACTGGTATCTGCTCCTTTGGGCAAGTAGGAACAGGATGAGCACTGCCAGAGCCCAACAAAATGACCTCCAGCAGGCCACTGGCATGAATGTCTCTGACCAAACAATCAGAAACAGACTTCATGAAAGTGGCCCATGGTCCTCTAGTGGGCCCTGTGCTCACTGCCCGGCACCGTGGAGCTCAATTGACATTTGCCATAGAATACTAGAATTGGCAGGTCCACCACTGGCACCCTGTGCTTTTCACAAATGAGAGCAGGTTCACCCTGAGCACATATGACAGACGTGAAAGGGTCTGGAGAAGCCATGGAGAAAGTTATGCTGCCTGCAACATTGTTCAGCATGACCTGTTTGGTGGTAGGTCAGTGATGGTCAGAGGAAGCATATCCATGGAGGAATGCACAGACCTCTACAGGCTTGACAACGACACCTTGACTGCCAGTAGGTATCAGGATGAAATCCTTGAACCCACTGTCAGACCCTATGTTGGTACAGTGGATCCTGGGTTTCTCCTAGTGCACAACAATGCCCGGCCTCATGTCGCAAGAGTATGCAGGCAGTTCATGGAGGATGAAGGAATTGATACTACTGACTGGCCCCCACACTCGACTGACCTAAATCCAATAGAACATCTCTGGGACATTATGTTTCAGTCCATCCAACGCCAACAGGTTGCACCTCAGACTGTCCAGGAGCTCAGTGATGCCCTGGTCCAGATCTGGGAGGAGATCCCCCAAGACAACATCCGTCGTCTCATTAGGAGCATGCCCCAACATTGTCAGGCATGCATACAAGCATGTGGAGGCCTACTGAGTATGATTTTCAGTTGCTGCATTGAAATTTTGGCAAAATGGGCTAGCTTACCACATCATTTTTTTACTTTGAATTTAGCCCTCAGTAGGTTGATCATTTTCACTTCTATCAAACAATGTGGCATCCTTTTGTTCCTAACACATTACCCAGTCCATATCAGTATAAATATCCAGTATGATTTGTTTCCCATTGAGATCTGATGCGTTTTCAAAGTGTTCCTTTAATTTTTTTCAGCAGTTTATAAAGTATCTTCCATCCATCAGTTCTATGTGTCACACGAGTGTTGGGAGGCAGCTAAAGGGTTCAAAAGAAGGTAATTCCACACTAGGCTAGGGGTGAGCGCAATAATCCTTTCTCTTTTATCCCTACAGACCAAACACAGGAAATTCTGCCTGGACCCAAGGATGCCATGTCCTTTTCCAGGATTGATGATGTTACTTTTGGTCTTGAGGGTGTCACTTCCTCTTTTCTAGGACCAATAATGTCACTTCCAGTTCCGGGGCCAGATGACATCAATTCCAGTTCTGGGCCCAATGACATCACTTCCCCTGACTTAAAAACCCACCATCTTCCTTTTGTTAGTTCTGTTTTGGACTTGGATCTGTAAAACAACCTTGCTTCTAAATACCTATTTTTGCAGCCTTATTTCAAGTATACAGGTGGCTGTCCCAAACCTTTTTTGTGTCAAGGCGTATTCTTCCACAATTAAGAGGTAGAATGTTTAAACATTACAAAAACATTGACCAGATCTGGGAGTCCTAAGCTTTAAGGTAGCTTTTCTAACGCCAGCACCATTCAGATAAGTCAAAACAAGAACTTTTCAGTTCCTGAGAGACAAAGCACATGTTGAATATAAATTACCTTCTTTAGTCAAACTGGGAAAGCGATGCATGTTACAATTCAATTAGTTGCCATACTGAAATGAATCTGTTATTGATTCAAAAAAAGACCGACATTATTCTGACATACAGTAAGCAAGTTTTTAATGAAAATCATCTCATGGACTAAATCAGATAGCTAAAGATCTTACTAGAGCTTAATGTAATGCATACTGAATAGTCTAAAAGAGCTGAGCATATAAAAAAGGTCTTTAAACTACAATGTTTAAAATTAAAAAGAGGGAGGGTAGGATTATAAAACCTCAGGCTTTTTGGAAATGACCTGATAAGCAGCTTCATGTTACTATGCTGCATTTATTAACAGAGTCTCATTTGCTGTTAAATGACAGTATTTAACAATGTCTTATCTTTAATATCCAATGAATACTACTATCCACTGCATTTTTTAGTAGATAGATAGATAGATAGATAGATAGATAGATAGATAGATAGATAGATAGATAGATAGATAGATAGATAGATAGATAGATAGATAGATAGATAGATACTTTATTAATCCCAAGGGAAAATTCACATTCTCCAGAAGCAGCATACTGATACAAAAAAACAATATTACATTAAAGATTGATAATAATGCAAAAGTAAGTGCGTCCAAGGAACGAATCCACATAAAATAAAGTGATAGGAGTGATCAATAAAAAAGAGAAAAATAAAAGTAGAAAAATAAAGTCGTTCATGGAGCTGCTGAAAAGGCTGCCACTCTCGGTAAAAGAGATTGAACACTTTTATTAAGTACAAGTGCTTAATTAGTATAACTGCTAACAGGCTTAAAAATGTTCATATGTCACTACAGTTTACAAAATTCTTATTTGCAATTTTAGATTTATTGTGCTCATAAGAATTACTTATGAACAATTTGAAATCACTTCAGCTTCCTGACTTACCAGTACAAGCAAACGTCCTCATGATATACCATTCATGAATGACTACTCATGCAAGACATCGAAATTTTGCCCACTTTTTTGGTCCTCAAGACCCAAAAATCCAAATTTATTTTCCACTTTTGGACCATATTATGGGCGGCACGATGGCGCAGTGGGTAGTGCTGCTGCCTCGCAGTTGGGTGACCTGTGGACCTGGGTTCGCTTCCCGGGTCCTTCCTGTGTGGAGTTTGCATGTTCTCCCCGTGTCTGCATGGGTTTCCTCCGGGCGCTCTGGTTTCCTCCCACAGTCCAAAGACATGCAGGTTAGGTGGATTGGCGATTCTAAATTGGCCCTAGTGTGTGCTTGGTGTGTGGGTGTGTTTGTCTGTGTCCTGCAGTGGGTTGGCACCCTGCCTGGGATTGGTTCCTGCCTTGTGCCCTGTGTTGGCTGGGATTGGCTCCAGCAGACCCCCGTGACCCTGTGTTCGGATTCAGCGGGTTGGAAAATGGATGGATGGACCATATTTTCCGCAAAAAATTACACCCTTATGATAGAGTAAACCAATAGGTGTCTTCAGCCACAATAACCAGAAGGACTTTTGTTGTGCATGCCACATCAGCTGACTCCAGGTGTTCACCCTTCTAAAGGTGTATGAGAGGTCAAAGTTACTCAAAAGATCAAAAAAAGCAGGGCTCAGTAATATAGGCATGGGGAATGTTATGTTATTTCGGGGCTGCTGATCACAAATATGATAATTTGATTTTTACTGGTGGTCCTAGTCCTTTAAGAGCCACACCCAGATGGTAAAAAATTACAAATTCAAACGTAATAATATGGAATATCATTTCAGACTATTTCAAGGTCAGTGATTATGAATATGTTATTTTAAATTTGTTGGTCCTTTACACAGGATCTAGCCCTCTATGGACCTCTATAAGAGGGTGAAAAACTACAAACTTTTCTTACAATCAAGAATATTTAGACTTTAAGTATTTAAATTTAAGCCCACACGTTGATGCTTCAAATAACTGACACAACTATTCTTGGTTATCAGGTACTTCTACCTCATAAAGCAGATCATTACATTTCTAATGAATAGCCCAAATTAGAGCAGCTTACACTAATTTAGACTTTTTTTTTAAATCATACCACTAAAATGTCCAATGCTTTTTAGGCCAATTACAATCACACTAATTACATTTAAAAAAACACATGCAAGATAACAAACAGAAAAATACAGTATATACAAAGTATCATGCAAACTGTATCAGTCAGTCAATCATTTTCCAACCAATATCCTAACACAGGGTCATGGGGGTCTGCTGGAGCCAATCCCAGCCAACACAGGGCACAAGGCAGGAACAAATCCCGGGCAGGGCGCCAGCCCACCACAGGGCACACACACACACACACACACACACACACACACTAGGGACAATTTAGGATCGTCAATGCACATAACCTGCATGTCTTTGGACTGTGGGAGGAAACCGGAGCACCCAGAGGAAACCCACGCAGACACGGGGAGAACATGCAAACTCCACGCAGGGAGGACCCAGGAAGCGAACCCAGGTCTCCTTACTGCGAGGCAGTAGTGCTACCACTGCGCCACCGTGCTGCCCGCAAACTGTATATATTAATAATTACAAATAAATATATTTAAGGTCTCTGAAGAATTTTTCCTTCATTAACACAGAGTTAGAGTAAAATATGAAAGAAGATATACAGGTATATCTTTACGATTATGATGTTTATTATGTCATGCCTATCAGGTGTTAACAATACCATTATGTTGTCTGATGTTCACATATCTCTTTGTAAGGCTTTTTTTCAAAATGTAATTCTTGGTTTACATTTTAATTAGGAGCTAACTAATAATATGTTTATGCTATAGCAGACTTTATTCTGTGTAGTTCAAAAATACTGGTGCTTAACATGTCAAATTAATCATATTGCAGACAAAAAACAAGTACTACATTATCAATAGAGATATGCCATGCCAATAATGTGGAACATTTAAAAAAAAACTGCTAAACACCCACTTTTAAATTATGCCTTTTCATGGCTATATTTTAGTTGTACTCTTAATAGACTACATAGGCATAGAATTATCATATTCATCAGGGATTTTGCAATCTTTACTAATCTCTCCTTTTTCTGCTTTCTTTTCCAGTTCTTCTTTGGTGACATTTTGTGCCACTGCCACTACCTCACCAAGGCACTGTGCAGCCACCTGTGATGGTGGAATGAAAATGGGTGCCCCAGCTGTCCATGACACCAACTGCATCGAATCCTCTCAGATGATACCTGGAAACAATGATTTAAAACACATTTATGTTAAATTATGTTAAATAAAATGCCCAGTGCTGGCTGGATGATCTTTGAACCTTGGAACCCTTACAGATTTTTTTTTTCTCCAGGTTTACTGACCTTATCCCTGTACTCATTTTTAGAGACTTACATTATAATATGTATATACAGGATGCTACTTTTCTATATCTTTTTTATAAGATCATATGGATTTATTTATTTTCATTGTTACTAGTTCATTACTATTCTTATTCTTTTCTTGTAACTTTCCCTTTGACATCTTGTAAAGCACTTTGAGCTACATTCTTTGTATGAAAATATGCTATCTAAGATGGTAAAATTCAAACATAATAATATGGAATGCAATTTCAGACTATTTCAAGGTCAGTGATTAAACATATGATGTTATTTTAAATTTTTGGTCCTTTATAAGGGATCTAATCCTCTATGGACCTCTATAATAGCATATGAATATGCGCTATGCCTAGTCCTCTAACAGCCTGCTGTTTTTGTTGTTGTGATAATTAGGCATCTTGTCATTAGTGATAACATACATGTTTTTTTCTATGTTAAACTCATATTTTCAAGACCAACTTAGCATCATCAGTTGACCTAATATTTTCATCTTCTCGAAAACATCATGCAGATGCAGACATGATTTGCTAAAAATGACAACAACCTGGCCAGGATTTGTAATGTGGATGTGTCAGGCAGCATTTCTACCCAGTGGACCAAGCTCTACCCAGTTACAGCAACCTGTACCTGACCTAAAAATGTCAGGAGGATTAAAACTTTTTAAAATACTAGCTGCAGTACCTTTCTAAGACAGGTAATAGAATAATTAAAATTAAAAATAAAGCCTGCTTCTCAGACTCTGTAATTATTTACAAGACACCTTTCTCACATCCTGTCCATTGTTTACACTAGCTGTCTTTGAAGAGGACTCTCTCAGAATGCTTCATATGCTTTTACTTCCTTTCAAGCGTCTTACACTCGCACTCCCTTCTTGTCGTGTCACCAAAGCCGAACTGCCCAATCAGATTGTTCAGAGGAGCTGAACACACAGATCTTAGTGTTTTATTATAACGTAGATATTAAAACAAGCATTCAGTGTTTTTTTTATAGGAATGAAAAAAGATACCACAAAAAATTTCCACGGATTTTCCTCAAAATGTTTCAGTAGGTAAAGGGAGAAAAAAAAATAATGTGTATATTCCATGAGAACATATTTTGGGTTGCAATTTAACGATTAGCCATGAAGTGGAACAGTATTTAGCTCTGTTGCCTTACAGCTCAAGTGTTCTAAGTTCAAATCCCAGCCCACATTGCACATCACATTCTCCATGTGTCCCTTTTTCATTTTTATTTTTGGCAGCTTCTCTGGTTTTCTTCTACACCTCATACACTTGAAGGTTAGTATCACTGGCAGCTTTAAAATTGCCCCATATGTGTGAAACTGGCTGTATGACAGTATGCATCCGAATATGGAATGGCATGCCTTTTAAGAGTTATTTATGGATCACACCCAAAACGGAAATGTTAGTCTCTACAAAAAGACACTATACAACAAACATTTCTAGATGTCACTTTTGGTACTTAGATACAATATGTTCACAACTGATACTTTTATCATTGCACACAAAAGATATACCAGTCACTACTAAGCTAAATGTGCATGAGATTCATTAATACCCTAACATGTTTTACACTTTTCAGCTTACTGTAATTATAAAAAAAATATTAAAAACTCATTCAAATTAATCTCTGAATTTATTTTCAGACATTCAGCAGGAACCAATCCAGGATGGGAGGCCAGTCTGTCAAAGAGAACATTGCCACTCACTCATACTGGGCCATTTTCAAGACAACAATTGACCTCCAACACAAGTCTTTGGGATGTGCAAGGAAGTCAGAGTGTCCACAAGCAAACCAGTAGGTCTTCATATTTTTCTAGACTATTAACCACAACAGTGTGAGAAGGCTTATGGTATTTAATTGCAAATGTAAGCTAACGTAAATATTGAGGAAGAATTAAACATGGCGTTTGCATAAAATGATACACAGTATTAAATGGCATCTGTGACACGACTGTAAACAAGTTTTTGCAAAAACTATCAGACCTTAAGTAATACTCATTTAGTCTCACAATTTTATATGTCACCTGTTTTAATGTCAAAGAAATAAATTAATAAGTAAAACACCCCATGCTCATTTTATCTATTATGCTTAAATGAGCATAGTTTTATTGAAATGATAATTTGGCTCTTTGACCTTGCATTTCAACTAGTTAATAGCAGTTACTTACGTTCAAAAATATCTTTTTACAAAAAAGACTTATTATATATGCAAAGGTAAAGTGAGGTAAGAAAATAAAGAATACATTGTTGCATGTAATATTAAAATATTAAATTTCAATGAGAAATTATGAGTAAATCATTCAAAAAATGAAATATACCACGGCATTTAATTGTATTCAGATGAAACTGTGCCAACAAAGAATTGCATGCAACAAGTGATTCCCAGAGGTGAAGAAGCATTACTTTCATGCTTCAATTGACTGTAATGATGGACAATTGCTCTTAGATATTATTATCAACAAACAGCAGTTTTTTTTGTTTTTTTTTAACAGATGAGGTTGCCAGGTCCTGAAGTGTACTTCAGAATTTATATTTACATACTTTAATTACTTTAGGTGAAGCAACATTATTTGAGGAAAGGCCTACATAGCCAAACATGCTAGTTTCTTTCAGATGGTAATGAATACAATAATTATAACATGTTCAATGTTTTTATTAAATAACTTAAAAACTGCTTAAGGAAAATGGGACAGCACTGCTAAAGAACACAACAGTAGAAGCTGTGCACGCAAAAACAAGTTAATTTTTGTAATAAAAAACATTTTAAAAACACTGGTGTTGAAGTTGATGCCCAGCTTGTGTCTGAGAGGATATGACACGCATAAAGATTTTCCTGGTAAAGTGTAGCTTTTCATTGCACTCCTGTGGTACTGTGTTCTTTAAGGGTATGATCATACTCTAGAGATCTAACTTTCTTATGGTCTTCTACAATAATGATGATTACCTCTTTCCTTTTAGATGTTTTCCAGTATTTAAAAGTAAACTTGTATAATAAATAGGAAAAAAATACAAATGCAAATTCCAATACAGCAGTTAATCTTTAAAGGTATGAACTTTTTTCTAATTATATTGTCTGGTTGAATGTTGGGTGTCAGAATATATTACTGAAAGAGCTTTGTCAGCAGTTTAATCTCTTCAGTGGTGTTTGTCGGCACTTCATGCGTAGAATAATTTCAATCTAATGTAAGCACCACAGCCATGAGGATATCATCAATGAATCAATGTGTATAGAAAGGCATCAGGATGATTAAGCGACCTTGAAAGATTGATGGCAGCTACATTCTGCTTAGTGTCCCACTGTCATATAGTATATAGTGAGATAAGGAAGCTTTTATATTTAAAAGATGACAGAACAATATATCTGACTTAATCTTGCCTAAAGTAAGGTAACAAGCTAATTCCACTTATCAAATAAAACATCCATCCATCCATCCATTTTCCAACCCGCTGAATCCGAACACAGGGTCACGGGGGTCTGCTGGAGCCAATCCCAGCCAACACAGGGCACAAGGCAGGAAACAATCCTGGGCAGGGTGCCAACCCACCGCAGGACACACACAAACACACCCACACACCAAGCACACACTAGGGCCAATTTAGAATCGCCAATCCACCTAACCTGCATGTCTTTGGAATGTGGGAGGAAACCGGAGCACCCGGAGGAAACCCACGCAGACACGGGGAGAACATGCAAACTCCACGCAGGGAGGACCCGGGAATCGAACCCAGGTCCCCAGATCTCCCAACTGCGAGGCAGCAGCGCTACCCACTGCGCCACCGTGCCGCCCCAAATAAAACATACATAACAATAAAAATATAATAAAAAATGGATGCAAAATTAGCATTGCCAATAGCAAAACAGAAAATTACAACACTTCACTGCTGCGTACAGCACATTTCAGAACTATCCTTGTGGTGAAAAGGAAGCAAAAAATACAGTGCATCCAGAAAGTATTCACAGCGCATCACTTTTTCCACCTTTTGTTATGTTACAGCCTTATTCCAAAATGGATTAAATTCATTTTTTTCCTCAGAATTCTGCACACAACACCCCATAATGACGTGAAAAAAGTTTACTTGAGGTTTTTGCAAATTTATTAAAAATAAAAAAACTGAGAAATCACATGTACATAAGTATTCACAGCCTTTGCTCAATACTTTGTCAATGCACCTTTGGCAGCAATTACAGCCTCAGGTCTTTTTGAATATGATGCCACAAGCTTGGCACACCTATCCTTGGCCAGTTTCGCCCATTCCTCTTTGCAGCACCTCTCAAGCTCCATCAGGTTGGATGGGAAGCATCAGTGCACAGCCATTTTAAGATCTCTCCAGAGATGTTCAATCGGATTCAAGTCTGGGCTCTGGCTGGGCCACTCAAGGACATTCACAGAGTTGTCCTGAAGCCACTCCTTTGATATCTTGGCTGTGTGCTTAGGATCGTTGTCCTGCTGAAAGATGAACCGTCGCCCCAGTCTGAGGTCAAGTGCGCTCTGGAGCAGGTTTTCATCCAGGATGTCTCTGTACATTGCTGCAGTCATCTTTCCCTTTATCCTGACTAGTCTCCCAGTTCCTGCCACTGAAAAACATCCCCACAGCATGATGCTGCTACCACCATACTTCACTGTAGGGATGGTGCCAGGTTTCCTCCAAACGTGTCGCCTGGCATTCACACCAAAGAGTTCAATCTTTGTCTCATCAGACCAGAGACCTTCAAAGCAGCAGAAATTTTTCTGTAACCTTCCCCAGATTTGTGCCTCGAGACAATCCTGTCTCGGAGGTCTACAGACAATTCCTTTGACTTCATGCTTGGTTTGTGCTCTGACATAAACTGTCAACTGTGGGACCTTATATAGACAGGTGTGTGCCTTTCCAAATCATGTCCAAGCAACTGAATTTACCACAGGTGGACTCCAATTAAGCTGCAGAAACATCTCGAGGATGATCAGGGGAAACAGGATGCACCTGAGCTCAATTTCAAGCTTCATGGCAAAGGCTGTGAATACTTATGTACATGTGCTTTCTCAATTTTTTTTATTTTTAATAAATTTGCAAAAACCTCAAGTAAACTTTTTTCACGTTGTCATTATGGGGTGTTGTGTGTACAATTTTGAGGAAAAAAATGAATTTAATCCATTTTGGAATAAGGCTGTAACATAACAAAATGTGGAAAAAGTGATGCGCTGTGAATACTTTCCGGATGCACTGTATGTCATTGAATTGTGTTGTGCATCTTCAGACCTCCTTGTATATTCATTCAGTCAAATTTCATATAATATCATTCTCTACATCAGTGCAATTTTCATTGAAATGAATTTCTACATTTTGTAGGCTATTTACTGCTTTGATGTTAAAAGCAAATAAAAGAAACAATTGACTATAACAGCAATATCAAAATTACATGTCACTTTACTTTGCCTTAATTTGCCTTTAGATCAATGACTATTGAAAGGACAGCACAGAGATGTTGATCTAAGTCAACTCCAATATGTCCTATAATTTAAAAAATTGTTCATGTTAGATTTTAACTTGAAATAGTTTGTTTATTCTCATCCTACAGATGCTTGACTGAAATTAGATCTTCTAACTGGAAAGGGTGTTGCATTAAGCCAAGTTTATATGTATTGCATGTTGTAGAAACCATACATTCATCTCCCAAACTGGACATTTATACTGTTAGAAGGTCCAGTAATGATTTAGTGTCATATATCGTTTTTATAAAGGTACCCGATTAGCAGTGATGCTCAGCTATCCTGTATAGCACTATTTGTACCGATGGACTCAGTCTGCCAGGAAAATATACTCCACACCAATTAAACTGTCAAATATTAGTTCAAAGTACATCCTCTGTATGCACTGCAATGTATCCTCAATGATGTTACTCTGGGTTAGTCAGTGTTTCAGGTCTTTCAAAATGATGCACCCTCTCCCAGGAGACCCAGTCAGAGTTTCTCAGACCCTCAACCTGCATCGCATCAGCAACAGCCCATGGATTTGTCCTGTTAATCCAAAACCAACTACTGGCTTTCTCTGTGGCTTCCGATGTGGATTTTATGGCCATCCTCTTTACAGCCCTCGTAATACCCAGACGGTTGAGTTTTCTGAACGAGCATCCTGCAAAATCCAGACAGCCGACCTCTATTGGCTCACAACGAGTCCAGCCTTGAGTCCAACATCTACCAGTTCCTGGTACTTGGCATGGTTTCCATCATTTGCTTACTCAGCATGCTCTTCCCAGGGTACTGTGAGCTACAGTATGCTCAGGTGTTTATGACCTTGTTTAGATGTAAAGTTCTTACAATTATGTGCTCTAGAAATTACAGTCTTTTGCTAAGGTCCAATCTGTACTTTTTCACAGCACAGTTGGAGAGTATATGTTAAGTAGACTTGACAGCTTTGACTATGTTGTATAAGAAAGCTCCTGTACATAATCAGGGCACTATACTAGTAAATTAGTTCAAGGAAACAACAGAAATAGAACTAAAAATAAACAGAGGCATAGCAATGGAGTTTGGACAGTATATTGGAAAAGTTATGTTCCTGATTATATCTGTGTAAAAGGCTGAGGCTTGAAATTGTTGTTGATCGTCTTCATTTTAAATATGCACTTAGCATTGGCAGCTAAAGAAGAAACAAACAAAGAAAACAACAGCTTAAAGGCTGCCACTGTTCCAATATGAATTCTTATCTAGTTGTGTCTGAACTGGTGCCTGCCCCCCAAAAAAGCAAGTATAATCAGGTAAAAATATAGAAATGGTTAACAAGCGGGCATGCTACAGTTTAGTGACATTTAACCCAGAGATTGCCTTTAGTTTAGTCAGTTGCATCACATGACCTTTTAGTCCATAGAAAGACTGTAAAGTGGGAACTAATAATGTACATAATTAGTGGTAGATTATTTTTAATTTTAATTACAGACAAAGTGGAAAAATATCTTTACATTGGACAGTCAACATTATTTAAGATTAAATACTATATACAACCTTAAAGGAATACACCACCCAAAGATGATAACTTTTACCAATATGTTACTCATCCTGTGCTGTTTATAGTAATGGCTGAGAAAAAAATTTTAATCTCATATTTTCATGGAGAATGGAGATCACAAAGTATATGATACAACAGGCTTCAATGTGAACAATTGTTCAATAATAAAAAGTCCATTAAAAGAATTCTCAAGTTAGCCATGTCACATAATTTGCACGTCAGTTATCCTGTCATACATTCATAAGGTCCAAAGCAAAAGTACATTTTGCTAAAACATTATGAGACATGATCTTTAGAAGAGAGACAGATTTGAAGAGAGACAGAGAATCACTTCAGAGAGACACTTTCATGTCCCACGACACAGTCAAGTCATGTCATACTGACATCCTTTGGAAGTAAGTCACGCCCTACTTACAAAAATTTTCAAACAAGATCACGGTCATCTAGCCTCTCAGTTGTTGGATAGAACTTCAAAAATGACAAAGTGAAGAAGAAAGAGCAGCTCTAAAAACATTTCTAAGTTAAAGATGACATGTCCACGACTAAGGGAAGAAGAAAGAGCAGCGCATCGAAAAGAGACCCAAAAGCGTTGAAGAGAAAAGAATGCCCCAAAAAATACAAAAAAGAACAATAATAATCTATATGCAAATTCTGAAAATAAGAAAAGTAAGCAACGACTAAGCGAAGAAGAAAGGATGGCGCAATACACATGCAGAGCAAGTTAAAACTTATGAAAAATTTATTAGTAAAACTCGAAAGTATCAAAAAAAATGGGAGTAAACATTGCATTAGCGCAAACAAACAGAAATTATTACTCTGTGAAATAACGGAACAGCAAAAAGAGATTGAATATATGGACAAAGGTGAAATGTCAGAAGTATGTAGATATTGTAAGGCTTTAAAGTTTAAGTCTGAGACTTATACATCGTCTAATTCGTGTTGCATTAGTGTACAATCACAGTGGCAGTAGAAAATGAAATTTTAAGCAGCGCAAATCAAGGTTAACGATCCACTTAGTCCTAGGACCAGATGGCAAGCTGGAGACAAGACAAAAGGTTAGGTTGTTCATGGTGAGAATATGCTGTTGATTTCAGTAGAGGACAGAGGAGCAAGACTTAAGCCTACCTGCGATGGAAGTTCAGTCTGCATCTGAGTGGACTGAACTAAGAAAGATCACTATTTTAGATTGTCTGGAGTCAGGCAGTGATGGAAGAAAGGTTGCTTAGAGTGACCCTGCCTGCCCCTGTGGATTATCTTTCACTTAAAAGAAAACAAGCAGAACCTGTGGTTTATAGAAAGCCTAGAGGTAATGAGGAGTATAATAATGCTAGGAACCACAGGACGATATTTCAGAACTAGAAGAGAACAGAGAAGAGTAGTGGTATGGAAAAACAAGGGACGTCCACAGGGTAGCACTTTATCAATGAGTTAGAGAGGCCAAATAGAGCCCTGCCAGTAGTCTTACCAAGAAAGAGACATAGAGCCCTGAATGAGAATTTGAGCGTCTTGGTTAATTAAGAAGGATGCACATATTTTGCCTAGAAGAAAGAAACAATAAGGCTAAGTTTGAAAAAATAATGTGTGAATTAAAACACAAAATGATTCTTCCAAGGTTCTATTAATTGTCTGTTTAGATGATGTTGTGTGGTTGAACTAACAAGGCAGTAAATGATCTGACTAGCCAGAAAGAAGACGGCAACACTTTTCTAGAAAGGGTGCAATTTCCTGGGGGCATAATGAAATGTATAGTTTAACAAATTCTTAGGAACACAGGGGCCAAGTGGACTTCAAGAAATAAAGAATGGGAACAAGAAATAATGCTAATTTCAGAATTTAACGAGCAATGCAAAATCATTCCAGAGAGGTAAAAACTCAAAGAAATGAATGAATGGTGAATCAGAACAATAATTATTTTTGTTTCAGCACATATTTGGTGTGTAAGGCGCTTTCTAAATAAACAGGATTCTGAGATATTAATTCATGCATTTATTTCTAGTAGGATTGACTACTGCTATGCGGTGTTCACTGGATGTTCAAACTGTTCTCTATACAGCCTCCAGTTAATCCAAAATGCGGCTGCAAGAATTAATACAAGAACAAGAAAATACGAACACATAACTCCAGTTCTTAAATCCTTACACTGGCTCCCAGTTAAGTTTAGGGCAGATTTCAAAATCCTCCTTTTAACTAATAAAGCATTAAATGGCCAAGGTCCGGCTTACTTGTCTGAACTTATCATGACTTACAAAACAGAGCGCACATTAAGATCTCAAGATGCCGGTCTGCTTATGGTTCCAAGGATTAATAAAAACAATGGGAGGTCGAGCTTTTAGTTACAGAGCCCCTAAACTTTGGAATGGTCTGCCTGCTACTATAAGAGATGCCCCTTCGGTCTCAGCTTTTAAATCCCGGCTGAAGACTCACTACTTCAGTTTAGCATATCCTGACTAGAGCTGCTGATTAACTGTACGGACTGCATCTCTGTTGTTAGTCATTAGCACTAAAACATAAGTAACATGATCGTTATAATTGGATACTAACCCTCACCTATTCTGTTTCTCTTCTCGGTACTCAAATGTGGCACTTGGTGCCACGGCCCACCTGTCAAGTTGTTTTGCCTGCCTAAGGTAAAGTCATCCCTGATGGAGGATCGCAGGAATCGTGGGGTAGAGGGGTCCTTTCATTGGACTGGCTGGCCCAGCACTGTTTCAGCCGTGGAATGGCCAAATGGGAGAGGCCGCTTGATGGATGAGGTCTCCAGGGGCCTCATGTATAAACAGTGCGTACGCAGAGAAATGTTGCGTACGAACCTTTCCACGCTCAAATCGCGATGTATAAAACCTAAACTTGGCGTAAAGCCACGCACATTTCCACGGTAACTCATTCCTTGGCGTACGCAATTTATCCGCCTGGTTTTGCAGACTGGCGGCACCAAGCGTCAAAGCAGTGCTACTGTTCCTGTGTGGTTACCCTTTCTTAGATCCACATCCACGGCGGCGGCTTTATCAAATACACTGAAATTAACCGCATATCGTTCATAAATTTAATGCATCTGATTGTAATTAACCTGTAACAATATAATGGTCCACAGAATGGTCAAACTACTGTTCCTGTGTGCTCATCCTTTCTTTCTTAGCTCCACATTCCTGACGCGGCTTTATAAATACACTGAAATTAACTGCATATTGTTTATTAGTGTAATGCATCTGATTGTAATTAACCTGCAGCAATGTAATGGTCCAGGGAATAGCCATAGTATTCCAAATACCAGAACTGCTTTAGCGTTGTTACGCTCACTGCATCTTGTTCTTCTTTTTGCTGTTCCCGTTAAGGGTTGCCACAGCAGATCATCTTTTTCCATATTACTCTCACTGCACCACTCGGAGTATTTATATCACTGTATCTGAGTGGGGAATCACAGCACCAGCTGATCGGAAAGAGAAATATCGGTATACAGTTTCAAGTACACACTACCTCAACCACGTCAAAAAGCGTCAAAGCCTTTCCTGTACAGACCTCGCGTTTCAGAAACAGTTTCATCCCAAGAACTATAAACGCACTCAATCACCTCACTGTAAACTTGCACTACAGTTATAATATTGCACAACCTGCGCTACTTTATAAAGCGTGTATGATGGCAATATCATTTTTAAGATGAAATGCAGCAAAATGTGTTGCTTATAGTATACAGATAAAACTTTAACTTCATTTAAATAATCTGTATTGCTAATAATTAAACATGTGAGGACACGGTGCCGCAGCGTATAGCTAGTTCAAGGATAGCTCCTGCCTTGCGCTGTATTCTTGCTGGTGCTGACGCGACACTGGAAGGATTGACGAATAGAATAATTAAACATGTACTACGAAGATATTTCAATGTTCCTTAAAAGTTTTGAAGAATCGGCGTTCTAAGCTTACAAATGGCTTAACGTCTATTACAGAGCTGATTGTGTGGCGATTGGAGAAAGAAAAGTATGGACAGGAATTGGAGGTTAGTACGTTTGAAAGAGACAGTACTTCTGTAATAAATTATTTCATCGAAGGTCGCACATGGTGCAGCAAGCCTCTTGCGTGAGATATGAACAATCACTGCGCCACTGTGTTCCCATGTTTAATAACATGCTTTCATTCCGATCATCATGAAAATGATATCACGTATACATCTCAGTATTTTAATTATTCAGAGAGCTGTAATATCTCGAATGTAATGCATTCTGTGTCCTGTCGGAGAAAGAGAAAGAACGGAAGCACGTAGTGATTCACACACATAGAGCACATAGAAGATCAAACACAGAAAAAAGCATTTAACATGCTACTTGAGAAACTACTAAAATAAACGATTTTAAGATGAAGTTTATAATGTTCTACTTTAATGGCAAAATAAACTACATGATTAAAGTGGAAATTTCGAGATTAAAGTTGACATTTCGTGCTTTTTTCCCACTGTGTGCCTATGTTTTTTGTTTGTACCCTAATATGCTTTCATATGACACTCAGACGGTGGGCTACGACTCGCCTTTTCACAGCGACTTTGATATGTGATTTCTTTTTTATTTCGGGCACTGTGCGACTTTGTGAATTTGATCTTTCGAGTTTTTCCGACACTTTGTCACTCGATCAACTTCCTTTTGTTGATTATACCACTGTTTATACCAACAAATAGTACGTTTTTCCTTTGCCTCCACTTGGTATTCGCTGAAATTCTTATATTTTCCCCTGTGCTTTTCCCATTGTCTTTTCACAGAAGGCTATTTATATTGATTTGCATATTCAAAGAGGCGGAATTCTGGGAGGAGTTGGGGCGGGACAGAAGGCGCGTGCACGTGCGTTACTTTTCACGCAAATCGGGATTTATGTAGTGGAAGAACGTGAAAGTATGCGTGCGCACAGATTCCTGCATCTGGATTTTTCTGTGCGTACGCACAATCCCGCTTTTGTGCTTACGCCATGTTATAGTGTGAGTTCTACGCACGGCGTTATACATGAGGCCCCAGGACTCTAAATATATCCAAATCTTATTATGTGATATCATCTACTGTTAAATTCTGCTCCATACTTCTAAAATTTTTATTTTTATACTGCATTGAGGATTTGTTCTATTCTGTGTATTGTATTGACCCCCATCTTTTGACACCCACTGCATGCCCAACCTACCTGGAAAAGGGTCTCTCTTTGAACTGCCTTTCCCAAGGTTTCTTCCATTTTTCCCTACAAGGTTTTTTTGGGAGTTTTTCCTTGTCTTCTTAGAGAGTCAAGGCTGGGGGGCTGTCAAGAGGCAGGGCCCATTAAAACCCATTGCGGCACTTCTTGTGTGATTTTGGGCTATACAAAAATAAATTGTATTGTATTGTATTTTAAGTGTGTGAAAATGTAAAGAATTAGTAATTTTCTATTTAGCGTACTTATTTATTATTATTTCATTTAAAGGGATCTGTAAACTTTGTGTTTTATTATCAAATAATAAATATTGTTGTTTTGATTAAGTAAAATAAAAAGGATTTAAGTGCAAGGAAATTTCATAGAAAGTATCCAAGCTGTGAATTATAAAACATTTAAAAATAACTTTAACTGTATACTATTCCTATTTATAGTATCATACACTGTTTTTATATAAATGTTGGATATTTACAAATAAATCAATATGCTACACTATTCAATTAAACAGAAATTATTTTAAATTTTATTTAAGATACAAAAAAAAATCACTTGAAATATTTGCCATGAATATAAAGTAAGCATTGCTGTTACTCTGCAAAGAATTATTATTATTATTACTCTGAAGTAGAATGTATTATAATACTGTATATGCTTAGAATTAGTGTGGCAGAGGTCTATACGAGGTTGTTTCCAATGTAATAATTTCTATTGAACTAGTGTATGTTACACATCACATTCTGGTAAATATAATTTAACTATTACAGTTTAAAGGGATGCACAAAAAATGCAATACTGTTATTATAAAAAACATTACTATTCACAACCACATAATTAGAACCTTAGTAAGATATAAAAATTCTTCATCTCATTCTAGCCACTCTAAATCATCAGCTAAAGATGAATAAACTTTCTCCACTTAAACATTCACCAATTAATAATCAACAAACAACAGAAGCTACAAATGCGTTTATTTTTGACTATTGGCTCAGCGAGTGTTGTCCATTGAACAACCACTTCAGGCATTATCGACTGACATAGCAATTTATTATCCTAAGTGTCATGGCATCAAATCTTTAATGGTTAAAAGATGTCAGTAGGCTGGCCACAGATAAAGTGATCTCCTCATCAGGAAATGTTAACAATCCCAAATTATAAAATTTAAGGTACAAGGCACCTAGGTATGTCATTGCTTTTTAATCTCAGTGGCATCTAATTTTGCCTATAGAGATACAGCCATTTAATCATTTGTTTTCCATTTGAGTGCCAGCAAAAATGTCATACTAAATGCAAGCTTGAAACCTGAGATCAGAGTATCAGTTTCCGCTGCTTCAAGATTTAAATTTCTTCCTACTTTTCCCCCCAAACGAATGTCAAAAGAAATACACATTCAAAACTGCTGTACATAGTTGGTTTTATCATTTGAAGCTTTCCAGATTTGGGTTAAGGTTAGAATGTTCTGTTCTGTGTGTACCTACTTGACTTTATCCTGATCACTCTCTTTCTCTCACATCTTAACCTCCTCTTTCTCCTTTCTATTTAGGAAATAATTAAACTTTTATATTGTACATGAGAATGTACGAATCATACTCATCAGTGTTCAAATTCAGACAGTGTACAGAGACCATTAAAAAGGTTAATAGGATGTTAGGCCTTATATCACAATATTTGGAGTACAAGTAATGGGAAGTTATGCTCAAGCATAACTTATTTATGCAATAATGAGTACTGTGTCCAGTTTTGGTCTCCACATTATAAAAAAGACAAAGCATTTACATTTACATTTACATTTACATCATTTAGCAGACGCTCTTATCCAGAACGACTTACAACAGTGCTTAGTAGTCTACGACTGTTCTTCAGTCTTTAAGGCTAGGATTAAATCTACTGTCATTAAACAAGTTACCGCTGACCAAGTTGTATACAAAACCCTGCTAGAAGAAAGTAGTAAGTTAGTACAAAATTTTTTTTTTTTTTTTTTTTGAAAAAAAGGGTAGAAAAAAAAGTATGGGGACTTTAGTCCAAGTGCTGTTGAAAGAAGTGTGTCTTCAGGCGACGTTTGAAGACAGTGAGGGTCTCCGCTGTTCGTACAGCAAGAGGAAGTTCGTTCCACCACTGAGGAGCCAACACTGCAAAGAGTCTTGATGCATGTCGTCCTCTTCTTTTAAGTAAGGGTGGTTCGAGACGTGCAGTGCTTGATGTTCTGAGACAGCGAGAAGTGACACGCTGCTTGACCAGTGCTGATATGTAATGTGGTGCAGCTCCAGTTTTGGCCTTAAAGGCAAGTGTTAGGGTTTTGAACCTGATGCGGGCAGCCACAGGGAGCCAGTGCAGGTTCCGCAGCAGAGGTGTAGTGTGCGAGAATTTGGGAATATCAAAAACGAGTCTTGCAGCTGCATTCTGGATCAGTTGAAGTGGTCGTGTTGCCTTTAGTGAAAGTCCAGACAGCAGAGAGTTGCAGTAGTCCAGCTTAGAGATGACCAAGGTCTGGACGAGCAGCTGAGTAGCCTCTGTAGCCTCTGTAGTGAGAAAGGGGCGGATTCTCCTAATGTTGTAAAGGAGATATCTGCAGGACCTGGAGAGGTTGCTGATGTGTGGAGAGAAAGACAATTCTTCGTCTAGAGTGACACCAAGACTTCTTGCCGTTTTTGAGGGGACGATAACCGAGTTGTCAAGAGAGATTGCAAGGTCAAGATTCGGAGATGAGTTGCCTCTGATATACAAGAGTTCAGAGTTCAGTCTTGCTGGGAGCAGTGCTAGAGAAAGTCCAGAGATGAGTAACTAGTCTTAAAGATATGAGCTATGAGGTACATTTGAAAGAGGTGAACCTTTTAAGTTCAGCAAATGGAAAATAAGAGGCGACATGATTGAAGTGTTAAAAATTTATGAAGGGAATTAGTACAACGGATCCCTGCTGTTACTTTAAAATAAATTGTTCAACAAGAACAGAGGGGCATAGTAGGAAATGTTTTAAGGGCAAATATCACACAAATTTTAGATAGTTCTTCTTTACACAAAAAACAAAAAAGATATGTAGGATAAAGTAGCAAGTAATATGACAAAGAGTAGAACTATATGGACATTCAAATCTTGCCTAGATGTTATTCTGAAGAATCTAGGTGAAATTATTGGTAAGCTAACTGGGCCAAATGACCTGTTCTTGTCAAAAATTCTTATCTTGGACTGTCAGTAATGTACCAGAGAGGAGATTCTACTTTTACAAGATTTTGTCAAGTGCATGCTTGCCTGGGTCACATGTTCTGGGAATGTCTCCTGCTAAAATCCGATTAGAAAAAAAACTTTGCTTTTGCACCCAAAAGCCTAAGAATTACGATTAAACCTCAATCCATTAACAGCTCTACTTGGAGAGACACCCAGTGGAACACCAGACAAAGGAACATTGCCAAATGATGCAGTTTCAGACCACATCATATGATATCAAGGCCTACCATCTATATTTGCATGTAAGGCAGTTTTTTTGTTAGCTTTGTATTTCTCTCTGATGCTTGATTAGTCCTTCCTGTTCTTTTCAGTTCATGTAATGTGAAGCTACCCAGATCATTTAAAACAATTACACCTTTTGATTTTGCTAATTAGTTTACTAGTTTTGCAAAACTGACTGCACTCACAATGTGATTGATTGTTCATTTGATTGCCTCTAACTTTTGGTCACACAATGGTTAATACATTTTTTATGCTTTTCTGAGTCTGAGTTGAATTTCAGCATACATCATTCTGTGCATCTTGTTTTCTGTTTAATTCTTTGTCTTTTAACATTTAAATTTTATTAGTATTGCTGCCTACAATCCAAGACCCTCAAGGTTAAACTGTTTATATAAAAAAGCAAAGATTAACTTCGAATTGTGAATAGAACAATAGAAACATTTTCAAAATATATGTAATTCATGGCATTTCTAATAAAGAGATGTCTGAAACAGATCATGTTTAATTATAGGTGTCATATCATTCAAACAATAAAAATCAGTCCCCATATTTTAATTTGACAGCCCTTTCATAATTCATATGTTTTTGGGTGATGACAATTAATCAAGTGTGTTCATAATTAACAGCCTGCGTTTTTGGCACACTGTCATTCTAGATGAATAACAAAGAGGCATTATTGTCATTTCAAAACTTTTAGAGTGACATATTAGTCAAATCCTTTCAAACATCATTATTATATTTCTTTAAAAGCCGCGTCACATTTAAACGCAATGCTTATTTATGAAATACAGTTTCTGTGGCATTATTTGTAAGCTTCTTTTAGATAATTTTTTTATAAGTAAAGAGGTGCTGTATGCATTTCATTTAGACATTGCTGATAAATGGTACACACTATTGTAAGCTTTCAGAAGCAGCTCATTCCAACAGAAAGTCAGAGCAGCGCACACTTTTTTACACAGCATGTAGATCTGATATGCGTTTTTACAGTGTAGTAACAAGAGCTGCACACTGTATTCAAGATGCAGTTTCAATTGTATAATATATGTATACTGAACATAAAAGATCCATCCATCCATCCATTTTCCAACCCGCTGAATCCGAACACAGGGTCACGGGGGTCTGCTGGAGCCAATCCCAGCCAACACAGGGCACAAGGCAGGAACCAATCCTGGGCAGGGTGCCAACCCACTGCAGGACACACACAAACACACCCACACACCAAGCACACACTAGGGCCAATTTAGAATTGCCAATCCACCTAACCAGCATGTCTTTGGACTGTGGGAGTAAACCGGAGTGCCCGGAGGAAACCCACGCAGACACGGAGAGAACATGCAAACTCCATGCAGGGAGGACCCGGGAAGCGAACCCAGGTCCCCAGGTCTCCCAACTGCGAGGCAGCAGCGCTACCCACTGCGTCACCGTGCCGCCCAACATGAAAGATCTTGATTTAAATTTGATAATTTAAACATTAGAAATGGAAATTTAGTCAATTGTTTGGATAACAAATTCATGAATTCAGTCAAAATTTTTATTGCACAATTACAAACATTACAAAAACAATATTCTGTACATAACTGACTGATGTGAAGATCAGCATATATCCATTAATATTTTCATTGAGATGTAGCCAATTGATGAAGGAGAGCAAAACAAAAACTCTAGTCAGCAGCATCTCTGGAGAAAACAAACCTCTGGGGACTCCATGGTAAGTAATATCTTTTATATTCGCATCTTTCATTATATAGTTAATACCCCTTCTTAGTGTGAGTACCATATATTTGCCAGGTTTTGGAAATTGCACAGGTATTTTTTTTTCTCTGCCTCCTCAGGATATGTTATCCCTCCAATTTTAATTTCTTCTGTAAGTTTCACATGTGTATTATTATTAACAGAATCATATAAAAAAAGACTTGGCACGGATCTCTTGGGTGCTTATGCTGTCACCCCACCTGGAAAATTCTACCCCTTGTTTTTTTTGCCATCAATAAGCTTGCAATCCAGTTTAATAAAACACCACTGATAACAACAGATTTGTCTTAAAATTACTTTTCAAAAGGAATCAGTTCAAATTCTTTTTGAATGTTTTTGCACTGAATTTTAAACCAGATGCTAATCTAATGTACTATACATTTTAGGACCTAAACCTACCTGCTTATATGCCATTGAATTAATCATTATGCAACAATTAAATGGCACTTTTGACTGCATACTATAAAAAGTTATCAAAAGATACAGACAACATTGCAATTTTGTAATTACAAACATCTAGTTCATTAGTATAGTACAATAACTGTAACATGTATTTACTTAACACATTTTCATAGAAAAAATTGCTTTAGCAGTTTACAAAAAATATAAAGAATAATCACCACTACAAAGATTTTAAAAAATTAAAGTGAAGTACCCTAACAGATTTAAGCATAAATTACAAAAATGTTAGCCATAAGCAGTTTTTAGAGTTCTAATAGTTATGATGGCAAAAGTCAATTTGATAGCATATGCTAGTGTCAGGTAGAGAGGCAAACAAAAACATCAGCCAATGGGATGGTAGAGAAAACAAACTGCTAGGTGCTCCAAGTGCTCCAATCCTCCTAGCCACACCCTGGGGATTATAAAATACATTTAAAGGTGACAAAACTATTTGTTATTGTCAGGGCCAGTTCTACCATTTGGACAAGCTAGGTGGTATCCTAGGGCAGCAAAATTTGGAGGGCATGTTTTTTAAACAGTATAAACTCTGACTCGATATATCTGATTATATATTATTTTCACATATACGCAATGTTTGGTCTTAACATCTGACAACCTACACATGGTCTTTCAAATTCAAGGATGCACCGCACACAGCTTTTTGTACATTTATTTATTTTCTTTAGGTGCAGGTTTGCAGTTTTAGTTTTGTTTTCATGGTTGCTGACCATGTCATAAAACAGGGGGTTTGGGGAAGTTACAACTTTGACAATAATCAAACAATAGCATGAACCACAACAACAACAATATTAATAATAATCCTCAAACTGGTATAGCAAAAAGACACAGACATGACAAAATCAAATTAAACAATCAAAACAGCTACAGGACTATAGCTCTTGAATTCATTGTTAAAGGCTGATTTAACTCAAAATATAATCACCTCCCAAATGGACTTACATTAAAGCTCATGTTAAAACATAGCACATATCTTTCTCAGTTGTTCACCACTATCTATGAGTTTATGAGATTCAGTCTTGGCATGCTAAAAAATTTATCCATATTGTGTCTGATATTGGAAAAGCTCTCAATAGGATAATTATATTCAATTTAACTTAAAAGAAATGCATATATTAATGAAGTTGTCTTGGTAAGAATATGATAAGACTGTCACCATCATTGTAAGGTACCTGTTTTGCTGGTGGCGTAAATAGAGATCTACAAGCTAGTAACAATTTAAGGGATAATTTGATTACATGAAACAAATTAGTTTTTTGCTTTAGAGAAATTTTAAATACAAATAAATAAATAAGGCTGCTAATACAGCCATATTCCTACATGTTTCTGAAATGTCAGCCATAAGGAGTATATTTTTCTGAGGCAGATTTGTAAAGAGACATTGCAATAAGCAATCAAATGTGCCCCTCAACATTCTCAAATTGTAAATTTGTTCTTGTGTTTCCAAACCCTTCATATTTCACACAGTCCAATCCTGGCTCCTCTCTTGTGTCTCCAGATTTCTACATATAGGTCTTCCAGTGATGATTTCACTCAAAGCAAAGGTAGTGGCAGGGCATCATTTACAGCTTCACCTAGAGCAGCAACAAAGGTCCAGCTGGACCTAATTATTGTTCTGATTCACCATCCTAGTCATTTTGACACAGAGATGCTAATTGTAGCATCCATATCTGTTCCAGGGTTGCAAGTAGTAGTTGAATTTTACAGGCTAAATCCTTAAAGCTCATCAGTCAATCAATCAATAAATCCTTTATTGCTTGCTAGATGTACTCCTGTGCATCTTCATAAAACAAACAAGGTTGTCTAAAGTTAGTTAAAATGAGGATTCCTGAAAGTAAATGTACTGGAGATGACCCAATAATTGAAAGGTACTTAGGGACACCTGATCAAAGATTACAAGTCTGACAGTTGGCAGCAGGGAGGTGTCTAATGTATGGCCCCTGTCACCTAAGGTAAGTAGGCCTCTGTAGGGTTGCTGGGTATAAATGGGACTTCTGAAATGCAGAGAACACCTGGAACCACCAGGAAAGTACAAGTAAGGTGGTGTAAGGAGCTCCCACTTGTCACTAATGGAGGTTGAGCTGGAGGTTTTACAACGGCGTTTTAGACAGCTTAGCTCTTACATAAACAGAAAAGCTTGATGGACTGAATAGCCGCCTCTCGTTTGTCATATTTCTTATCTTCTTCTATTTAGAGAGATAGAGAAAAAGAAGAAGGATGAAGAAGAGTTAGATGTTTTATGCTTATTTCATTGTTGCTGGGTAAGTGTATAAGCCACCTCACAGATTAGTGAAGGACTCTTCATTATATTTAGATTGGCCTATAAAGGCTTTAGGGTTTGTTATTATTTTATTCATTCTGTGTTACCTAACTCTTTGTATTTATTGTTTGCCAGTTAATTTGTATTTATTGTTTGCCAATTAATTACATTTTTTTTATTTTTGTATGTTTCCTTGGCATGTTCTGGTTCATGCTATTTGACTGCTTCTGCTATATGACATATGAGACTAAACATTAAAAGAAATAAAATCTTTCCAAGTTTTAAAATAAATTATAATTAATGTGTATAGAACAAATAAAGCCTAAATGTTATAGATACCTGTAACTCCAGAGCACATACAGAAAATAATTATACTTTGATATAAGTTAAACAGCCTTTATATTTTTTTATTTTTTACCTATATTTTCAATTTTTCCTTTATTACAACTTATAGATTAATTTATTTCACTAACATATTTCAAGGGTAGCTAGTAACCATAAAGGATGACTCAGAAGTGTACTGGTTGCTTGATTGGACATGAGCATTATTGGACAAGTAGTGCATAAAATCCAGGTTACTCCTATTGTGATTACTAATTATGACAGAGACTATTTATCCTTTTGTTCTGGCTGCTGTTGAAAAAACTTTCAGCAATACATAAAAATCGAAATGAAATGTGTTATCCCTTGACATCTGACACACTCCTGAGATGGACCAGATTTAGGGTATGATGTGTACTCCCATGGCCACCATGTCTGTAAAAAGCCCCTGGTAGTTGGTTGCAGATCACCTAGACATTTAGTGCAAAGAATCCTTTTCGACAAGTATGGATGGGATTCGAGAGGCTGGCAGTATAAACAGGAATGAGCATTCCATCCACTGCCACTATGCCAGGTATGCCTGCAATGACATGAAAAACAATTATTATTATTTACTTATTTGGCTGATGCCTTTGTCCAAGGTGACTTAGCCTACAATGTTGCATTTCTTTTGTTTTTCCAATTCAACCACAGGTAGGTGCAGTGAATTGCACATGGTTACATAGTGTCAGTAGTGGGATTTGAAACCACAACCTCAGGGTTTACTGTGTGCATGGCACAGTAGTTATCTGGTCCCTGTATGCAAAGGTGCTGACACAGCAGCCTTGCTAAGGATATGTGCCTCACTCATGGTCAGTAGAATGTAGAAATGGAGAGCTGTCAGAAGCTGCTTGAAAGGACAGAGGGCAAAATTCTGATTTTCCCCTTTCCACTTCATCCTGCACCAGGCCAAGGAGGGTTATTTCACTCATGGGCAACCTGTATTTCTCTTTTAGTTGTTGATTACTGAGGTGGTCCAAGGGGTTCATGTCCACCCGCAAAAGAAAATTTAGACCTGTGACTTAGTTTCTTGTCTCAAACGGCATCTTCGGTTGAATTGCACAATTCTCTGGATAGCTGCCCTTGTTGTTGCTGGCACTTAGGAGCAATTCACCTTCCGACTTTAAAAGTTGTGACTAGTTACATAGCGAGTTTCATTAATTAACTCATTATTTACTCAAACTGTCTACAAGCCTGAGTTGCCTTGAAAGCTTGTATATTGTAATCTTTGTGTTAGCCAATAAAATGTGTCATTTTGCTTATATTCTCACCATATTAACTAAATGAAATTCTCATTCATCCAACCCCTCTTCAAGCGAATTTGATCTAGAATATTATAATGTGGTCCTGTATAAAGGCTATATGTGACTTCCCTAAATTAAAATGTGATATTTTTGTTTTCGGTTTTCATAACTCTTGACACTTCAACTAATAAAGTGTAATGGGTGATCAAAGTTATATTTTCTAAATATTTTTACCTTGCATTTAACTATTGAAAAGTTCCATGTGTTGAACTGTAAGGTATGATATCACAAAACAAGTCGATAAGAACAAATGTGACCCCCCCCCCCACACACACACACTCCATCTTGCTTCACTCTGTTGCTACAAGCATGCAAGTGTCAGATCCTATACTGGAGTGTTCTACTGCTCTGAGATGTCACTGAACAAGGTGCCCCCTCTATAATACAATAATGAAATTCTAACAGAAAAATTATAGTAAAGTTACTATTTCCTAATAAAAAAGAAGCATGGCATGGCTAAAATACTATAATTTTCTAGTAGTTCAATATCACAAATATTTTGTACTAACTCTACTCAAAATAAATAAAAACATAAAAATGAATTAATTGCAAGAGTATGTTTTAGAGTCATAATATTTTTTATGATGTAGTTATTTCTATATTTCTAGTACTATTAATATATGACAATGGTGGTATTTTGCCAGCTATGAAATACAGAGGAAAGAGTTGTACAGTACCTATGCACAATATCAATATAGCATTAATAAAGAATATGGTAGTAACTGAAATTGTATTAACAACAGTGAAAAGAAAATATATAATACCTATCTAAAAATCAGTAAATGATATCAGACATGTGCTGTCTTTAATATTAAAATAGTATTATTGTATAATATTAACAGTGTCTACGGGGTCTGAAATATCATTCTTAATAAAGAATAAGGACTAAAACAAAAAAGATTGATCAGTTCATCAGATATTCCAAACAAATGAGGAACAGGCAAGGAAAGAAACTATAGCAGAATTTATTTGTGAATGCATCAGTGTGCAGATCTTTACAGTGCCATCTGTTGATACAACATGGAACCGCACTCTGTGGGTTAGTGAATTAATGTGGCTTAAGTACCATTAATGCTCCACAGGATACAAGAGGCGAAACAGGAAACAAAATGATTTTTAGAATTTTAATAGTAAAACTAATCACTGTAAATAAAATAAATTATCAGGCATTCAAAAGAGATATAATGTGAACTGCAAAATCTGTTAACTTTAATTCTCTATTATTTCTGTGTTGTCAGGTTTCAAATAAAGCCTTTCAAGTTGTATGTGAGACTAATTAGTTTTCTGTCAAATTGCCAAGCCAAGCCCAACTTCCCATCATTCCTAAATTTTAATAGTATTTTAAATTCAGACTACTCCATTCAATGTTTTTTCCTTTCATGCCTCTTAAGAGATTTGTCTGTTTTTACTTCATAGCTGGTTCTGTCATACAAGAAAAAGTTATTCAGTTTCACTCTTTTGTCATAAATGACCGGGGTTGTAGTGTGTAGCCTACACCATATAAACGAATGCTGACATTAGCAAATGTTACTACTGGAGGTTTTTTGTTCTGTTTTCTGTATCTCAGGGATGTTTCAAAATTAGGAATGCCACCCATGTGATTCTGAATTCCCAAAAGCAGCTGGCATCATTCATTTAGTTTTTCACTTAGACTACAACTGTGTTAAGAGATTGCAGGCTTTTCTAACAGATTACAGATTTAAACTTTAAAGCACTATGTGTAGTCTATTTTCAGCTAGATCTTCGACAGAGGCCAGATGTTGTACATTTTTATATATTTTTGATTATTAGGTGGTATTTCCAATGTGTGTATGTAATTTAGTTCAGTTATAAATACTAAGGACTTTAAGTATTTAGAGAGATTGTTACCTATTATTTCCAAACTAATAAACATTTATAGGTAACTGGCAGAACTAGTTTGGATAAGAAATATGGATTAAATGTGTATGGTAAACACCAACTAACCTTAAAGAATGTATTGCTTCTGACATTTATATACAAAATGTTAATAAAGATGTACTATATGCTTAGGAATGAGGAAATAAGGAATAAGGTTAATGCTTTCTTACATTCTGAAGATTAATTTTCATGCTAGTTTGTTTTTTCAATAAAAAGACTAACTTTACACTTTGTTCATCAAAGTGGTGTAAATGTCTGCACTGTACTAGCACTACCTGCACATTAACTGAACATGTAAGCTTAGTCTCATGACACATATCCCTCTTACTGGAGAGATGCAGTCCTAAATAGAAAAGCAATTCTTATTTAATTGTACATGCCATTTAGTTTGACACTCTGCTTCTTGTTTCTATTCTGCATCAGAACTTTCTTTTAGGTTCTATTTTAGTTTTCAGGTAAACATTGCCATATAACACATAGTTAAATGTATTAAAAAATAAATATATATGTAAACATATACATATATAAATAGATGAATATATGTGCAAATTCACATACATGTTATGGATTTTTATTATAAGCAAGCTTTGATCTGTGTCCAGCAATCAACTCAGCTGTCATGTACCACGCTAACTTGGTAAATTTATAGCTATAGCAGGTAACAAAACATTTTGGTCTCAAGACCTCATTGTTTGGTTACTCGTCAGGACAGTAAGATTTATTCACATACATCTGCAATTGAGTGTGTATTTAAGCAGCTAATCAGTTGCTGTAAAGTAAACCCTTGCCTTCTCTGCATTGCATAGCTTCACGTCTGATATAAAGGGTTTCCTTCCATCCTGAAAATTGCTTCTTGAAGTTATCTTTGGCAGCTTGGTGCTGCGAGCAGGGTCCAGCCTCACCCACTCATCTATGGTGCCGGATAAGGTGAGACAGTATTTTCTACCATTTTTATGTGGTCACTGGTAAGGCCGGATTCCTTCCACCTGCAGAAGCAAATAGGTAAGTGCCAATCTCTTTCAGCTTGAGCCCCCATTGGGATGTATGTTAGAGTGGTATCCTGAAAGGAGAATAACTGATACATACTATGTTACAAAACATGAAGGAAAGAATGTACCTGTAACTAAACAGACCCAATGTGTGCATTAAAGAGCACAAACAATAAACCAAGACTCACACGGAAATTAACAATTTTAAAGGCAGCTTGGGAAACAAATGATGCGATTGATTCTGGTTTTACCATTTGCATTTGTCTCATTACATCATTTATGAATACAATTGCAAAATTCCTGCTCTGTGAAATTTTCTTATTCAAAGCGCCAGTCAGTCCCAAAGCGCATAGGATAAACAAGTGTCACTGATCTGAGAACATATACCCCTTCTGTGAGGATGAACAAACTGCACAGAGCAGCAGTCATTTTAAGATGGAATCAGCGGTTAAGTTGTAAAAAATGACTGGCAAAGGTCAAAACACATGAGACAAAAATAAACTCTAGGTTATGACACAGATCATCAGTATTTAAGTAGATGGTTCTTCCATTCTACAAATCTAAATATACATAGATCTCTTCATACCTAATTTATTTGCAAGAATTGAGTAATACCTTTAAATTAATGAATATGAGTGTTAATATCATTTGGATTGCAATTTTGTACAAACCTTTAATGTATGATTATACCATCTTTATATATAATACGCTACTGTGGCTCTTCGTTTGTCAGTCCAGGATTTTAAAATCACCTGTAGTTCGCAAACCGTTTGACCTATTTACCTGAAATTTGGTACACATATACTACGTGACGTCTACTATCCCCATTCAGGGAGATGATTGACCGCACAGGTAGTTCCTCTTTTTATTTTTACTTTATTTTATTGTAGAATCAACTCTCTGTAGCGGCCAGTAGGGCAGCCGTGCAGCGCATGCGTATGGGTGCCATTCTCATTTCCTACCACCTTCTCCATCACTTCCTCTACCTCTTCATATCTTAAATCATTCTTGAGGCAGATTGAAGACTTAAGTGCCAGCTTAAGTGAAAAATTAAAGAAAACATACCAAGTAATTGCAACAGAAACACTGACTTAATCAGTTTTAACACGAAAAGATGCTGACGAAAGAAAGAAAAAGCGGGCCGTTGGGGTGGAGAAACGAAGAGCTGCTCAGGAAGCAGCAAATGCATCAAACTCTGAGCAAACAAATTGTAAACGTACAGAGAAAGAATATGGAAACTATGAATGCTCCAGTCTAGTGCAGGGGTCCCCAACCCCCGGTCCGCAGCCCACTACCGGGCCACAGCTGTCTGACAGCCGGGCCGCGAGAGAACTGCCGGCAACGGAGACACACTCAGACCTTTCAGAACGCTTGGCGGGCGGGGCTTTGCAGCGGCGCAGAGAGAGGAGAGAGACCGAGGTGAGAGAGTATTACAACAATGTATTTTTATGGTCCTGACAGTTTCCCCATATGACACGAATCTATAGAAATCATGTTACTACGAAGTACATTCAACAGATACTTTCATTACAACGAAGTGACTTTGAAATGTTTGAATGAATCATCCACAGAGCAGTTAGATCTGTGGTCACAGCTCAGTTGTGCACGTTTGCACAAAGATCCCCAAACAGAAACATTGTAAAAAAAAAAATCTCTTTCTTCGAACTTTCCTCGTAGTTTTTTTTTTTTTTTTTTGCGGTTTTTGTTTTCTGTGGTTTTCTGTGATATCTTTTGCTTATTGCTCATCAACATTTGAAAGACATCCATTGGAATTTAACTCATTGTCACCCTCCTATAGAAACGGCAGACACGAGAAAAAGATAGCAGTGTTAATGTTTATGATGTGCAATCTGTTGGAATGGCAAATGCAAAGCATATGTCTTTGTTATATGCAAAAAAAGAAGAAAAATCTCGGGTTGCAAACGTATGCGAACTGCTTAATAACTTAATAATAATAGAAATGTAATGTAAATTGTGTACAAAACTGCAAACCCCCAAATAACTGCCCCCCCCCCACCGGTCCGTGGAAAAATTTGCATCTAATAAAGTGCTCCTTGCTGTCAAAAAGGTTGGGGACCACTGGTCTAGTGTATTCACTGCACGCTATCGTGGAGTGCGCTGTTACTGGTTTAAATATACTGCTTTTAAAGATAATGCAAAGAAGCATTTATTGTATAATTTTGTTTGACTGTCATTTTAGATTTGTGTGTTGCCATTCTTTGTTTTTTGTTTTATTAGGGAGGGTTAATGTGTGTTTACCGCAAGAGAGAGTTGGTATCAAAGGAAAAATTATATTTGAATAAAATAATGCACCTACTAAATGCTATTAGAGTACTTTTCATAAATGTCATTTGAGGTGCATGTCTAATTTTGGTGTTTATTTAGATCCTTCCTAGTTGACATTAAGCACATTTTTTCTTCTAATTTTTGTTATGGAGTAGTTTGTACTTAGCAAACAGCCACTTTATGTAATCTAAATATTTCAGATATGTTTTAGAAGGTGCCTAGGTCTGCACTTCATCTACATGGCCCAGTTGTTTGTTCCAGATTCCTTTAACCCTTTGTATGAAGAAATGCAAATACACTTTTCCTTAATTTCAATTTTATCTTTCAGGACATCACTTCCATTTGTTTTTGGTGGTTTATAAAAGATAAAATACTAGGTTATTATTTTTTTTCAATGGCTCCTAAAATGATGTGTCAACATAAACTCCTAAATATTTCTATAGAGCAGGTGTGCTCAATCCTTGTCCTAGTGGGTTGCAGTGACAGTATGACAGTACATTTATGTTCCAACTAATTACAGCACTTAACTGAATATTTAATTGAAATGGAAGTCAAATAGTTTCTCAGTTTCTACCTCTATTATGTTAATTGAAAAATTCCCAACAGAGTTTAATCAGTTTTTTTACAGAAATTTAATAAGCATGACTAATTTTCTTCAGATCAAGCCTGTTAAGGTTTGGCTCTTATTTATTTAAAAAATGTTTTGATTTTGGAAACTAATTTTTAAAGAGTCTTAAAAGCAAATTTATGGAAGATACAGTGTATCTGAAATACAGTACCATCAGCATACCTCCTGCATCACTGGAATTGCTAACAGTCTGGACCAGTGTTACACACCAAAGAAAAGTCTGTTTGCTTTCCTGCCACCACTTTGCACAATCATATCACCTCTTGAAAAGTCCAGCTTTGTGTTTCCAAGTAGATTCTTTAGAATAAATAGCTGGTATCTAGTATTGATCAGCAAAATTTACCAAAGCATTTTTCATAGCAAATCTGCCGTGTTCGATAGTGACCTTGTTCACTGAATATGTTCCTGGAAATTTACCTTGCTGCTGACTTAGGTGAACATTTTTTCCCAGCACCTCATGATGCTTTGTGAGGCCAGCAGCCATGCACAGAACTTTTATGCATGCCTACTGTAAAATTGTTGCCGATCATAAACTTGGGTGAGTTTCCCCAAATCATTTGTAATTACCGGGTAATGAATAACTTAAAGAAGTACATAGGTAATGAATGAGCAATTTTTACGCCAGTTTCACAAAAGACTTAAGACTGTAATGCTATGAACAAAAAAAAAGTACACAATTTGTAACCCTTCCACATAACAAGCCTTAAAAGTCAGTTGAAAATAATCAATTAAGTATATTTTCAATGCAAAGTGCCATCATTCGTCTGATAAGTTAAAACAGTGCCAAAAGAAAGGTGAATTAAAAACGGCATCACATTAAAGTACCAATAAAGCAAAACCCTGTATATAATTATGCACCTAAGCAGACACCTTTGCTGTATTACATATAGTGTTACTCAAAATAAAGTACCCACTCTTTCACTGTATTCATTTCCACATAAACAATATAAATAATAACACATCTAGCTCTTAAAAAATTTAACATAAACCAAATAAAATATAGGACAGCCTGCCTTGCTTTTACACCATTCTGGTGGGCATTATGTCGTGTAAGATTTGACATTTGGTCATTGTCAGCCTCTACAGCCATCACCTCCTCCCTCTACTCATATTCGTTAATAGGCAGTGGGCTTTTACAGCAATATCTTGTAGAATGGCACACACAGTTATTATGGCACATCACCACTCTGATGAGTATTTGATGCTGGCTGAAGATTTGTGGTAACACCTGAAGCACTTTTTCCTCATTCCTACTGTGTTTTCAACCACGCTGTGTATTCGCTGAAGAGCAGCATTATATTGCTCTTCATCCACAGTTTGTGGAGTACTTACAGGTGTCAGTAGACATAGGCGAAGAGAATAGGTGCTGTCACCCAATATGTAGTCACCCCCAAACCACGCAAATTCACTTTCCGCTGCCTTGCAATAGATTTCTGAACTGGCCCAGATAAATGCATTATAGGTACTTCTAGGGCAATTTGCCACAATGACTGCCTTAGCCCTTGTTGACTGTTTTTTACTTATGTATTACCCATTAAGGCAGTTGTATGTAGGCTGCAAAAGGTTAGGCATATGAAATGGTATGGTTGTCGCATCCACCATTTCAGCAACACATGGAATGTAGGCAATTACTTAGATCCTGATGTGACTCATGCAGCGCTTTGGGAGTGGATGGGAACACTATATAACTGTTTGTGTGGCAAAGAAGAAGCCCGGTGACTCTATGAATTGCTTTGCACACAGCTGGCTTGTGCACTTCCGACAGTCTGCTTGACTCCTCTAGTGGCATAACATCTTTTCTTATAGTGCTGGATTCAAGTAGGATTTGTTCTTTTATATTTATCAGAAGGCATCGATTAGCTCCCACTAGGGAAGTCTATTTCACTGCTACAACCTATAATTTGTCCTCAGAGATGCATTATCGCATTACTTCATGTACATATTGTATATATTTGACTTTGGTCAAATGTTACTTAAAGTGGTGCTTTTTATTTCATATCTTTGTTCAGTTTTTATTGCATTGCCTTTGGCATTTCCAGGTATTTTTTTACACAATTGCTGATGTTCCCTTTTGTGGCCACTGTCTTATGCTTAGGTACTGCAGGAGGTAGACAATTAACATCATACTTTAGGATTAGTGTAAGAGTCTGGTCAGACCTAGCTAACAAACGAGTTTATAGTACTACTTTAGCTACAAAGAGTTTTGGGAAACCACCTTTTTCACAATATACATAGTTAAGTATGAAGTAGCATCGTTCTTAGCACTACAAAGCTTTTGGGGAAACCCACCACTGATCAGTACTCCAGCCTGATTTGCAGTATTTTCATTTGAATTATGCATTAGCTGAGCAAAACGAGTACGACCACAGAGCATTTAGCACTGATCCTATGAGCTGACTTCGGAGTACTGTGTAACTAATTTGAATGTGTAATTAGCCATGTGCCCAGCTAAGATTATAAAACAAGCCTTCAAGTAGCCCCATCCCTCTCCTCATTTCAGAATGACACCCTGCTAAATAATAATAAAAATGAAAAACTTATTATTTACAAGGCGTTTCTTACTTCATGATGAAAGAAAAAAGTGTGATGCATCATGCATCTGCACAGATATATGGGAAACAGAAAAAGGCCGCTTTATATCACTTCCAATGTTTGCTCCAAGACTAGAACTCTATCAGTGCAATAATCTGTAGTTTGTTTTACTTATTGTAATTTTGTGTCCGATTCTTATATTTTGTTTGTGGCATTCATTCTGTCTGCAGCTTTTATTATTTGAGGCTCGGTGGCACATTGGTTAGCACTGCTGCCACACTGTTCATAATACATTTTTGGCCACATATGATTGGTCCGACATAGTTGGCACATGTTTCCCTAGCCCATATGGACAATTAAAATGCCATTACACCATTATAATTCACTCAAAACTAGTTCAATTCCTCTTTTTCCATTGAGTTCAAAGCATATTGTGGAGTCCGGCGAAGTTCCAGAACATTTCCATGTTTTCACCAAATTCTCGGCAAAACAAACTCCGCACAGTTTGCCCATCACTACTAGTAAGAAAGCAGTAGAATACTGGACTAAAAAGGCAGAAGTTAAATTGCAGGGGTTTTTTTCCAACAAAATATGTCCATGGATTCCTTGTTAGATCTGGATGAATACACAATGGTTATTACTAAATTCATCAAAAAATATGTGGATTTATGCAAGCAACTGTTAAGGTCAGGAAAAAAGCAAACAGTAATTTATAGCCTTCTTAATTCACCTGAAAGTATCAAGTTAATCCCTGATTGCTACTGACACGCTGTACATTCTTAATCAGCAGGCTACATCTAATGATAATGCAAACACCACATATTTTGCCACTAGCCTTTCATTTTTTTCTCTTTTGATTTCACATATGTCACTTTCCATAATTTTTTCTCTCTTTAAATAACCATCTACTACACCTAAATTTCCATCACTTAGACCACTCTGTGATACCATTTAACTATCACCATCCTAAATTATTCAGTTTTAATGCTCTTGCATCCCTCTGTAAGGCACTTGACCAGTTATCATAGACAACTGGGAATATTCCTTCTACAGTTCAGTTCATCTTGAGTATTTTTCCTTATAGAGTTAATGGAGCGTTAAGAAAATCAAGTGAAATTGTGGACTTTGTTCAGCTCAGTTTTTCAAATCCTATCTGTTCTACCACCAGAAAAGAAGGTACAGAAGAGAGCTAGACCAGGAACTCCTATGATAGACAAAATACATAATGTGGGTCAAAACTAGGATGCCAAGCCTATGTTTCTGAAAATAAAGGTATTCCTGCATCCTAGGGGTGCAGTATGACTGTAGATCCTTTTCTTCTGGGTGGCTAGCTATCATATATTATCTGCCATTTGGTTCAGGTAGAGTTGGGCTGGTTTTGGTAGGTTTGATGGGTTGTTTTACCTTTATGGCTGTGTTCCTTTCTATATTTGCTGTTCCTACTCTGTATTTGGTTTAATAAAATAATTAAGCATGAAAAAACAGATGACTATGTCAATAAAAACACTCATTTTCTAATTAAAAACTGTTGGTTACAATTAATATCCATAATTTAGTGAAGACTCACATTAACCCATTCTGGTTATCAATATGGAAAAATGCAAGAAAAACGGGTACATTTTCAAGAAATCTATTAAATTTGCAAATTAAGTGTGCCATATCCTCTACACTTCATACAATTTTGGCACAACTGCTATGTGAGAGTAATGTTTTTCTAGATTACTGCTGAGTATTTAACACTGTTACATGTTCAAGACTGACTACCAAACCCCTAGACCTAGGGCTACGGGCCATCTTCTGCAATTAAATTTTGGAGTTGTTGGCTGGTACATTCCAGCATATGGGAATGGGCAGCATCATAGTGACTGAGTTGGCAGACACAGTTTCCAAATACTATACCAACAGTAAATTTGCAGGTGATAACAACACTATGATAGGCCTGATCACCAATATTGATGAATTGTGTTACAGAGGTAATGTTTGCATTCTAACACAGTGGTGGTACTATGTGAACAATCAGTTAAAGTTGAACCTGTAGCCATGTTGGTCAAAGTTATCTTTCTTAACACAAGGCAATTATTGCCAAGCCAAAGAGCGTTCTTCACCCAGCACAATCGGGTGCCTTGAAAATGTCTGTAAATTACCAGTTGGTGCAAAAGCTGTTGTTGGGCTTGTAATCTCTTAGGTGTTGTAGGTGTGCAAAAGTATTTATTATTGTGGCATGAACCATGGATTATGTTCTTACTAGCACTAATTCCTGTCATGTTGAAAGGTAATAAAGGGTAAACCTTCCTGCATAATCATTCACACCAGGTTCATGTGTCAGATGCTAAATCTATACAAAGCCATGTTCTCCTACATAATTTTCACTGTTATGGCAGGAAGCATTTTAACAGAGTTTATAGAATTTTTGGCTGTGACAAGTTTGTAAACAGTCTGGTTTTGAAAGGTCCAGGTTAATTCTCTCCTAGGTATTATTCCTTACCATACATGGTGATGTCTGGCATCCCAGTTATAAGGGTAGGACCTGTCCCATGTATCTCTGCTAAAGTTGTTTTCCAGAGAGAAAGGATGAAAGAGTGAGAGGGTTTCCAACAGAGCATAACATGGTGGGAATGCCTAGAATATCCTTTCTTCTTTTGAGGGGCTCCTAATAAATGACTGCTATGACTTACACTGTCCATCATGAACCACATATTCTCAGATGAAGACCACCTCTTCAGCAATGTTTTTAATTTTGTCAGATGTTATATTTCCTATTTGTGTTGCATTTGTTGTCTGGATTGATTTATTATTTGGCCTATCATACTACTATCTTTGGTCTGTGGGAGTCTCGTATGGTCTAGATGTGACAGTAAATATGAACTCAATACGGAAATATAGCTGCACCTCTATAGCATTTGTCATTGTTGCACATGCTGTTCCTGTTTGTCATTTGTCACTACCTACACAGTAAAAAAAAAATGTTACATTTATGGTAAAAAACTGTCAGCTGTGGTTGCCAGAATTTCACTGTAAATAATAAGGTGACAAAATTTTTTGGTCTACAATATAACTTTATAGTAAATAACTTTTCTTTACAATGCATTACAATAGAAATAAATGTTTAACTATAACCTGAAATCCATGCACTATAATAAATATGCCAATTATTAAGTCATTAGAAAACCAGGACATAGACTGCATCAGTAAAGTAACAACAACCAATAGCAAACATGTTTGTATCATTTAATTATATACATTGAAAAGAATTCAATGTTTATGGAAGTTATGGCACATTGTCTGGTGCAGAAGTAAAGTTTGCTTTTGTGGTGTATGGAGTCCTACAGGTGTGCCAGCTTATCGAATACAACCCACCATAAATCAGCTTCAATAACCTTAAAATCCTTCAGCACGCTGGGAAAAATAAGTCTGCTAACTTTGTTTAATTTTTTTCCCCTACTATGTAAAAGTATGCGGTTCACCTGGAATAATATGGAAAAAGGGGGAGTTTCCTTATGTAAATATAACTTTGGTGTTACTGAAACTGTTTTACCGTTTTACATTTTACAGTTGTTTGCCGTCGCTAATTAACAGTTTTACACTGTAAAATAACAGCCATTTTTTCAGTGTAACCGTAATGTATCAGTAAATGGTATATAGCATATTTTGAAGGTAGAAGAATATCAATTTTACAGAACTTGGCTATAAAAAAATAATAAAATGTATTATTTAAGATATACAGGTAATTTTCCAAAGAACATAAGGTAACTTTTCTTTTTTTCACAAAAGGTATTTTACTTTCACTTTCACAGTATTTTTACTGTTAAATTGACTTACATTTTTTACAGTGTAGAATTAATTAACCAAGCAAACCCTATGCAAAAATAAGTAAATAAATAGGCATGACTAAATATTTTAAGTCCTTTGGGCACTGTCTTGCTAACTACATAATAATAAATTATTTACAATTAACTATTAACAGAGTCAAAATAGTGACAGTTAACAAGGAGAAGATACAGATGCAGATAACAGTACATTCCAAACAGGGTTAGCTACTTCAGTAACATTTCCACTTGTGTAGCCATCAGTAAGTAAGAGCTTAAAAAACAAATCATGAACTAAATAAGAGAGCAAAATCAATGATAACATGCAAGTGTAATTCCTCACAGGGAGACAGTACATTTTTTATGCAAGGGTCAGGAGAAATGTGAAGTCAAAAAGAAAGCTGTGGTCAGAACCAAAAGTCAATCATAAAAGATAACATTTTAAATAAACTGGAAACATAATCAAAACATCAGAAGTCAAAACTGAGAGCAAAAAATCAGAAACAAATGATTTCTGGTCAAAACTTTACAAGTGATCCAAAATTCATTAACCATGGAAAAATAAAAACAACAGTGATTCAGATAAAACATGGCCACTTGAGCCAACCGTTAAACCCTGTCCTCACAACCTCAGGGCCATGACATCTGTGAACACACCTACCCCGCCCCCCAAAATGATATTGTGGTAAAATGTAAATAAATTCTAAACTTTATCATGGTAAAAAAAAACAAAAAAAAAAACAGAAAAACAAACCACAGAAAACAAAGAAAATACAAACCCTATAACTGGGGTACTCAGTTCCAGAACTGGAGGGCCGCAATGGCTGCAGGTTTTCCACTGTAACTGATCTTTTAAATATAAACCATTTATTTACAACTAGAGCAATTAGTGTTTTGGGCTTAGTTTTATTTAACTTATTTGTTTCGATTCAGAACCCTTAATTTTCTATTTTAATTTTAAACAAGTGCATTAAGTTTTTAAGTGTTGCCTGTTTTCTAAACAAGCAATCAGTTAATAATGAGGTGCAAATGACATAATAACCACAATCTCTCTAGCTAGGATGCTTCCATTTAAACCTGTGTACATGCATCATGAAATATCTGTGTTAATAAAATGTTTTGAAATAAAGGAGAGAGAAGGGAAGGACCAAGAGTTGTAAGTCTGTTTGGGGCTACAACACATGTGGATAATGTTCTCAGAAAACAAAATATCTACAATGTGATAAAGATTTGTCTTGGAAGAATGAAAGCACTAACAAGCCAAGTAAATAAATACTAAGTTTCATTATCTGGCATCTACTGTAATTATGAAATTGGTTGGAATAAATTCCTGCAGCAACTGAGGACTCCCAGGACCGGAGGTGAGTACCCCAGCCCTATAGTCAATATGTAATTAGCTAGATCAGTGGTTCCCAGACTCGGTCCTGGGGACACACTATGGTTGCAGGTTTTTGTTCCAACCAGATTCATAATCGGTGGTAATAATCGATAACAACTGATCTCATTTAATTAGCTGGTCTTTTTTACTCTTCTCTTATTTTACATTCAGAAAAACACAACAATATGTTTTTTACATTTTGACATTTAGAAATATTTCAATTTTTTTTCTAAAGCTATAAATGCTTAACTCTCTTTTGTTGTTTTCCTATCATTTTCCCATTTTCCTGTGTAGTTTGCTAATATTGACCAGCATAGCAGACACCCAGGATTATGAAAGCAGCAGCAACTTCAGTGTCAGACCTGCTGATTAGTAAAAAGTCAATTAAATAACCAGAACACCTGGAAAAGCAGAATGAAAATTAGGTTGAAAATACTGTCAATGACTTAAAAAAAACTACATATTACCCATATAACTCCTTATTACATTTTAATAAAAATCTACCAAACTTAGTTTGTAATTTCTACATTAACTCCAAAATACAGAAACTAGGAAATAATAACTCACTTAATTAGGCTAAGAGTCCAATGAAAAATGGAAGTTGATTGGAACAAAAACCTGCAGCCACAGTGGTTCCCCAGGACTAAGTTTGTGAACCACTAAGCTAGAATTTCTGCTAGAATTTGCACAATAAAGTTTTAAAAATCAGTAATATTAACAGCATGCTACAATCAAAACATCTGAAATTTTTATGAAAAGTTCTCAAATCATATGAAGTGTTTCTAAAGTACCAGAGTACTAGGGTAACCATGTTAGCCATTATGAATGTAGTGAAAAGCCAAACAAAATGACACCTTTTATTGGCTACATCTTGCCTGAAGAAGGGGCCTGAGTTGCCTCGAAAGCTTGCATATTGCAATGTTTTTAGTTAGCCAATAAAAGGTGTCATTTTGCTTGGCTTTTCTCTAAAGCACCAGAGTAAAGTAGGACTCCAAGTGGGACCACCTTCTGTTCAAATTTAAGTCCAGTTGAAAGCAGAACTGCTAAGGAAACCCCCAAATCACTGTAATCCTCCAGTACCAGAATGGAGCACCCCAACATACTGTAAGCTGATACTGTTTATAAACAGGTTACATGTCTTAAAAATCATATTTAAATATTACCTACTACTATTTTTGTAATTTGCAAAACATGCAGGAGATATGACAGGCTTAAATTAAAACCTTGTAATCATTACATGTAACTTCTTGTAATGTTTAAGGCTTTTACATGTAATTTTCACTAAAACAAAATTTCAGAAAAAATGCAAAGAATTTAAAGCTTTGGTCACCCTTATTAATTACAACCATATTTGGCTCCTCAGCATGTCTACTGGCTTTACAAGAAACTTAGTATGTCTTCACAGATACTTTGCTGTTTCTATGGATGTACAATAGAGAGTTTGATTTCCTATTGTACCACAGGTGGGTCTCACAGTTGTTTTAATTTGGAAGCAATTGTTGGAAAGCCACATTTACACAGAAAAGGAGGGAATATAATTAAGGCCTACATTCACTCTGGTCGTTTGCTTTTTTATTTTCTGTTGTGCCCTTGGGCAAGCAGAACAGGAGTATGAAAGTCTGCACTTCCTGACTTAAAAAACAGATTTTTTGATCAATCAGTTAGACCTTAAAATGATACCTCATAATACATTTCCAGGTGTTGTGATGTCTTTTGCATAGCAATTATAAACACAATCTACTCATTGTCTGTCAATGTTGTGAGAGTCTAAGTAAAGTTGTAAAGCCATTAGTACTGCATTAATGTTTTAATTTGCTTTTGTCTTTTTGCTTATGAGAGCATGCGGAAGAGAACATTTCATTGTGCTGCTATACATATAAAAATAACTAAAGTATAAGGTGAGTTTCCCTGTATCGATGTATGACAGCCCAAAGGGTTATATATCAGTGAATATAAATATAGAGGCCCTTTTTGAGGTAATTAATATAGGAAAAATCTATTTTCATTCTCCCCTTGTTTGTTAACATTTTCAGTACTACTTAATCATCCAATAAACAATGAATTAAAATACTGAAAAGCTAATGCTTGTGATATAAAGCAAGAATAATTTAAATGAGAGCAGGCCATTCAGACCAACATAATCTGAAAATCTCTATTCAACTTACTTTTGCAAAATATTATCAAGTTAAAGCAGTAAACACTATGTACTGCCCTACTATGTAACATATTCTACATATCTATGGTTCTCTGTGAAGAGAAAAACTTTTTAATATTTGTAAAATACTTACTCTTAAACAAATTCCATCTGTTCTATTTCAATTAGTCAGCTTAACATAATAACTACAAAAAGGCCACATTGAAACATTGATTTTCTTTTTGTCTGTTAAATATGTCAATTTGATTTTTCACTGCTATTATAGTCTGTATGTTGAAATATCACAATTAGGAAGAGAGCGAGAGTCGAATAATGAGCATGGCATGAAAGAATGGAGCTCAGATTCTAGCCAGCCATCACGTTGTATCATCAAGTGACTTCCATCTTTTGCCTTTTCTGTATTAGACCTCATGCCTACATATCATATTCTGTCATTTTGGATTACAGATTTGCATTTTACGCTCAAATATGTCTGTTTCATCATGACCTAATCCAGACTTGCATTCCGCACTGGGTTTACACAGCTTTACAGGACAATGTAGAATGGTATGACCAAACAGCTTAGCTTTTCTTCCAAGAAGGCTAGCACTAGAAGACTTTACTACTGGCATCTAAGTTCTGTGGGCACATCCAGTCATGGCCCCTTTAAATTATAGTATATTGTTGGAACGCAACATACCCCCATTAGAACTTCTTTGAAGATGCTGTTTGAGAAATTTGGCAAACTGCAAAAAATAATTTTAAACAAATAGATCAATACTGCCAAGCTATGCTTTTTTATTTATTTATTTTCTTTTCTGAATGAACTTTTGTCACAGAAATGATTGATCCTTTAAACAGTAGACATCAACAGAAGTAATTAATCATTTGAGCAGCAGACATCACAACATGGTTACGCCTGAAACTGTCTTTGTACATCAAAACATACACAACCTGAAGAACACAGATGTTTGGTGTGAGAAAACATCTAGAAAACATATGATTAAAAATAAAAACTTTGTTTCTGTAAATAACACAAGTTGTCTCATCCGAGTCATTCTAATCCTGGCCTAAGGTAGATACGTAAATACTAAAGACAAACACAATTAAAACAGAAAAGAAAATGCCTTAAACGGTCAATTGTAGCTACGTTTGTCCCAAATTACCAAAGTTCTGCAGCTTTTTAGTTTGCTTCATAGTATGAGTCAGGCAATAGTGTGACGTGTGTTCCAAATAATTCCAAAGACCAAATATCTTTGTTTTAAAAGTTTTAGTAAAGTTCAAAGCAGAACAGTTCATACAAAAATAGAGAAAAAAATGATATTAAAGAAAAGAAAAGTTCTTGTTTAAGAAGTGTTCTGTTTAAGGCTTATTTATCTTGTTTCATTTCCTAATGTGTGGTCATACAATCGTAATTTTGTCATGTTAAGCACAGTCAGAAAACTGTATGTCATCATATGTAAACATATCTAACAGTCCATCTTAGTAGTAAGACTTTTTCCTTTTTTGGCTTAATTAACACTCAGTTTTAAAGATAAAGCAAGGAAAGTTCTATCTCATGTTAACGTACAGGGGGTAGAAGACTACACCATATTCTAGGTAGCTATAAGAACCTGATATTCTATTACTGAATTTAAGGAAACACTTAAATAAATTTAACATTAACATTACTTTCTAAGATCTAAGATTTTATATGAAAACCACAATTACTAAAACACATTGTAAAGGAAAATCAAAGAGAGTAATTTCAGATCTGGAGATTTTTCCTATACTGCAACTAGGCTTCAAAAAAACATTTAGAAGAAACTGTGAAAACAACTGCTGTAAAAGCGAAGACAAACACCAAGTAATTTTGCATGTACTCTGTCTCTAACAAAACCAGTAAAAGACAATATAAAAAGCCTTGGAAATGCACAAGGAAAAAATCATCACAAATAAGCATCTGAATTTCATAAATAATTGTAAAATAATATTTGAATAAAAAGCTTGAGAAAGAAATAAAAATGTCCTCCATGCTTAAAGATTTTAAAATAAAAGGCATAATTTTCATTGAAAACAAACAAATGCCATGGCCAAGACAAAAACCTTTAATTGTATATTTGGTAAGATTTTTAGAAACTGAATAAGTAATAAAGAAAAGAAGGCTAACGGCATGAAAGTAATACTCTAGATCCAATTTAAGCAATCACAGGTTTATGAAAGGATGATCCTATCGAAACAATCTCTATGTACTTTTTAGGTAGGTAAGTAAAGTAGTTTGCAAAAGTTGAGCCTTTAACATAATTTACTTAGACATTTGATATAGGTCCTCACTGAAGATTTATGCTAAAAATAGAAGAGACTGGCATCAGTGGTAACCTACAAAAATTAATTCCAAGTTGGTTAAGTGCCTCTAGACATAAAGTGCAGTACAAGAATGCTGTACATAAGATGATATCTCAGAGTTGTTGATATCTCAGAGATCATTACTCTTTTATATTAATGACATTGGTTCTTTCTTATATAGTTGGGAAATTTAAAAAATGTGAAATGTGAAGATGAAAAGGTTCAGCAACTGATAAGACAACAATAAAATACATAAAGACATTGACCATCCTAAAAGAGTGCATAAATACATGCAAAATAGAGTATGGGTAATACTGACCTAAATAATGAAAAAAGAATTTAAGAGTTTATATTGATGCAGGTGTGCTTGAACAAAATGTTAGGTTATATTGCAAAAACTGTTGAATATAAATCACAAGATATTACATTTGGTCTCTAGAGACAATGCATCTGGAGTACTGCATGCAGGCCTGGTTACCACACTGAAAAAAAGACATTGGAGGCATTAGAAGATGTGCTAGAAATTCCTAAAAGAAAAGGTATGTCCTACTTCAACAGACTACCACAATAAAATATCCTTACTCCTGAAAAGAGATAACTTAAAATTCTCAATAGTATCTGCAATGCTGAATCAATGGAATTCTTCCAGTTAAACAGTGTCAAAGCACAAGGGCCCCAAATGGGAATTATACAGTAGTGAATTCCTGGAATCCAGGAGGTTCTTTTATATTTAAAGAGTAACTGTAATCTAGAAAAAAATAGTGAATTGCGTAATTGAATTTTTTACAAGTATTCAGATTACTTGTGAAAAAGTAGCTAACCAAACAAGCTGAACATTGTTATGATAATGCTAGAAGCAAATACATGCAGCATTATCTAATAAACATTAAGTAAACATCACTATTTCATTGTGAGATGTTTCACTACATGCACCAGTAAGGTTTTATAAATGTTTTCCAATGTTATGGTAAAATTTACATTAACGACTAACATCTGCCATTTGGTATTTCAGTTTAAATACAGGTATTTCACAATATGTCCAGACACATTTTTTGTAATAAAGTTTAGCCCTCTTGGTTTTTACACAATTTTATGACAAAGACACAGTGTTATGAAGAAAATGCAAGACATACGATTTCTGTTAGGTGTTCCCTTCAACCTGACAACAAGCACATAATTTCAGTTAGATAATCGATCTTTACTGTATACAATTTTAATATACACATTACAAAAAAGGGTAGTACAGTGGTGTAGTAGTAGATCTGAGACCAGGGTTGAAGCCCTGGAGTTTGCTTGTTCTTCACCTGTCTGTGTATGTTTCCTCTGAGTGCTTCAGTCTCTTCTCATTGTCCAAAGACATGCAGGTTAGGTGAATTGATGACAGTAAATTGAAACTAGCATGTGTTTGGTGTGTGGGTGGTCACCATGAGATGGACTGCCTCCTTGTCCAGAGTTTGTTCCTGCCTTGCAGACTATGCTAGCTGAGATAGGCTTCAGCCCCCACCCCGGGACTATGGTTTGGATTATGCGGTTTGCCCATGAGATGACATTACAAAAAATTGCTGGTGTAAGAATATATTACAATATGCTATTAAAACACAAAGTAAACAGTATAATTAAAACCAAGACAGCAAACAACAAAAAAACATAATAAACTCACAACACAACACAAAATAAAGACTTGCAGAAGATGATTTGAACTTAATATGTATCAGCCATCTAATGTGTTAAATAGTGGCCTTATGAAGATCATTTTTCAAGTGAGTAAAATATGCAGTTGAAAAACTGTTTTAATTAGGAATAAAGTAAAAAAATCTTAGGTACAAAATAAATCACTTAAGAGTGATGTGGTGTTTAAAAATATATATATATATATATCTTTGTTCAAAAAAGAAATATGCCCATGTAAAATATTAAGAAAAGCTACTATACATAAACTATTTACGTTTTTAAAAAGAAGTACATGGATCTATCTTAAGCAACAAAATTCTTCATATGCTGATGTAGACAATGGTAGGGCATGGGTGATATAGAACACTATTGAATCCTAACAAGGGTATGTTTGTGGAACTCAGACTGACAAGCAGATGCATAGGCAGGGAATACAAGGGGATGGTATGCCCTAACATCATGTATGTGACCAAGAAATAAATGCTGTAAGGATGATGGGACAAAGTATTCTGATATCCTGAAACTCTTCAGGATTTTCCCAGAACAGTAAATAACCCAAACCTGGGTTTGCACAGGAAGTAATTTCAAAATTAAGAAATTAGCATCCTTGAATGCTTAGGTCTGTGTATGAAAATACCGAGGGGATTTAATTGTTCATTGTGTGGACTATTATGGTTCAAACAAGAGATTTTAGTGACTTTGAAAGGACTGGTTGTTGATAATTTAGTAGGAACTTCAGTGACAGCATTTCAAAAGGAAGCACAGTGTGCCTTAATAGAGATGAAATATTCTCAAGAATTTGTAGAAGATGAAGACATTTTGGCAAGAACGATGAAGGGTAATGGTGAATGAAAGCACAAACGTCTAAACTATAATGATGTCACATTGCAAGAATGCAATAACTAAAAAAAAAAGTACAAATGATTTTAGGAATCTCATTTCAATGAATTGCTGTGACATACATCATACTACATCTCATTCAAATATTATCTCATATCCCTTTCTTCACCTAGTATCTAGACATAAGACAGAGAAAAAGATTTTAAAAAATCACTTAAAAATGTTGAAATACTCATACCAATAATTAAGCATGCTTAATGCTAAAAAAAATCATTCCTCATAAATTTACTGTATTTTTTAATTTTATTTTAGGTAAAATGGGCCATACTTTTTCCCACTGTGTTATAATGGGTTTGGATTTTTCCAACTATGCTAGATAAAATAATAGCTAGAGGTATAGGCAGTTTATCTGTGAAAGTGTGTTTCTTTGAATCAGATCCAGTACTAGGATACTTCAACTGTGTGCTGCCATTTTCTTACGGTGGAATAACATGTATTCCACTATTATAAGCTGGCCATGTTACATAACCAGCAAAAGACATAATAACAATAAATATATAGCCATGATCATGCAAAATGGTCACAGATTAGCAGTGATATCCAAAACAGAATGCAAAATAGCATTTAGTTGACTTTGACTGCTTTACTATTATAACAAACAAATAATATTTCCAAAGAAAATGCAATCAAACAACTTCCAAAAATCCAGATTCATGACATAGGTGTTGCGAGCTGAACCAGTATGTAACTGTAGACAAGGTCTTAGCTTGCGAAATTCACAAAACATGTGATCTAAAGAAGCAGATGATTGTTCACAATTGGAACCTTTGGTTGTAATTTGATTAAGTTTACATATATACAGTGTACTATTTTAACACTAGAATTCCTGAATCCTACGAAAAAACTCATAATCCCGGACCACCTTAAATCCCTTTGCACCTCTCCATCAGTGTCGTTTGTTTTGTAAATGTATCGATCAGCACAAGCAGCCTGATGTCCCATCCCCCGCCTTGACGGAGTTCAGCTTGGGCAAAAAGTTCTCCCAGCTCAAGCCAATGCTCCTTGTGTTGTGTTTCAGCAGTCTATACGCTGGTGAAAGTGCTGTGAAGAAGTTGTTTGTTGCTACAGTCCTATCTTTGTCCAGTCTGATAGCGGTCACGTGACATTGAATCTTTGATTTTCGGTACAATAAATAGTTCTGAGCAGGCATCAGCCACAAAACTGCTCTTATGAAAAGAATGAAGATAATTTCCGTCAACTCAGAAAGCGACAGGCAAGTTCGTTGTACCATGTGAACGTCACTGAGAGAATAAAACTGAATAATAAAAAAAAAGTGCTAACTTTTACAAATAGCCAAAATTTCACCAGGTGTTACAGACTCAAACCAAATATATGTTTTTATTATATTGTAGAAATAATAATAATAATAGCAGCTTACTACTTAAAGTGCGGAGCACCCTGCCTCAAAGACGGGACCTTCAGGTTATAAGGTAGCAGTTTGTACTTCTGCACCATTCAAGAATACGTGTAACCTCCCTGCCAATTGACATTTGAGCTTGAGTTTTTAACTCGACAGCCATATGTGAATCGAATGCTTTTTTTTTATTTGGTTATATTCTTGAATAAAAGCGCACATGTTTATGTGTTATTTAGACAAAAGTCTTCACACATTATACACTTCTTGTCATTATTAGTATAACATGGAAAAAGTTTTTGCTTTAGATATGTGTTCAGCATTTCTTGCTTTTCTCGCATTTCCTTTCATCCTACACTTACCCAGATCTTTGTAGACACGGAACACACATGAAATGCATGTATTCCAAACAATGATATACTATATTATTTATCCTATACAGCTCCAGGTACATCACATGCAGATAAGGAGCCTTGCCTTGAGCTGGGAGAACTTTTTGCCAGAACTGAGCTCCGTCAAGGTGGGGGATGGAACAGCAGGCTGCTTGCTGCTTGTGCTGATCGACACTTTTACAAAACAAAAGATGCTGATGGAGAGGTGCGAAGGGATTAATGATGGGCCGGGATTATGAGTTTTTTCATAGGCTTCAGGAATTCTACTGTTAAACTGATTTAGTCTGTTTCTCATATAAATTGGTGAGGGGTGTATTTTATTTATAGTTAATTTCCATTCATTATGTGAAATCCTAATTGATATGTTCAGTTCCCAGTTCTACAGCCTGTGCCTTACTTGATAATACAGCCTCCAAAGAATATTATCAAGGAAAGCTAAGAATATTTCACTTGTACATAATAAAATTAATATGTTAATTAATACCTGTATTTGCAGTATACTGTAGTTGTTCAATTGGTGTAAATATATTGACAAGATAAAAAGTTTCAATATGAAGCACCTCCATTGAGTTATAAACTGTGTGCTATAACGATGGTATGAATATATGATTGTGTTGTAAAGACAGAGACAGTAGATACTCAGCCATGAATGTTCTCTTGTATTGGTATCTTATTCTGAGTGGGTGCTGCACCACAGGCTTTCTTTCTAGATGACACTAATTAGGATCCACTGGTGTAAATGCATATAGATGGTAGTTAGAGCAAGAGTTTCCTATTCATAGCTAACCAAGTTAGTATGGTTAATTTTTTTCTTATGCCTATTCCTTCCGCAGTTTCATGATTATAGCCACAACCCAGCAGTAAAGATAAATATTATCCAGCTCAGCATATTGACATACTTTTTATTTAAGTAATTACCTTATCATTCATGAAATTCTTGTTGTTTATGGAAATAGAAAGCAACAAGTTGAATAGCAAATGCAAATAAAATGGGTGACAAGGGGAAACCCCTGTCTAGTTCAACATTCCAAAATTAAATATTCAGATTATGTATTGTTTATATTAACTGATTCTTCTGGGCTGGAATGTAATTATTGTTTACTATTGCCATATATTAAAAGCAAGGTAGGTACCCAGCAAATGTGATGTTAGCCACAATAATAAATGCCATCCAAGTTAAAATGAGGACAAATGACAGAGGAAGATATAATGCATGGGCATTTGCCTTAAATGGTGTCACTGGAACCTGCACCATGAAAAGAGTGTGGCTCCTGATTATTTAATATGTGAGGGTCAGGTATATAAAATCCGTAAAGGTAATATATTATAAAACTCTAATAATAATTTTTCACACTGGAATTATTTCTTCTGTCTTTGTCCGAAAAAATCAAGCAAGGAGAAAATAATGTATCATTTTCACTTTTCGCCAGGGGTCAGGTAACTCAGAACACAGTGGCCAGTAGCTTCCTAGCTGAAAAAAGAGTGGGTGGATTCAAAAGAAAAGAGACATATTGAGGTGTGTGGAAAAGAAGAGTAGCTGCCTCACAAGACAGCCTGAGAAGTCCAGTTATTATGAACCAAAGGGGAGTTGTGGGCAGGCATGGATTTGTTGCTTAGTGTATTTCTTCTTTATGAAACATCATTTCTGCATTTAGAAAATGACCTTATTTGGTATACTTTTTTAGTCTTATTATTTTTATGTTATGAATATGTGTGGTAGCTGTACAGTAGGTGATGCTGACATCTTGCTTATAGAAAAGATAATGCAGCAGAATAAACATCTTTAGTTGCATATTCAGCATATCACATTCAGCTAGCAAAGTCTTGTGCAGCACATAAAAGTCCTCAGGTACCTGGAATGTTTTCTTTCTAGTTTACATTAATTAAAAATAATATGCTGATTTTACATTGCAAAGTATCTCATCCTAGGCTCCATAATACTTGGAAAATAATTCAAAGATGAAAGCCAAATGAATGAATTTTTCTTTACACTCAGCATATTGCAACTGATTCACCTTTCCATGTCCTAAGCTCATCGTAAGGAGGAACTACAAGCAAATAAGAAGTAAGCCTCTCACTCTGGCTCATAAAATGCCTGCTGTTATTCATCTCGTAAATGATTGTACTTTTTTGATATATTCAAAGTACTTTTTGACAACACATCCCAGGTGTAATTTCTGTTTTCAGATATTTTTTATGACACACTTAAATATAATACTTGCTGAGGATTCTCAAGTACAGTCCAGCATATTAAATTGTTAGTACTATTTCTGAAGACTACAAACTGTGCTTGAAAAACAAATCAGCTCAGAATCTATAATTCAGGTCTTTCCCTGATCACCATTTCTATCACTCGAGGCACCTATTCACTGTTCATTTATCACACAACAATCCATAAAAAGCTACGTGCTATTCTCCCACCTGGATTTTTTTTTTTAAAATGACACAATTTAACAAGAAATTAAACAGTTTCTGAGTCACACATGCACCCGATTAGTTTACATATTACATTTAGGCTCACCTATTTTTAAGAAAAAGCTGTCAGATTCACTTACCTTATAGAAATAATGCATTTATTATAAAATATAAGGGATTGCAGGGCCTTTCTGTAACCATGGAAATGTTGCTATCTGTGTGCATTTCTGCACAGTACAAAAAGAATGATAAATTTAAGTGACTAACACAGACACTCACTGCAACCTGAGTGGGAGAATGTTAGTTTGAGGAGTTGCCATGGAAACCATACTGTAGAACCACGAGGGAAGAATGGAATTTAGAAAAAAGGGAACCCAGCACCTACGGAGCTGCCAGGGAAACTCCCACGCCATCACATTTTGCCAAGTGCTTTAGAAACCAACTCGCGGCAATACAGCAACCCTTTAAAAAAATCTACAAGGCATGAAGGGCCAGCCTCTGGCAGTGAGAGGCAGGGAGTAAGGCCAAGATGCAAATGGAGATTTGCGGTCATTGGACTGCATGACAGACAAACAATCAAGCACAATTGAGGAAAACGTATGTGATTTGTTTAGCTAGAATTATGATTATTTTAATTGGTGCACTGAAAAAGGCCGTCTAATTGCATCCTTAAAGTAATTCATCTAGATATATTTATAATGTAAATCATTTTGCTAGGTAATTGGGAAAGCTCACATTATTTACAAATAAGCAGAGTGATAATCTGAAATGATACTCCACTCTGACCTTACCCAAAATAGTACACTAACTGAAAAGATAAGGCTGTTTCTTAAGTAACTCTCAAGAATTTCAGAGTAAAAGGGAGTGTGAAATTATTGCAAATTTTCTCAGGGTTCCTTTCAGTATTACTTCCGTTTGTATTAGGATTAAAATTCTTTCTTTTCTGACTAAGGTCACATTTCAAAGTGTGCTCTTAACTATTGCTTGACATGCTCACTTTCAGATGAAGAAAGTGTGTGTGCCCCAGTGAATTCATCTGTTGGTATTAAATAGTGGCATGTTATTAAAAGCGAGGGGACTCAGCAAGACTCTAAAGCATGACAGGAAGCTGGTTATCTCAGGCCGTCAGGAAACACCTTGCCAGAGTCTCGCTATGTTTCCCTCAGTTACAAAGGACAAGACCTAAAGTGACTGTAACTCTCCGGAACTCCATGGTTGCCTGTAGAAAAGACACCTCCCAGGTCACTGAGATAAGAATAACATTTGTGTAAGATGGATATGGGTATTTCAGTCAAAACTATGGAGAAAATATAGGCTCATTTTAAGGCATCTTTCACCAGCTGCCCTGTTTGAGACTGTACAGTATTTCAAGAAACTGCTATACCACTCCCTTATAGAGAGGGGAATAAGTTATAATGAAATCTAGTTACGTAATATTAGTAACACAAACTTAAACCTCTGTCAAAGTGTTTATTTTATTATTATTATTAACACAAAGGAAACAATTACTATGAATGGAGCTACAGTATATGAACTAGAGCAGGAGTGGCGAACTCCAGGCCTGGAGTGCTGCAGTTGCTGCAGGTTTTCATTCTAACCCTTTTCCTAATCAGTGACCAGTTTTCACTGCTAATTAACTTTCTCCCCATCACTTTAATAGCCCTGTTAGAAGAGTTCAGCCCTCTGAATTGATTCTTTTCTTTGTTAAATGACAGCCAAGCAGAAATGAGATGTGAAACGAGCTAACAGATGACCAGCTAAACTGGGGATTCAAACTCCAACCAATTTCACACCAATCACTTTCTTAACAAGAAGCCAATTCTTGCTGTTAATTAAACCCGTTATTTAATTTCATGGCTTGTTGCTGCTCTTATTCTGCCACAGCACACACTTCGAAAATTGTTGTTTTTCTGTTCTTTCTAAGAGCACCGTCAAAATGTTTTGGTGACCTGAGAGATCACCCTTACCAAGACCATCACCTCTCTTTAATTTCAGATATTGTGTAATGGGCACAGGGGAGCTGGGTATGTGGTGACTTGTTTTGTGTCTCATTATTGTTTGGCTGCTAATTACAGAAAAAGAAACAACTATGGGGCCTGAGTCAAGAAGTACAGAAGAAGTAATCAGCAGCAAAAACTGGTCACTAATTAAGAAGATGGGAAGAATGAAAACCTGTAGCTACTGCGGCACTCAAGGCCTGGAGTTCGCCACCCCTGAACTAGAGATTGTTTCATTGTAAAGACTGCATGCAATAAATGTTTCTGTAATCTAGCTATTGGATATCAAGATAGATAGATAGATAGATACTTTATTAATCCCAAGGGGAAATTCACAAATATTTTTTTTTTCAAAAATCTTTCTAAACTATATAATGCATCCACTGCTGAAGTATAACTTGCCTACATATTAAACAAGTGTGGGGGGAAAACAGCCACTTTGTTCAGTTTCAATGGCTTGAATAGTACAGTTGGGCCACTTTTGACAATGCTAGGGATAAGATGTTCTTCAGAATGTGTTTAAAAAAAGACAAATCCATTCAGTGAAGTTGAGAGTTAATTCTAGAGCAAATACTCTTTATGTGAAATTCAAAGATCACAAAAATGCATTGAAAACACTGTGAAGAGAGTCCTATAAAAGGGCTATGGATGGGATCAAAGATGTTATTGTGAAAGATCACCAAACTGTGTATTTAATTTCTAAAGAGGATATTCATAATTTAAAAGTACAAATCCTTTTTTAAATTAATAATATTTCAAAGACTGAAGCACCTCAAAGCTCTTACTGCTGGTTCTATCACCTGCTACACTACATATAGTAAATGCAAAATGAGCTTGCTGAATGGCACTATTCAGTATAAATTACACTACTGTTTTTTTGTATCTGTGCTTGCTGATGAGACCACAGTCATCTGTCAACTGATAGCTGTCTCTGTGGTATTCCAATAATAAAAGTAATAGCAGTGTGAAGCATGGTGCTAACATTTAGAAATTCAGAGCGATAACGATAATTCTGCAAACGAATCCACTGCATCCACTGGTAAAATAATTGGGCTTGGCAGTGACAGAGTATTGGTGTCCAACTTGAAAAGTTTTAAATATTTGAAGTTTAAGTGTATTATCAAGTGTACACAATACAATTAAACTCTTACTTGAATGTCTCCTCTGAATAATGACAGTAATACAATACCAACAAAACAAATATAAAAAGCAGAGCTGCTGATTAATCAACATTAAAATGTGCGATTAATGCACTAATTTAATCAGGTCAATCTGACCACAATTCATGCTTAATGAAGCAGTGCCAAAGGAATCCATTTCTATTAATAGCTCTTGGCCAATAGAGTCAGCACTTGTCCTTTATAATATCCATATTGGAACATAAAATACAGCATACCATATTGAATCAGGGGCGGCATGGTGGTGCAGAGGTAGCGCTGCTGCCTTGCAGTAAGGAGACCCGGGTTCGCTTCCTGGGTCCTCCCTGCATGGAGTTTGCATGTTCTCCCCGTGTCTGCATGGGTTTCCTCCGGGTGCTCCAGTTTCCTCCCACAGTCCAAAGACATGCAGGTTAGGCGCATTGCCGATCCTAAATTGTCCCTAGTGTGTGCTTGGTGTGTGGGTGTGTGTGTGCCCTGCCCGGGGTTTGTTTCCTGCCTTGTGCCCTGTGTTGGCTGGGATTGGCTCCAGCGGACCCCTGTGACCCTGTAGTTAAGATATGGTGGTTTGCATAATGGATTGTTGGATATTGAATCAGTAAGAGACACAATTTGACCTGTATTTTCATACACATCGTTTCATATATACATAAACTCTTCAAAGTGCAGAAAATAACATACTGTAACAACAATAAAAATCAAACCATTTATAGAAGCAGAATGAAAGAGTTTCATTTTCATGTCACGTTAACATTGCAGGCGGACAAGCACTGTGCACTGAGTGTGACTGTCCGTCAGCGTCACCTTTGCCATTATGCTGCATTCCCATATTGACGGTCATGAAAAAAGTCACATCGCAATGTACCGCGGAATGTGCAGAACATCTACGCATGGAAGTGTATGTGTCTGTCTGGCCTGGAAGTGAGAGGTGAAGTCGGGGTAAGGGCTCCACCTCCGAAGAAACAGAAATAACACAAGCAAGGCCAGCACGTCAGCAAAACGAAACCTCAGAAGAAAGACAAAGACACTTAGCCTCTAACATCGGCAAAACAGTGTCCCTTTTACTTTTCCTCCCACCGCTAATGCACAAACGAGGCAAGCATGTCAGGAAAAACGAATCCTCCTAGGAGAGAGATGCCCAGAGTAGTTGCTTTCAATTACCTGACATCTCTACATTTCAGTTTTGTTTCTGAAAATTTCAATAGTTTCTAGGACCGTAGGCTTTTTACAGCACAGGCTTACACAGCTAGTATATTATAACAATCCTGGTTGGTGAGGGTGTTCGTTGGTATTTTCTGTTCTGTTAAGCAACACTGTTCAATAAATAAAGAGTGTGTATTGCAACATACATGCAATACATGTCGTAAATGTAGGAAGGATGGTCCTTGCGTTTGTTTGAACTGTTAACATTTGAATTTGATGATTGCATATAGTGCTGAACTAACCACTCTGTACTATTCTTTCCTTTGCATGTCCTGGAGTACAAATGAAACAACACGATACAGCAACATGGAGACTGGCAAGATCGGAAAAAAAAAATCACGTGGTCACTGGTTACAAGCGCAAGATGTTATGGGAATGAATATGAATAATATGAATAGTGTTGCATTCGTGCCACAACGTTTTCCGAAATGTAACTATACAGGTCATAAAATGAATAATTCCAAATATCATATATACCTATGTCTCTGTTTTGTTTTTTTTTTTGACATCATAGACCATAAGGTGCATACTAATTCAGCGTGAGCAGGAACACTCAATAAAACTGAATAAAAAAAAATCAAGTGACGATGAGGTACGAAGAAGGCAGATTCACCAGCGTTTGTGTGTCAGCTTTTATCACTCCAGATCAGAGAAGGTCCAGTTCCATTGCCTCAAAACACCACTCACATCTACAGTTATTCCCAGTTTCAAATAAAAACTATCAACGTCAGATCCCTGGGTGGGGGTACGGTAGTATGTATCGTGATCGTGACTGAGAGAATAAAAGTGAAAATAAAACGGTAACTTCTACATGTACACCGTCTGTTAAGGACGCAAACCAAATGTATGTGTGTACTGTATAATATTAACATTAAGAGCAGCTCACTACTGAAAATGGCAAATATAGGAGGCAGTCGGGATCAAAACGGGGACTCTTGATTAGAAGTCAGCAAATCTTACTGCTACGCCACGGAAGCTGTTGTTTTATCCTTGAAAGTCCCAATGAGCACAGTGGCCTCCATCATCCGTAAGTGGAAGAAGTTCGAAACCACCAGGACTCTTCCTAGAGCTGGCCGGCCATCTAAACTGAGTGATCGGGGGAGAAGGGCCTTAGTCAGGGAGGTGACCAAGAACCCGATGGTCACTCTGTAAGAGCTCCAGAGGTCCTCTGTGGAGAGAGGAGAACCTTCCAGAAGGACAACCATCTCTGCAGCAATCCACCGATCAGGCCTGTATGGTAGAGTGGCCAGACGGAAGCCACTCCTTAGTAAAAGGCACATGGCAGCCCGCCTGGAATTTGCCAAAAGGCACCTGAAGGACTCTCAGACCATGAGAAAGAAAATTCTCTGGTCTGATGAGACAAAGATTGAACTCTTTGATGTGAATGCCAGGCATCACGTTTGGAGGAAACCAGGCACCACTCATCACCAGGCCAATACCATCCCTACAGTGAAGCATGGTGGTGGCAGCATCACGCTGTGGGGATGTTTTTCAGTGGCAGGGACTAGGAGACTAGTCAGGATAAAGGGAAAGATGACTGCAGCAATGTACAGAGACATCCTGGATGAAAGCCTGCTCCAGAGTGCTCTTGACCTCAGACTGGGGCCACGGTTCATCTTTCAGCAGGACAACGACCCTAAGCACACAGCCAAGATATCAAAGGAGTGGCTTCAGGACAACTCTGTGAATGTCCTTGAGTGGCCCGGCCAGAGCCCAGACTTGAATCCAATTGAACATCTCTGGAGAGATCTTCTAATGGCTGTGCACCGACGCTTCCCATCCAAGCAGATGGAGCTTGAGAGGTGCTGCAAAGAGGAATGGGCAAAACTGGCCAAGGATAGTTGTGCCAAGCTTGTGGCATCATATTCAAAAAGACTTGAGGCTGTAATTGCTGCCAAAGGTGCATCGAGAAAGTATTGAGCAAAGGCTGTGAATACTTATGTACATGTGATTTCTCAGTTTTTTTTATTTTTAATAAATTTGCAAAAACCTCAAGTAAACTTTTTTCAGGTTGTCATTATGGGGTGTTGTGTGTAGAATTCTGAGGAAAAAAATGAATTTAATCCATTTTGGAATAAGGGTGTAACATAACAAAATGTGGAAAAAGTGATGCGCTATGAATACTTTCCGGATGCACTGTATATTGAGGTGCCATGTCATGCGTTATATTGGTGGTCACCAAGTTCCCCTAGCTTTGGTATGGGATGGGATAGAGTGGCGTCCGATGTGACTGGACTCAGATATAAAACTCTTGCCATATAATGATGGTGACAATAAATATGAACATCTCTGTCTTTTCACCTAATTTGCTACTTATGCTATCTTTTTAAGTACATAATTTACATTTTCTGTTACGGTATTTATTTATTCATCACTGTACAAGACAAATGCCAGCACCTACTGAACCGCAATGCCTGGAAACATCTATATAGTGTGATATCTTACAACAACCCATCCAATGTCGCACAGTGATGACCTTCTCTTATTTAGTAACATTCTGACATTTCACTCCTTCCCATCCCACACATAAGCATATGTTGTTATAAAAGTGAATATATAGTTATTGTTTTCACCTAAATTCAAAAATAATAAGTATTAGTTGCAATTGTATTTTTAATACCTGAGTTTTGTTTTCGTTTGTGCCCTGAAAGTTTTCTCTAAATTTCTGTGCCTCATGAAAACCTGTACTCTGCCATGCAAAGATGTCACTAGGACAGTTTTTATGCCATTGTATTGAATTTAAGAGACAGCTTAGATATCAGTATTCCTTAAAATGAATTTTAAATTTAAGAAATGTATGACTGAGTACCCAACAGAGAAAGTAAACACATTTTCCTGGCAAAGCAAAATTTTCAGATATCATCCCAAAAAACAAAGTTGATCTTAATTCCTCAAGCTGTGATTTATTTATTTTTCTGCTACTGATTACATACTAACACTAGGTCCATCTGTAGATTCCGTTGATGCCGTACAGAAATACTAATATTTTGAAATTTGTTTTTATTGTGTAAAAATGCTAAAAGGATGAGTCAAAGTGGGGCTGTCTGATAAATGTTGTAGAGATATTATGCGTTAAGTTGCCAGTATGGGAAGTAGGAATCTATATCTAGAGTGTTGGAGTGATGACCTAAGAATTCATTGCCATGGATGACATGTGAACTGATCTGATATGATCAGTTACAGTCATTGTCATGATTGCCACAACTACATTATTAGCATCAAGCAGCATCCCCTGTAAAAAGTAAATATCTTTAAAAAGGCAAATCTGATCTTAAACACAGATAACCTTAAGATAACAAATACTGCATTACATAATTTACAATACTAGGGTAATGAAATACACTTCAAAGATTTTTAGTGGTCTTGTGATGTATTAAATTAACTTAAAATTGAGCACTCAAAGGTAATACACCCTAAAAGTAAAAAGTAAGAGTTTATTTCATTTAATGGTTACTGGTGTGATTAATATTCAACTTTATATAACAAATATAACCAAAGAAAGCATTATGCATCTTACGTTCACAACTATAGAAATTTTACAGAAAGAAAAAATGAGACAAAAGCATTCAGCCCAGGAAGTTTATTGTTATGAACCGGCTGAGTCTGCACTGAGATTATTGTGAAAAGGAGATCAGGAGGTAGAAGGGGAATTTAAAATATAAAGGGTATCTTAGAGTCATGAACAGCCTGACAAGCAGTGACCAAAACCAGAAAAACTAACAAGAACAGCAAACTAACTAGTTTTTGTTATAGTTGAGACAAACAAAAGAAATTCAGGTGGGTTTGGAACCAGGAAAAGAAAACAGGTTGAAGATCAAAGTGAAAGTCACTGCTAGAAGGACAGAGTGATCGACAATAACCAAGCCAAAATCATCAAACAAACTCGAGTAGAAAAAGAACATGCAAGAAAATCAAAACCAGAAAATCAGAATAAAGCAGCATGACACATTGCAAAGTTTTTTTGTTTTTTTTATATGCAAACATGGATGACAAGATTAATTTGTGCTAGCATATAACGTATTATGATAATTGTGTCACACAAAAGCACTGCCCCAACAGTGAGGGTTAGCATCTTGACAACCAGTCATCAAAAATAGAGCCATGCATCGAACAGCAAAAAAGCAATGCTATAAATTAGGTACATTCACAACAATATTAAGGCAAAGTCCAAAATTCAAAGCAGCTTTCAATAAACTAACCAAAACTTCTTACCAAAGAAAACATAAGCACATGCAGCAAAGATTTGTTTTCAGAATCTCAAAGCTATGATACAGTGAAAGCTGAGTTGTCATCTTAAATAGATGACACATCACATTATAGCAACCAACCTAGCATATTGAACACAATATGTACAAAAAAAAATCATAACATAAGGCACTATCAGCAAAACAGAATTAAAAAGTGGTAATGAAATGACATCACTTTTATAACAATATGATAAACAAATAATACAAAATCTCAATAATAATTCAAAATAAGATGTATAATGTACAATAAGTTGCACAACATTTGTTAGGTTACTTATGGTTAATCCATCTCACCGTTGCATTTAGATCATTTACAAAAGCTGGATTATGAATTGCTGCCTACGGATTGCTTCCTAGCCCTAACCCTGTCATGCATGCACATCTATTTAATTTTGACTACAATCCTTACATCCATGTTTTACTATCAGACAGAATCTCTTGCCCTAATATTATGGAACCCTTTAAGAATTTGGAGAAACTGCATTAGGCTCCCGTGTATCCATCTTTTTCTAACACTGAGGAGCTTCATTTACCATCGCCTAAAAGACATATGTTCTTTACTCATAAATTGCACCTGATGTACTTGTTAAGAAATAAAAGTAGAAATTAATCTGGATTGGTTTTATTACAAATTCTAATCCCAAATAATGATAATTATCTAATTAAGTATGCCACTGTTATATTTACATTGCCAATCATATACTTTATTGTTAAAATTCCTTAACCCTCTACTGTAATAGGTTTTTTGTTTAGTTTTTTTTTTGTTCATTTCGTCTTATACGATTTCTCATATTAGAAATTTGTTAGTTTTCGCATACCCCTTGGGGTCAGAGTGCAGGGTCAGCCATTGTACAGCGCCCCTGGAGCAATTACAGGTTAAGGGTCTTGCTCAAGGGCCCAGCAGAATAGGATCTCTTTTGGCAGTGACGGGGATTCGAACCGGCAACCTTCAGGATACCAGCGCAGATCCTTAGCCTCAGAGCCACCACTCCACCCCAAAATAGGTTACACAGTAAACTAGAATGATGTAGCAAGGTGAGGCTAAAAAAAGGAGAGAGGAAGAGAGATAGAGAGAGAAAAAGAGAGCCTGCCACTATGTAATATAACATTCATGGAGTTATGTTTAGAAGTTCGCTTGCTCACTTGAAGAATGAGAACTTCCCTTAGCTCAGATGAGAAAACTGGAGCTTTCTGACTCAGAGGCCCAGCGTTTGCAGCAAGCCTTTCCTTGTGAGGACATTAAACAGAGGATGCCCTGAGAAATGTCCAACTGGTGACAAATATAATCTTGATATGTGACCTAAAATATACATATAAACATTTTTTTTCCTGCCCAGATTGGTACTGTAGCATTTTCAGAACTATGTCACATACACTCCAATAATCAAAATTCAGGTTTAAATACCACTCAGTTTGTTACATTTAACAGCGCCTTTCCTGTCAATAAAACAATTATATATAATCATTTTTGTTCTATTTCTGCTCTTGCCGATATACTGTATATGCAGAGAAAAATCAGAACTATAATGCACCTTAATATTATTGGTAATTAACATTTGTTGATATTCTGAGAGCCTCAAGGATGCAAGGCCAACTAAAAAAAAAACAAAATAATAGTATGTGGGAAAGCTGGAAAATAAGAAGACATACCATTAGTAAAGGTTAACTTCTATTCTGCGAATTTATCTGAAAAATATGGGACTGAATACAAGAAAGAAAGGTTAAATCATGCACAGGGACACAGGGTTGATGGTTTGCATGAAACACACTGTTATGCACGTGTGTCTGTAGATCACACTCAGTGCTTGTCTAAAATAGGTAATACCACCTTGGGCCTAGGCGCTCCCACTAACCTTCTCCTCTTCTTTTCCTTCCAAGGCATTGAGAAGACCCTGCCAATGACAATTTATTCCGACCCTTCCAGTCTTCTGGCTTTAACACTAGAATCCCTGAAGCCTACGAAAAAAACCTTAAATTCACTCGTACCACTCCATTAGTGTCTTTTGTTTTGTAAATATGTCAATCAGCACAAGCAGCAAGCAGCCTGCTATCCCAAAACCACAACTCGGAGAAAAAGTTCTCCCAGCTCAAGGCTCTTCATCTGGGTGTGAGGTGCCTGGAATTGTAGAGGGTAAATAATATTTTGTTATTTGGAACACATGCATTTCATGTGTGTTCCATGTCTACAATGATCTATGTAAATGTAGGATGATAGGAAATGTGAGAAAACAAGAAATGTTGAACACATAGCTAAAACAGAAACTTTTTTCATGTTATAGTACTAATGACAAAATTTTGACATGCAATGTATAATGTGTGAAGACTGAAGTCCAAATATCAAATAAACACTTTCACAAAAGGTGACTCTCCACACTAGTGTTCAGATCGGGCAGTGCCATGCTGATACTTCAGTATGTGAATAATGATACAAGAATGCAGTCAGACTTCTTTTTTTGGGCACATACACCATCAGGTCTAAACACTAGTGTGGAGAGTCACTTGCATACTGAAGTGTCTATAGCTGCAGGTGGAAGCTGCCGTTGCACTTTTCATAACTGATCTTTTCCTGAATAAGGACTGACAGTGCATATATACTTTGTTAGCATGCCCGTGTTGATCAAACGTAGGAAGGTCTGCAGTCTACTTGTGACTTTACGCTGTAGGAAGATAAGTAAATAAATATAAGTAAACAACATGCGTTTCTATAAGTAACATATACATGTTTTTCATATAAAGACCATCAAGAAACATGTGTATGGTGATTGACTAGCAGGATGACAGCCATCTTTCACTTTTATGCCTGGTGCAGCTGCATTATTCTTATGTGTGAGTGGATGTTTCTTGTGGGGAGGGCTTCGGTTCTCTTTCTCCAATGTAGAACACTCATCCTCATCTGAGTTCAACTCTGTTATAGCACGTCTTTATTTGAAAACAGCAGTGTCAGATTGGGGGGAGCGTGAACATGACTGAGATAATAAAACTGAATAAAAAAAAAACTCTAACCTTTACAAATATCATAAACTAGCAAAATACCCGCGCTTCGCAGCGGAGAAGTAGTGTGTTAAAGAGGTTATGTAAACATATATATACATATACATATCTACATATACACATATCTACATATACATATATATATACATACATATACACATCCACATATACATATATATACATATACAAATTTACACATCTACATATATATATACATATGTACATATATATATACATATAAATATATACATATCTACATATACATACACATATACATACAGTATATACATATGCACACATATATATATATATATAAATAAATACATACATATATACATACATACATACATTCACATATATATATACAGTAATCCCTCCTCCATCGCGGGGGTTGCGTTCCAGAGCCACCCGCGAAATAAGAAAATCCGCGAAGTAGAAACCATATGTTTATATGGTTATTTTTATATTGTCATGCTTGGGTCACAGATTTGCGCAGAAACACAGGAGGTTGTAGAGAGACAGGAACGTTATTCAAACACTGCAAACAAACATTTGTCTCTTTTTCAAAAGTTTAAACTGTGCTCCATGACAAGACAGAGATGACAGTTATGTCTCACAATTAAAAGAATGCAAACATATCTTCATCTTCAAAGGAGTGCGTGTCAGGAGCACAGGCTGTCAGAAACAGAGAGCAAAGCAAACAAATCAATAGGGCTGTTTGGCTTAAGTATGCGAAGCACCGCGGCACAAAGCTGTTGAAGGCAGCAGCTCACACCCCCTCCATCAGGAGCAGGGAGAGAGAGAGACAGATAAAAACAAAGAGTGAAAAATCAATACGTGCCCTTTGAGCTTTTAAGTATATGAAGCTCCGTGCAGCATGTCGCTTCACTAAGCAGCTGCACACAGAAGGTAGCAACGTGAAGATAATCTTTCAGCATTTTTAGATGAGCGTCCGTATCGTCTAGGTGTGCGAACAGCCCCCCCTGCTCACACCCCCCTACGTCAGGATCAGAGAAAGTCAGCGCAAGAGACACAGAGAAAAGTAAGTTGGGTAGCTTCTCAGCCATCTGCCAATAGCGTCCCTTGTATGAAATCAACTGGGCAAACCAACTGAGGAAGCATGTACCAGAAATTAAAAGACCCATTGTCCTCAGAAATCTGCGAACCAGCAAAAAATCTGCGATATATATTTAAATATGCTTACATATAAAATCCGCGATAGAGTGAAGCCGCGAAAGGCGAAGCGCGATATAGCGAGGGATCACTGTATATAGCAAAATAGCCACGCTTCGCAGCGGAGAAGTAGTGTGTTAAAGAGGTTATGTAAACATATATATATACATATACATTGTAGCAGATAAGGCTTTTGTCCACCTCTTGAACTCTCAGGTACCACTCTGAACACGAGGTAAAAGTACAACAATATTTTATTTTGTTGTCACGTGCACAAAGCACTCCACCCACCACACTATTCATAAATCACAATACTCTCTCTCTCAAAAACAATCCTCCTCGCCCAGACACGTCGCCACCCTACCTCCCAGCTCAGCTCAGTGTTCTGGGCTTCCCACAATCCTTTTATAGCCCCTGACCCGGAAGTGGTTCCTGGCCAAACCCACAAGTCCGTTTTCCTTCCGGGTCAGGCCAAACAGTCCTCTTCTTCATCCCGGGAGCACGTCGCTTCCTCCGGTCACGTGACCGTGACGCACTCCCGGGTTATAGGGCACGCAAGAGCCCACTAGCCCCCCTACAGCAACTCCCGGTGGCCCCCAAGGTATCCAGCAGGGCTGTGTATATAAACTACAGAGTCCATGAGGCCCTGCTGGAAGTCGGGGCACCATCCTGCTGTCCGGAGGGCTCCTCCTAGCGGCCTGGGGGTGGCGCCCGGAGTCCATAGCCGGTCGTCCATCACAGTCCCTCCTCCTTAGCAACGACCAGTGGGGCGGAGCGTTGATTCCCGCGAGGGACGTCTTCCTCCAGGAGAACGCTTTATCCGGACCGTGGTTCTGTTGTCGAGATCCCCCAGCGAACCTTGGGGGAACAGTGTATCTGCTATCCCACCGCTCCCCTGTCCTCCGGGGACAACTTCTCCACACGTGGCCCGGTTGCCGGCAGTTGTAGCACCGCCGATGTCCTCCTGGTGTCCTCTCTTCCTGAGACCTGAAACACCTCAGGAATTCAGTCAGCTCCACCCTGTCCTCCACCAAGGAGGGGTTAACGGCCACTTTGCTGCTCTCTGCCCTTTTCTTTAATATGTCAGGAGACCCACGTGTTAATTCGGGGATCTCCTGCTTTCTCTGGGGCTTGTGCACAGCGTGAGGCTCTCTATGGAAAAGAGAGAGCCTCTTTGCTGTTTGCACACCCGTTGTCCTGTGTAAAGTCGGAGGCGGCGTCATTAGTACCACATCGCTCCGGGTAACAGCACTATCCAGCCGCCCTGGTTCGATTGGCACTTCCTCCGCCCCTCCAGTAACCAACAACAACCCCCTTACTTTATTGGTCGGGGTCTGGAGTGGCGACTCGCTCCGGCAGGCCACGTCACATGCATGCCTCCGAACGATCGCTTCCTCCCCCGGCCAATCAGTCATGGTGCCACACTCCAGTGTCGGGTTCACAGTGCTTTGGCAGCCGCTACTTATTAAATGCGTTGCCGATTCACACTGTGTCCCCTTATGATATACGGTACAGAGAGCACCTACCTGCACCGCCGCATTAATTGAGGCCGGGGCTTCATGGCCTAAGCGCCGAAGGTATTCTTTCAGTCTTATCAACGGCGCTTTGACTGTGGCTCCCAGCTCCTCCAGACGTTTCCTCAAGTCCTCGATCCCCTGAAAGAAACTCATTACGGGCTTGAGTACCTCTTCGAGATCGCGCACCATATATTCAGTTAATTCGGCCGGAGGTACGTACATTTCCTTATTTTGGTCACCTGCCGACCGGGAACCAATGAGCACGTCCACTCCTGGCACGTGCTCTGCTGGGCTTCGCAAGGTCTCCTGGGACTTGGAGTCTTCTGAGGGACGGGTGGCTGCAACAAGCCGACTGAGGTCTGCCTTTTTTACTTTAACGGCAGATCCTTCAGTCACATCCCGCCCCTCTTTACCTTTATATAAAGTTGGCACTGCTTCGCTCGCCGCCCCCTTCCCCTTCAGGGAGCGCAGACGCGTTGGGGAATTATTTACCTCACCGACGGCTCGAAACTGACCTTTTTCCTGGTTGCCATCGCGCGAGGTCACGTGGACATCGTCAGCGTATGGGCTTCCTTTTTGCGGACGCCTAGACTGGCTTGCTTTCTTTTCCTCGCGGCCATCTTGTCTAGGTGTGAGGCGGGCGTGCTCTTTGTCCGCTCCGTGCAGACAGGCCTCTGCAAAACAAGAAGAAAATACTCCCGGCGGTTCGGGCATTTTTCCAGCACATACCTCGGAACGTAGGCGATCTCGCTCCAACTCCCTGTAGTAATCTTCGGGAGTTGCCATCCGGTAACGTTCCGACTGCCGCCCTGCTCGGGTTTGCGTGGCCTTAAGCTGCTCCCGATCTTCCTCACTGCCCGTCAGGTAAGCCCACAGCGTCTCCACCGGATCTGGGACAATAGTCTTCTGGGCAACTCCAGCCTTCTTCCCAGTTTTCTTCCCCATACTGGTCTGTTGTAGAGGACAGCTCACAGCTGCAGTGCTCTTGGTCGCGGGTGGGGTTTTCACCTCCGCAGTTTCATGAGGGACCTTCGTAGGGTTCTCTGCCACAACGAATTTTATTTTAAATGCAGATCCTCTGCCACCGGACGGCCAGAGTATCCTGCCAACTACGCCAGTGTAGCAGTTAAGGCTTTTGTCCACCTCTTGAACCCTCAGGTACCACTCTGAACACGAGGTAAAAGTACAACAATATTTTATTTTGTTGTCACGTGCACAAAGCACTCCACCCACCACACTATTCATAAATCACAATACTCTCTCTCTCAAAACCCATCCTCCTCGCCCAGACACGTCGCCACCCTACCTCCCAGCTCAGCTCAGTGTTCTGGGCTTCCCACAATCCTTTTATAGCCCCTGACCCGGAAGTGGTTCCTGGCCAAACCCACAAGTCCGTTTTCCTTCCGGGTCAGGGCAAACAGTCCTCTTCTTCATCCCGGGAGCACGTTGCTTCCTCCGGTCACGTGACCGTGACGCACTCCCGGGTTATAGGGCACGCAAGAGCCCACTAGCCCCCCTACAGCGACTCCTGGTGGCCCCCAAGGTATCCAGCAGGGCCGTGTGTATAAACTACAGAGTCCATGATGCCCTGCTGGAAGTCGGGGCACCATCCTGCTGTCCGGAGGGCTCCTCCTAGCGGCCTGGGGGTGGCGCCCGGAGTCCATAGCCGGTCGTCCATCACAACATATATACACATATCTACGTATACATATATATACATATATATATATACACATATCAACATATATATACATATATATATACACATATCAACATATATATACACATACATATACACATATACATAAACACACACGTATACATCCATCCATCCATCCTCTTCATGTATACATATATACATACATACATAGTGCGTTGTAACACGGGCTGTGATTGTTACATGGGAGGGAGACGACAAATCACAGCTTCCCGCTTTCTAATCGGGCCTGTGATTGGTGCTTTGACTGATGCCCAGATCCCACAGTATTTCCCCTTAGGAGAGGCTTTAGGCAAGTGTAATTGAATAGTGGTGCTGCAAGTTCAGCTTTACACCTGTTTTTAAGGCTTATTGACTGAAAGGGGCTTTCATGAAAAAACTTAGGGCTTTGCTACAGGATACACCCTCCACAAGTTAAGGAAGTAAAAATAAAGGTATATATTTCTGTTTTATTGAAACCTTTTAAGTTTGTATGCGGGCGGCATGGTGGCGCAGTGAAAGGTGCCAGTTAGGAGACCCGGGTTCGCTTCCCTGCGTGGAGTTTGAATGTTCTCCCCGTGTCTGTCTGGGTTTCCTCCGGGTACTCCGGTTTCCTCCCACAGTCCAAAGACATGCAGGTTAGGTGCATTGGCGATTCTAAATTGTCCCTGGTGTGTGGGTGTGTGCGCCCGGCAGTGGGCTGGCACCTTGCCCGGGGTTTGTTTCCTGCCTTGTGCCCTGTGTTGGCAGAGATTGGCTCCTGTATTTAGGATATAGCGGGTTGGATAATGGATGGATGGACATCAGTATGCATAGCCCTATTTGCCCGTTTTCGTTTTTTTTTCTTTCTTCAGTAATATTTCAGTAAACCCAGAGCTTGTCAGTTCAAATCCTGGTACTGACACCACTGTGTGACCCTGAGGAAGTCACTTCACCTGCCTGTGCTGCAAAAAACAAAAGTAATGTAACAAATTGTACCTCAGATGTTGCAAGTTGCTGGAATAAAGGCATAAGTAAAATAGATAAATATGTATTATACACATAGGAACTATTCATTTATTTTCAGTTAAGTCATCTGCAGCAAACCTTTATAAATGAGGGTTTCTCCTTTTTAGATAGTGCAAACTGTTTCTTCTTCATTGACGTTTTCTCTTGGAGAGCTTTTTTCATTTCATTGAAAATTAAATCAGCAGCTGCCAAAATATGTAGCTTTCTTATTAATTTTTCAACATTGTGTAAAATAAATTTATAAAGTAACATAAAAGGTTTAAATACTGGTTATCCTTTTACACTAAAATATTACTAAAGAGATACAAAAAAAAGTAAAATGCATATGTTGTTTTTCTTTAAGGAGATTAAATATTACTGAAGAAAGAAAAAAAAACTAAAACAGCCAAATGGGGCTATGCATACGAACTTAAAAGGTTTAAATAAAACAGAAATATATACTTTTATTTTTACTTGCTTAACTTGTGGAGGGTGTATCCTGTAGCAAAGCCCTAACTTTTTTCGTGAAAGCCCGTTTCAGTCAATAAGTCTTAAAAAAAGGTGTAAAGATATTGACAATAAGCTACGCAAACCCAGCAAGACATGGAATCGTTTAAATCAAGTATCATTACATCTTCCTTTCTTAAAGAGAAGTAAGGCAGTACTTGTAAGCTTACATATATATATACTAGCAAAATACCCGCGCTTCGCAGCGGAGAAGTAGTGTGTTAAAGAGGTTATGTAAACATATATATACATAAACATATATACTTATATATACATATCTGCATATACACATATCTACATATATATATATACATATACACATCCACATATATATACATATATCAACATATATATACACATACATATACATACATACATACATACACACACACTATATATATATATATATATATATATATATATATATATATATATATATATATATATATACACATACATATATATACATATACATATATACATATCTACATACATACACATCTATCTATCTATCTATCTATCTATCTATCTATCTATCTATCTATCTATCTATCTATCTATCTATATATCTCGATCTATCTATCTATATATATATATCTCTACTATATAAATATACATCCCCGTGCTTTGCAGCAGCGAAGTACTGCTTTTAAATTTTTATTAAGAAGAAAACCTTTTTAAATTGAGTGAAAATATACCAATAAAAATTTGTTAAGGATCTGTTTTTTTGTGAAGCTGACTTCACACAGCCTCTCCGCTGTTTTATAAACGAACGTCATATAAGGTCTTCCTTTTTCGTTGCTTTGCCAACGGAAGCAGCCTTTTTATTTAATCCTGTTTTTACGATTGTTCTGGTATATCACGTTGTCAGTTCAGCACTCCGGTTGTAATATGACCAAGCTGTGCAAGCACACTCTTGAGAATGCAACGTATAGTTGTACAGGAGAAAAGCAATCTTGCCCGAAATCAATGGCAACCTTTTGTAGGTCTATGAACTTAATTTAAACTTTAGGTTTACAGGGTGCTTTCTTTCCGAAGTACCTGCACTCATAAATATGTCTGTATGCGTCAGTCGCTCAAATCCCCGCCGTTCACACCGGCGAAGTTCTGCTTTTAAATTTTTATTAAGAAAAAAAGAAAACCTTTTAAAATTAAGGGAAAATATACCAAAACAGTTTGTTAAGGATCTGTTTTTTTTGTGAAGCTGCCTTCACTCGAGTGATCACTTCGAGCTTTAAGCCTGACAAATCACCCCGTAAATGCACACGTTTAATTGCACATCTGTTAATATGTATGCTTACAAAGTATTAAAAGACACTCAACAATTACACAGTATTAAAAGACACTCAACAATTAACGTCATTTACCTTCGTTCCCGCGTTTGACTCGTGCTGTAAATCTCTTCCTTTTTTTCACTTCACGTGATTACGTAGGAGGCGTAATACGTGATAACGCGATACGTGACTCCGCCTCCTCCATTAGAGTATATGGACAAAAAACAGGTACCAGTTATGACCATTACGTGTAGAATTTCGAAATGGAACCTGCTTAACTTTTGTAAGTAAGCTGTAAGGAATGAGCCTGCCAAATTTCAGCCTTCTACCTACATGGGAAGTTGGACAATTAATGATGAGTGAGTCAGTCAGTCAGTGAGTCAGTCAGTCAGTGAGGGCTTTGCCTTTTATTAATTAGTATAGATTTACAACGGCCGTTACAAACTCAGATCAAATCTATGTTTTTATTGTATAATAGTAACAATAAGAGCAGCTCACTACCTAAAATAGTAATTCTAGAAAGAGGCCAAAATTGAACCCACAACCTCCCGATTATGACTCAGCAGTTCTTACTGCTGCACCACCCAAGTGGTCATGTCAGCATTGTACCCTAACCCAATTTCTTTTTCTTCGGTTATATTCTTGAATAAAGGCACACTTGTTTTGTTATACGTGTACCTTTTGTGAAAGTGTTTATTTGATGTTTGGATTTCAGTTTTTACACAATACATTTCATATCAAAATTTTGTCATTAGTACTATAACATGAGAAAAGTTTCTGTTTTAGCTATGTGTTCAACATTTCTTGCATTTCTCGGATTTCCTGTCATTCTACATTTACATAGATTGTTGTAGATACGGAACACACATGACATATATTTCACCACTGAAATTGAGCTTTCTTTCCTTCACATTTAAAATTTCAAGCATATCTAACAGGTAGAGAGTTTTGTTGGATTAGCTGACCATTTATCAAAGCATAGATGTTGTCACACACATGTGCATTTGAGACAGCTAGAGGGCTTAAATAATAGAAGTACCATGCCAGACGAGGGGTTGGCGAGCTGCACTAACTTTCTCCGTCCTCTGCAGACTATCCTCGGGAAATCCAAATAGGTACTGGCGCCATTGATGATGTCACTGCCGGTACCAGCGCCATTGATAATGTCAGTTATGGTACTGGCGCCATGGATGATGTCACTTCCGCTCCCGGAGATGCCACTTACAGCACTGGTGCTCCGGCTGACATCACTTCTGGTCATGACAACATCACTTGTGGTGCCGGTCCAGATGACATCACTTCCGGTCACGGCCTTTAAAGCCACTATTTTACCAAACTCAAATCAGTTCTGTTTTGGCCATTGTACCATTCACAACTCAAAAGAAAATACCCATTTTGCAGCCAGGGATATTATATGGGTGGCTGCCCCAAACCTTTGATGTTTCCTATGTCTTATTGTGACAGTGGCGTAGTCGGCAGGATGACATTAACTAGGTGGGAGAGTACCAGGGCTGTGTTTCTGAGTGGGGGGGTTCGTCCCATGATCCGGAATGACCTGGTGCAGGCTCCGCTCCCAACATACTTATCCGGGCTATCCAAGAAACATAGGGAGAATATGGGAGAGACACACAGAAGTGGGCTGGTTCCTATGGGGGAAGCGAAGGGGACTTGTGCACTCTTGGAGGAGTGAACTGTCCCTCCCACTAGAGTAAAGACCCTAGATAAATGTGGGGCATCCCCAGACCAGCAGGAAAAGAAAATAATATTATATGGGTGGCTACCCCAAACCTTTGATGTTTCCTGTATCTTATTGTGACAATGTATAGATGTGGAGTCCCATAGGCATTAATTCGTGGCTCATTTTTGTTTTCTTTATACACAACCCAATGGGGGTTGATGTTAATTTTCACAGTTACTCAGATGATACACTGCAGTATTTTCATTTAATATACTGTATTAAATATATAATGTGTACTATAAACATGACCATTAACTGTTCTTTTACTAATGAACTTCTAGCTCTTCTTGCATGTTTTAAATTGGCTCAACATATTAATTTTCCCCATTCATATTCGCAGTCTTATAGTAGACTTGACCTGCTCTTTTGGTCATGATGGTATCTGGTCTCTAATTCATTCAATAGTTTTGTCCCTTTAAAGCCTAGGCTGTTGCCAGATTTTGACTCCTTTCCTTGGTTTTGTCCAGAGAGAGGAAATTTGAAAGAACTGGCCATGATCTTGAACACCGATAGAAGAAAACTGGTCTATACAAGAAAACTGGTCTCACTGTTTATTTGTTAGGCTACACTGAGCATATGCTCAAGTATACGGATGCTCTAAATAAAGATTGTTCGTCTTACTACTCCTCTGTTATAAACAAGGGCAGCAGTAACCTCAAGACTTTTTTTCTTATTATAAACAGACTTAGTTCTGTATGACACTGTTATGCTTTTCTGAATTTAAAAAAAGTTAGTAAAATATGCTAGCAGTTCCCTCCAGTTAATCCAGCTCTTCTCACCCATGAATCCCAGTGTCCTTAAGAAATCTGGTCTTGATTCTTCTATTCTTGACAACTTCCTGACTATTTCAAACCTCTCTTTCCTAGCTAAGTTGTTGGAAAGGATAATTAATAATTATAATTTTTTTAATAATTTTTTGCATTTATATAGCGCTTTTCTCACTACTCAAAGCGCTTAGCAATTGCAGGTTAAGGGCCTTGCTTAAGGGCCCAACAGAGCAGAGTCCCTTTTGCCATTTTACAGGATTCGAACCGGCAACCTTCCGATTGCCAGTGCAGATCCCCTAGCCTCAGAGCCACCACTCCACCTACCTCCACCTCCACTCCTCCTGAAGGATGGTTGCTTCACACCTTTAAACATTTTTTTCCAAGCATACTCTTTTTGAACCTTTTCAGTTTGGTTCACAACACAGAAGAGACCTCCTCCTGTCTGTTTATACTGGTAAGCTCACTATTTTCATTCTCATTGAACTTTGTTCTTTAATACTGCAAAATCACAACTTTCTTCACATTTCTTTCTCTTCAGTTGGTATTGTTGGCACAGCATTTTCTTATCACTTCTTGGCACTTCTTATCTAACTGATAGTACATAATCTCTCCTGGACAAGAGAAGTGCTTCCATGTTACTCAATATGTGCCCCAGGAATCAGTTGTTTGTCTCCTTCTTTTTTAAGTAATATGAAATTACCATGATTCTTTGGTACCTTGGATACACATGATAGAACTAGTCAGTGAATTAGTGCTGTGGATAGAGAGAAACAATGAAAAATAATATCATTCTAACTTTTCATGGTACACAGAAAATATATGACAATTGTTTGTGTGTATGTGCTTATCAAGTATTTAGAGTATTCTTCCTTTTCATAAATAAATTTGTTGCTAGAAAGTGTTCAGCCTACTGACTGCTACCCCTGCTGGGAAATTTTATTGCTCATGAGTGGAACAATTGAAGAGGTTAGTCTGCTTGATCTGAATCTGAACGGTGAATTGTTGGATTTTTATGCTAGTCATGGATTGAGCACAAGAAATAAAACCTTTAAATGCAAGGTTGCTCATTTTGTGCATGACCCCTGAAGCTAGTTTGAACTAATATTCTCAGAAGACTGTTAAAAAATACATTTTCAAAAACGATCTCTTAAGGTTTGCTTTTGTTTAGTATTCTAATTTTCTGTTTTGAAAAAGTATGTTTGCCTGTAGCACATAGTTAAACTGGGGAGGAATGACCTGGTACAGTACTCCAGCAATTCCGTGTGAATAGTAATTAAAGGAATAAGAAAGTGTGACGATTGTGCCTTACTTAGAGGAGAAAGAAAAGCTGTCCTTAAAAGGACAAAAGGTAAGAATATCCTTAAATTAGCATTAAGGGGGCTAGTCAGAAAATTGAAGACTAGGAAAAACAAGCAAAGTATTAAAACAGAGTGAAAAGTTGAAGAGCAAACCACCAAAACCAGTCAAATAATCAAAGAAAATACAAACTCAAGAAGTTTTGTTGTATCACAATCCTGTGGTAAAGAGTTTACTACACTAACATGTTTTGTAGCAGAAAAATGTTGATGTCAAACACAATGAGGTGCCAGTCATGTGACCAAGATTGCTGTTATAATTTTGTTTTCTTCTCAATTTATCCTTTAGCCTTCTCTTAGTCATCTATTTATTTGTTCCTTATTCTGGTTTTTGGACCATGAGAATTGAAATATTTGGTTGTTTTTTGCATTAAAAATGTATTTAACATTGTTAAGAATATTTTGTGCCATTCTGACATTTTGTTTAGTTAAGGGCCTTACCATATTGTGAATCTGCTGTCAAGACATGGCTTACCAGTTGCTGAGTGTGCAGTCTCAGAGATTGTGACTTGTGATAAAAGTGCACATGTTTATTTGATATTTGGACTAAAGTCTTCACACATTATACACTTCTCATCATTATTAGTATAACATCGAAAAAGTTTCTGCTTTAGGTATGTGTTCAACATTTCTTGACTTGCCTGTTCTTTCATCTTACACTTACCCAGATCTTTGTAGATGCGGAACACACATGAAATGCATGTATTCCAAATAACGATATACTGTATTATTTACCCTATACAATTCCAGGAACATCACGCGCAGATAAAGAGCCTTGGCTTGAGCTGGGAGGGTTGAGCTCCATCAAGGCAGGGGATGGGATAGCAGGCTGCTTGTGCTGATCGACACATTTATAAATCAAAAGATTCTGATGGAGAGGTGTGAAGGGATTTAAGGTGGGCTAATTCATCACAGATTTCATTGAAAGATGTGATATCTTGTAAATTATAATTCACATATTTATACAATATTTACAGTATCTGTTTTATTTTATTTATTTAAAATGTGTTTTGTGCAAATGGCATTCATTTATCATGCTTTTATTATTTACACACGCACTATTCTTGGTCCTGAGCATGTGTAAGATCTTTTCATTTTTACAAACAGGCACTCCTTACTAAAACACTGATAAATGCTGGATTTTTCACCTACAAACACTTTACAAACAAATTCCTTTTGCTCACATTTCATGAATGAGATCCTTTGAATATATTTTAAGAATAATTTAGCTTTTTTTCAGTTAATTGAACTATTAAATGGAATCTAGGTATTTTAAACTATTTGTGAACTTTAGAACAATGTATTGTTGATAGCTGAGGTCATTTGAAAAATGTTTTTTTAATTTTTGTTTAGACAAGGTAAATAAGCTGCACTGATTAATTTTTAACCTCTTTGTTCCTTAACTGCCATCATGAGTTAAGTGACAAAGTCCAGTGACCTTTCACACCATACTTTGAAAAATTATCATATCATCGCACCACATAGCAAGAAATTCTTTCTCTCATTTTTGCTAGGCTGAAACTAAGCATTCTACTGGCAATGAAACATTTCAGAAATGTGTTCATGTTTTGATTGATTATAGTTTGTTTTAGGTACATGCTCCAGGTGCTCTCTGTATGGAGTTTACAGATTCTCCCTCTGTCTGTATGGGTTTTCTTCTGGTGCTCCGGTTTCCTCCCACAGTCCAAAGACATGCAGGTTAGGTGGATTGGTGGTGCTGAGTTATTCCTAGTCTATGTGTGTGTGTTGGGTATGCATTTGTGTGTGTTTTCCTTGTGATGGAATGGCATTCCGTCCAGGAATTGTTCCTGCCTTTAACCCAATGCTTTTAGTAATATTAATGTAAGAAAATATGCTTGAAAGGAAACAAAAACATTTATTTTTATATATAGCCATTGTTATTTGTCTCTTTATGACTCCATTGCCATTATGATAATAATCCTCTTCAAGCATCCCAGTACAGCACTGGTTTTCTAATTTCGTTCCTCAGATTAATGCAATACACCATTACACTGTAGTTTGCTTCCCTATTTATCCCCTAATTATGCCTTGTAATAGCTATTAATTGAGATGTGCTTTGTTGCCTGTACATTAAGACAATGAGTGAATGTCAGGTTTCTTTTAAGAGAAAAAGGAAAAGCATGAGATATGAAATTTCACTTGTGAACTTTAGTGAGCTCCAGTACTAACCAGGTTTCATTAGGAATTAAGCTGATATATATATATAAATATATATATATAGTATATTTTTCAAACAATGATTATTTTTTATACTGGATTCTTTTCTAATTCATGGTATTTCAAGTTTTTTGAAATGGGTATAGGGTTTTGCTTGTAACAGAGTACACAAATTTGGTGTTTGTTCACATTCTAACATAAAAACTTACATTTAATGTGCTGAGATTTTACATAAACACTACACAACAAAATAAAATTATACATAGCCAATAAAGGCCTTTGGATGTAAGTCCAACAACCCTTCAATTAATAAAAAAAAATATCCATATTAAAGAAACAATAATGTGAATAAAAACAATCAGACCTGGTAGTAACAGGCATAAAAACAGAAATCTTATACTATTAAATACTAATTCTAATAAATAAGTCATTGTCTATTTGAAAATAGTAATTTATGCAGCCAAATGAGAAGAGAGTACATTTTATTTTCTAAATATTGAAAATATACTGGTTCAAGAAATATAAATAAGTGATTTACATTTAAAAAGAATAGGAAAATGTTTTGCTGCAAGTAGTTGAAGAGGATTTAGGTGTTGGAGATAATTCCAAATTTATTCAAGCTACAGAAGGCTTATAATTAAAATGCAAATAGAAAGCTTTCCACATTATGAAATTATAAAATAAACATATTTTGTACCATGCTAAGTTTAAAAGCGGTTGACATATTAGAAATATTTAAGCACCTAATTTAAGAGAAAGAAAATCTCAATATAATAGTAAATCAGAACAGATTATTTACAAAACTGAAAACACAGTTTGTATGTTATGCATGTGGTAGAAATAGCAAATCTTAATAAGACAGACTGCAAGAAATATTTTAATAATGATGTAATACAGATGGGGTTTACATTAGAGACTTAACTTCTTAAGTCTGAGGTCCATTTCCCAGGAATCCGCAAGAAGTCTTCAGAAATATCCCACTCGACAACCAATTGTGGCCAAGGTCATCGGCAATCACAGATAAAAATGGGAAACAATGAGATGTGAGCAATTTGAAGTGGGTGTGATTTATGGCATTTTATGAGCAAAATCTTGGTGGCTTGAGTAATTACAATTACATTTAAATGAGTAGGCTCACCTTGGTCTCCAGGACCAGAAAGGATTTCCCTCGAACCTCACACCTCTCTTATCGACTCACCTTCACATCTTTATCATTTAAGATAAGACACCGAAATGCAGCATACATGGGAAAACTTAAGTGCAATTTTATTTTTCTTACAAAATCAAAATTGGAAGCTTTCCCCATTTGTAGGAGAATGAAATGAAATTGTGCAATAAAAATGTCTGTGAGTTACCAGAAAGCATAAAAATGGAGAAATCACTGAAATTTGAGAATGGTCTTTAGATTTAATAAAATGTCACTTTTCTTTATTATGGCTGAGTAAAACCTTTACAACTATGAGATGCTTTCACTAAGTCAAAATAATTACAATTGTGTGTACCTCAATGACAATTTTATTTCAGGATGCCCATATAAATTCCAGGTTACGCAAAGTATTGTTTTTAAAGCTTGCAACTCTTATTTTGACCTCTTATGGCAACCCTTAAAACTGTTTTTTCCACTGAAGTGGTTTCCTGAAAATTCCAACCATCTGTGGCAAATGCCTAGTCCCTGAAGATCAGTTGGAACTCTTTAGGTCAGCTATATTAAAGTCACCTGTACCAAGCTTTTCTTTATGCTGTACAGGAAACAATATATAACACTAAAAAGGTCATACAAATATAGGAATGTTTTCTAAAATAAAACATTTCTTTCAGCTCTTACTAAAATAATAATGGAAGAGACAATTGTGTGTACATATTGACCAGACCTTAGTGTAATGGGCTGGTATTTACAGTTTGTCAACATTTAAGCAGCCAAAGGTCTTTTCTTACTACCAGAGCATTTGTTTTTATATTTTTTGGAGACTGGGATTATGTAGCCTAGACTCTAGAGAAATCAGTAATGAGATGCCAAGGCAAAGCTCGTTATCTGTAAATCTATTAACAGTGTGGGAAAATCAAATTCTGAAGTATGGAGTTACCAAACATGGTGGTGGTAAATGTTTCTTAATCTGCACAGCTCCAAGGAGAGGAGATCAAAAGCTTTTCAAAGCAGACGTGTATGAGTTACAATAAAAAATATACTCTTATTTTGCTTGAGTGAACCTCTGCAAACACTAGATTATTCTTTCTTTCTATAAATGGATTTTATAAAATCAGCATTGTTCCTTCTGCTTAAACACTAGATTTTCTTAACATGTGATGAATTATTTATTTTTAGGCTGTAGCGTTAGATTGTCTTGGCTTGCTGGTTTCCTTGTTTAGAATGAGCATGTGTTTTTTTTTCTTCAATTTTCTTTACTTTTTTTTATTTACTAAATGCAAGGTTTTCTATTTTTACACCCTAATATTTTTCATTTCGTCCCAAACACTAGATATTTTTCCCACTTAATTCTAAAGATTTCGTCTGTCAATCCTCAAACTTAAGTCAACCTTTTATATTATTTTCCCCATGTAAAGTTTTCCTTTTTTTTCTGATTTTACATTCAAGCTGTAAAACTGACTAATTTTCTTGACTAAGCTTTGCATCCATGCCAGAACATCAGAGACCTCTATACCCAGGCATGACTCAGCAGGTTACAAGCATAAAAAGGATATTTTTCATTGGTAACTAGATCATTACATTTTTCTGTCAAACCATAAATACTTCAGAAAAGTGTGTAGTCTTCTATTGCTTTTTTCAAGCAAAGAACTAGGAAATAAACTCCATCATGTAGCTGATATAAAACGGTGCCCAATGATGCCATCAGTGTGTGCCACAGTAGACAACAAAACATGAAACACACAAAGTAAAGGCCAAGGTGAACTTGAGCTTTATTGTCCCTGAATAAGATATTCCATTGATTATGTGTGTTATAATTGATTAATAAAAAGTACTAGACAATTTAAAGGGTATCTAATAAAAGAAAAACAAAAAGTTTCACTTAAATGCAGTATACATTTATAAAGATTCTTTTGTCTCCCATCACTCTGCAACCCAAAGCTTACAGTAACCCCCCTGTCTTTTGAGAGCATTTTGGTTATATATTGGGACAATGAATATTTGGTTTTGAACTTTCAAAGCCAAGGCCCTTTTTCCCTCTGTTGGACAAATCGTGCCCTTAATACCCTTTCGAGGCAGGCTGATTAGGATTATGGCCTATTTGGCGGTTGTATTTTGTAGTCCTCACATCACATTGGCTACTTCATATTGTGTGTCTTAATAACTATTATAGGGTCAGACTCTTTGAAGTCATGGTCTAACTCGTTGGTATTTGGAATTATCTCACTGTTTTTGGGATTTAGTACCACGGCTGGTGTAGATTTTGACAAAGGAAATAAAGACATCAAGCTGTGAGACATTTTAATAAAGCTGGGTCAAAAGAAAAAAAAAATAGTTAGAAAGAAGTATAATTATGAGGCCCATGGAATGATAAAGCCTAGGCTAAAGTCTACAAGTGCTCCCTGACTGGCGTGACAGAATAATTTAGAATTAACAATATTTAAGTATTTTGGCTTGCAGTGCACATTAAAATTCATAAGCATTTGTTTTAAGAAATGTGTCATGAAGAAGAACTACTGAAATGGTTAAGTACACAAAAGACAAGTATGTGCCAGAGGAATGTTGATGTCATATACTAAATATACTCAGAGATGAGCAGATATCCTGTAAACAACATGATTGGACAGTTGTCACATACACAGAAAATTCAAGGATAATGGCTAAACCTAAAGATATAAGAAGAACAATAGTATAATAAAAAGAGATTTTTATTTTCTAAGTTATCTGATGTGTAAACCAACGAACCAACCAGAGTAAAAAGTATGCATTGATTGACACTATATGTAAATTCAATTGTTTATAACACAGACTTCCAGCCTTTGTTTTTTGATTATTGTATAATAGACTACTGGATTGGATGCTCCCTGTTCAGTTTTTACTGAAGAGTAAATCATACAATGGACAAGCTTTTCTCCTGCCTGATTATTGACTCAAAAAGGTTTTTATCAGAGATGTCCTAGTACAGGATAAGTTTCTTTCTTTA